>NC_069505.1:30863673-30921173 GCF_027579735.1 Bombina bombina
GAGAGAAGAGAGAGAGAGAAGAGAGAGAGAGAGAAGAGAGAGAGAGAAGAGAGAGAGAGAAGAGAGAGAGAAGAGAGAGAGAAGAGAGAGAGAAGAGAGAGAGAGAAGAGAGAGAGAAGAGAGAGAGAAGAGAGAGAGAAGAGAGAGAGAGAAGAGAGAGAGAGAAGAGAGAAGAGAGAGAGAGAAGAGAGAGAGAAGAGAGAGAGAAGAGAGAGAGAAGAGAGAGAAAGAGAGAGAGAAGAGAGAGAGAGAAGAGAGAAGAGAGAGAGAAGAGAGAGAAAGAGAGAGAAGAGAGAGAGAGAAGAGAGAAGAGAGAGAGAAGTGAGAGAGAAGAGAGAAGAGAGAGAAGTGAGAGAAGAAGAGAGAGAAGTGAGAGAAGAAGAGAGAGAAGTGAGAGAAGTGAGAGAAGAAGTGAGAGAAGTGAGAGAAGAAGTGAGAGAAGTGAGAGAAGAAGAGAGAGAAGTGAGAGAAGAAGAGAGAGAAGAGAGAGAAGAGAAAGAGAGAGAGAGAAGAGAAAGAAGAGAAAGAGAGAGAGAGAGAGAGATGTGTACATATGTATTTATATGTGTATACATGTATTTACAGACATATAAACACATATGTAGACAGATATAGACATGTATATATAAGTGCATTGAAGCCCTTTGCAGTCAAGTAGATATAAACATGTTAAAGCATATGTATGCAATATTCATATTTAAAAAGGTTTAAACTGTTTTTACTTTAAATATTTCACATTCCAATGTTCTGAACCTAGCAGAATATGTTCTATGTATTTATAAATAGATATTTCTATATACAATACCTATATATAATCATCGATAGAGATAGATATTGTACCAAATAAAATCAGATATTTAGACATATATACACATATAGAAGAAAACATTAAATCATATTTATTAAATAATCATTTTTAATAAAGGTTTTACCTATGTATTTACTGCAAATATTTTACATTTTGTCTCCATTAATTACTAATGCGCATGACATCTCAGCGTTAGCGTCCCTATGATCAGAAGAGGTGAGTTCTGATATAACGCAGAATGTACGTGTGGCGCACGTCTAGCTTGTGACACGTTACCCGGCAAGTGACGTATAACTGAGGACATAGAAATAGGATCCTGGCTGTACACAATCGATTGCTTTAATACAGAGGCTTAGCTTGTCTGCAACCTATTACACAGCAGCATCTCTCTGCCAGATACCGAGGGGTTAATACAATAAGCAGAAGATGAAAGAGAGAGGCAGACAGATTACTGAAGGACAAAGGTCACTGTAGTGAATAGCAGAGAACATGACAAATACTGTAAATGGTTAAAGACAAACTCATCAGAGCAAGAGCGACCTCTCTTATGTTCTCTCAAGTAAACAAGTTGTTTTTTTAAGGTTAGCCGATTTTCTAATCATATATTTAGTTTCTTTCTAAAAGCCAGAGACACACAAAGGGGCTATGAAGCAGCGGTCTTAAGACCACTCTTTCTTTACTCATCCGCCGCATCTGAGGCTGCGGTCTGCAATCCGCCCGATCCTAAACGATCGTGCTGATTGACACCCCTTGCTAGCGGCCGATTGGCCGCAAATGTGCAGGGGGCGGAATTGCACAAGCAGTTCACAAAAACTGCTTGTGCAATGATAAATGCTGACAGCCTATGCTGTCCGCATTCATCGATATCTGTCGGACATGAATCGCTGAGCAGGTCACGTCGGACACACCGATGATAAATCGGCCCCTAAGAATCATTTTTAAAGATTTCATTTCTGCATTAAAGGGATACGAAACCCAAAATGTTCATCTGAGAGTCAGACAGAGAATACAATTTTTAAAAATGTTCTAATTTACTTCTATTATCAAATCTGCTTCGTTCCCATGATATTCTGTGATGAGGAGATACCTAGGTAGCATCTGGTGCACTATATGACAGGAAATAGTGCTGCCATTTAGTGCTCTTGCAAAACTGCTGCCATATAGTGTTCCAGACACGTGCACGCTCCTGAGCTTATGTCCCTGCTTTTCAACAAAAGATACCAAATGAAGAAAATGTGATAGCCGTAAAATAGAAAGTGGTTTGAAATTACTGTTCTATCTGAATCAAGACAAAAACTGTTTTTCATCTCTCTTTAAATAAAACTTCAGGTGTCAATAAGTCAGATATTTACAGGACTATTTATCCGCGTACCTACGTATGTGAGAGTGACATCAGCTTAATGCACCTTTAAGTTATCGTCACTAAATGAAATAATGTTCACAAAAAAGAAGCTATTTATTTTAGACATAAAACATAGAAAATACTGAGATGATGTGAAATTCGTCACCACTGTCAAATACTCTGATGTCAGAAGTAGAGGCTGGTCTCTGTCCACCAATGACAGTGACTATAGCAGCCACGCCTCTTACACTGTCCGCTAGTTAGACTGCATGCATGAACTATGTACACAGAGAGCCCTATGCGTTTTTAACTTGTAATTTACCAAAGTCCACTGGGACAAGTCTCTACACATTGTACTGTTACAGGTGAGGAGGTGATGTTTCATGGCTTGGAATGTGCTCTCGTTTCGCTTAGAAGTAAACAGGTTAGATCACTGAAATTATATTGCTGGTATAATTAGTAAGCTGCGCTAGGTTTAGCCAGAGGACATGTAAACTATCAGGTCACATACCAGAGAGCAGATGTGACGCTCGGACAGCGCAGAAAACACGCTGCGCACTTTCACACAGCACAGTATGTGACAATAACATCACCCCTGACCTAAAGAGCCAAGTTGTCAGACTGGTGCTCAGAAAGAGATAATAAGACTGTTTTGTACAGTAACTGAAAAGAAATGGAACTTTGCATCACACTTACGTGATACAGGGATGTGCAGCATTTAGCTAGCGAGCCAACTCCTTCCTGGTTAGACAAGCTTTCCTCAAACCTTTAAAGCTCGCTATAAAGAAATCGCTATACTGCACATTTAGTGGATCTGCTGTTTTAATACTTTCGCAAAAAATTGGGGATTTCACTTAAATAGAAAGGATCAACAAACTAAACACCTTAAAAAAAAAAAAAATCAAAAATGGGTTAAAAAGGATAAAAATTAAAAAAATATTATTTAAGGTGCGCCTCTATAGCCCAATTGCAGGGATATACACTCTTAAAGTTAACTTGTTCTAAGTGGATTAAGTAAAACACTGATGAGCATAAAAAGTATTTTATTAACTATTAAACAAATGATGATCAAACAGTTATGCAGATTGATAATAAGTAACTCTATAGAATGTATTCGGTATTTGTGTTGCCTAGTATATGCGCTATGCAAATATATCCCATGAAAAGATAGTTTTCTGTTAAAATTGATCAATTGTTAATTCATAAAAAACTTCTTCAGAAAAAATAATAAAAATATATCAATTTAAATACATAGATAAAATACATAAGTCAAATACATATTTGGCCAAAAGTAAAATAAAGTTAATTTCAGGAAGCTTCCTATATGTTGTACACCAACAATTTGGACACTTAGTGACAGAGTCTGTTGTGTAAAACTTTCTTTGAGTTATTCACCGACACTAAGACACTTTGTAACCAAGTCTTGTTTTTAGGATACCTTGTTTGGCGATTACTGGTAAAAGACTTTCCTTGTCCTTTCTTCAAATTTTTAAGATTCAGCTTACACCGCTCCTTGAAGAAAGGACAAGGAAAGGCTATTACCGGTAATCGCCAAACAAGGTATCCTAAAAACAAGACTTTGTTACAAAGTGTCTTAGTGTCGGTGAATAACTCAAAGAAAGTTTTACACAACAGACTCTATCACTAAGTGTCCAAATTTTCTTAATCCACTTAGAACAAGTTAACTTTAAGACTGTATATCCCTGCAATTGGGCTATAGAGGCGCACCTTGAATAATATTTTTTTAATTTGTTTTAATACTTTCCCCAGATATACACAATTTCTTATTTACAGTTCTAAAACAACCTTCGGATTTGGAGGGAAAAAAACCAAAAGGGTTTTCTGGTGTGTGCACCAAAATAAACACCGTTAGGGACGGCGATACTATAGAACGATATAATGCGGGTATATAGACAGTAAATGCTGACAATGCTTCACTAGATTTAACCTATTTTGGGATAGATTATGAGTGGTGCGCTGTTTTTGCGCGTCGGAAGTAGCGTGTATATTACAAGTTGATAGAAAGCACCTGAGTGCAATTGAATTTAAAGCGTGTTGGGTTAGCGCGACTTCAGAGCTCTAATTAACTGTTGCGCTCGACTAAAAAAGTTGCACAAAACGCATCAAAAATACATTTAAAAAGTCCAGTTAGGACTGTCTGGTAAAAATGATTAAAAAAAACTTATATTGCATAAAAAAGTCAGTATATTCTATACAGTCAGTTCTATGTCACACTATACTGAAGCCCCAGGTCACACAAGGAAGTCTACCTGCTGGAAATACCGGTTAGTTTTCATCTCTTACAAATGAAATATATAACTGGCACGTACATGATACATTCATTAAATTATATTCCTGCAGCAGCAATAAGTATTACGTTGTATGAAGAGTCTACACAATAATATGTTTATATATGCACAGAATGGATCAGCAATTAAAGGGACATAAAACCCAAACATCTTCTTTTGTGACTCAGACAGGACAGATCATTTTTTAAAAAGTTTCCAATTTATTGCTATTATTAAATTGGCTTTGTTCCCACGGTATTGTTTGTTGAAGAGATACCTATGAATTTGTCTGGCGCACTACATGGCAGGAAATAGTGCCGTCATCTAGCGCAAATGAAAATCATTCTTGCAAAACTGCTGCTATATAGTGCTCCAGACACGTGCACTAGCCTGAGCTCATTTCCCTGCTTTTCAACAAAAGATACAAAAAGAACAAAGACATTTGGGGGGGGGGATAAATTAGAAAGATTTGATTAAAATAGCTGCTCTATCTGAATCATGAAAGTACAGTACTGTGCAAAAGTCTTAGGCCGCCATTAGTTGTGTTGTTTTAGCAATGGTATGAACACCATATATAATTATTTCCCAGTCTCTTTATTAGAATACAACCAGAAAATACAGGAAATTGGTATGTAGTATTAAAAAGGAAAATCAGAAAAAACAGCCTCTATAGGCTAAAGTGGAAAGTATTTAATGTGACCCCCTTACACTTGACCAATAGTAAGAACCTGGCTCTCTTAACCCTAAATGGAATGAAACCCTAATTAATGTCATTGATAACACCTGTATTTGTGCTACTATTTCATGTCAAAATGACTGGTGTGAAAAAGGTCTATTTCACCAGGTTTGTGCAAGACATTCTTGAGTATTACATACACTATGTGGTATGAGTTTAATTCATTGGAAGCTTGCTAATAAGACCAAATTTCAATCACATTATTCCATTCAAATGCCAAAGATCACAGAATTTGACAGACATAAAAAGTAAATTTATGCTTACCTGATAAATTAATTTCTTCTATGGTAAGACGAGTCCACGGATTCATCCTTTACTTGTGGGATATTATTCTCCTGCTAACAGGAAGTGACAAAGAGCACCACAGCAGAGCTGTCTATATAGCTCCTCCCTTAGCTCCACCCCCCAGTCATTCGACCAACGGTACAGGAAGAAAAAGGAGAAACTATAAGGTGCTGAGGTGACTGATGTTTAAATCACAAAAATATAATCTGTCTTAAAATGACAGGGCGGGCCGTGGACTCGTCGTACCATAGAAGAAATTAATTTATCAGGTAAGCATAAATTTACTTTTCTTCTATAAAGGTAAGACGAGTCCACGGATTTATCCTTTAATTGTGGGATACAATACCAAAGCTACAGGACACGGATGAACGGGAGGGACAAGACAGATGGTTAAACAGAAGGCACCACTGCTTGAATAACTTTTCTCCCAAAAATAGCCTCCGATGAAGCAAAGGTATCAAATTTGTAAAATTTGGAAAAGGTATGAAGCGAAGACCAAGTCGCAGCCTTACAAATCTGTTCAACAGAAGCATCATTTTTAAAAGCCCATGTGGAGGCCACCGCTCTAGTAGAGTGAGCTGTAATTATTTCAGGAGGCTGCTGTCCAGCAGTCTCGTATGCCAAACGGATGGCGCTTTTCAGCCAAAAGGCAAGAGAGGTAGCCGTAGCTTTTTGACCTCTACGTTTTCCAGAATAGACAACAAACAAAGAAGATGTTTAACGGAAATCTTTGGTCGCTTGCAAGTAAAACTTTAAAGCACGAACCACGTCCAAGTTGTGCAATAGACGCTCCTTCTTAGAGGAAGGATTAGGACACAGAGAAGGAACAACAATTTCCTGATTAATATTCTTATTAGTAACAACCTTAGGAAGGAATCCAGGTTTGGTACGCAAAACCACCTTATCAGCATGGAAAACAAGATAAGGCGAGTCGCATTGCAATGCAGATAGTTCAGAAACTCTTTGAGCAGAAGAGATAGCAACTAAAAACAGAACTTTCCAAGATAGAAGCTTAATATCTATGGAATGCATAGGCTCAAACGGAACCCCTTGAAGAACCTTAAGAACTAAATTCAAACTCCATGGCGGAACAACAGGTTTAAACACAGGCTTGATTCTAACTAAAGCCTGACAGCCTGGAACATCTGCCAGACGTTTGTGCAGTAGAATTGATAAAGCAGATATCTATCCCTTTAAGGAACTAGCTGATAGCCCCTTCTCCAATCCTTCTTGGAGAAAGGACAAAATCCTAGGAATCCTGATCTTACTCCATGAGTAGCCTTTGGATTCGCACCAATAAAGATATTTACGCCATATCTTATGATAAATTTTCCTGGTGACAGGCTTTCGAGCCAGAATCAAGGTATCTATGACCGACTCAGAGAATCCCCGCTTGGATAAGATCCAGCATTCAATCTCCAAGCAGTCAGTCACAGAGAAACTAGATTTGGATGCTGGAACGGACCTTGAATCAGAAGGTCCTGTCTCAGTGGCAGAGTCCATGGTGGAAGAGATGACATGTCCATCAGGTCTGCATACCAAGTCCTGCGTGGCCACGCAGGTGCTATCAAAATCACAGAAGCTCTCTCCTGTTTCTGGCAATCAAACGAGGAAGGAGAGGAAATGGTGTAAACACATAAGCCAGGTTGAACGACCAGGGTACTGCTAGAGCATCTATCAGTACTGCCTGAGGATCCCTTGACCTGGACCCGTAATGAGGAAGTTTGGAATTCTGACGAGACACAATCATATCCAATTCTGGTGTGCCCCATTGCTGAATCAATTGTGCAAACACCTCCGGATGGAGTCTGACGACTTAGAAAATCCGCTTCCCAGTTCTCCACTCCTGGGATATAGATTGCTGATAGATGGCAAGAGTGAGTCTCTGCCCATTGAATTATTTTGGTAACCTCTATCATAGCTAGAGAACTCTTTGTTCCCCCCTGATGATTGATATATGCTACAGTCATGATATTGTCCGACTGGAATCTTATGAATCTGGCCGACTCCAGCTGAGGCCACGCTTGAAGCGCGTTGAATATCGCTCTCAGTTCTAGAATATTTATCGGGAGGAGAGCCTCCTCCTGAGTCCACAATCCCTGTGCTTTCAAGGAATTCCAGACTGCACCCCAGCCCAATAGGCTGGCGTCCGTCGTCACTATGACCCACGCTGGCCTGCGGAAACACATTCCCTTGGACAGATAATCCTGTGACAACCACCAAAGAGTCTCTGGTCTCTTGGTCCAGATTTATCTGAGGAGATAAATCTGCAAAATCCCCATTCCACTGTTTGAGCATGCAAAGTTGCAGTGGTCTGAGATGCAAGCGAGCAAACTGAACTATGTCCATTGCCGCTACCATTAAGCCAATTACCTCCATACACTGAGCCACTGACGGGCAAGGAATGGAATGAAGAGCTCGGCAGATGGATAAAATTTTTGATTTCCTGACCTCCGTCAGAAAAATTTTCATGTCCACCGAATCTATCAGAGTTCCCAGGAAAGGAACTCTTGTGAGAGGGATGAGTGAACTCTTTTTTACGTTCACCTTCCACCAATGAGATCTTAGAAAAGCCAACACGATGTCCGTGTGAGACTTGGCTAGTTGGAAAGTTGACGCCTGGTTTAAGATATCGTCCAGATAAGGCGCCAACAGCTATGCCCCGCAGCCTTAGAACCGCCAGAAGGGACCCTAGCACCTTTGTGAAAATTCTGGGAGCTGTGGCCAACCCGATGGGAAGAGCCACAAACTGGTAATGCATGTCCAGAAAGGCGAACCTGAGGAACTGGTTATGATCTTTGTGGATAGGAATGTGTAGATACAAATCCTTTAAGTCCACGGTGGTCATATATTGACCCTCCTGGATCATTGGCAAAATAGTCCGAATGGTCTCCATCTTGAAGGATGGGACTCTGAGGAATTTGTTTAGGATCTTGAGATCCAAAATTGGTCTGAAGGTTCCCTCTTTTTTGGGAACCACAAACAGATTGGAGTAGAACCCTTGCCCCTGTTCTGTTTTCGGAACTGGGCAGATCACTCCCATCGTAAAAAGGTCTTCTACACAGCGTAAGAATGCCTCTCTTTTTGTCTGGTTTACAGACAATTGAGAAAGATGGAATCTCCCCCTTGGGGGAGAATCTTTGAAATCTAGAAGATACCCCTGGGTTACTACTTCTAAAGCCCAGGAGTCCTGAACGTCTCTTGCCCAAGCCTGAGCAAAGAGAGAAAGTCTGTCCCCTACTAGATCTGCTCCCGGATCGGGGGCTACCCCTTCATGCTGTCTTGGTGGCAGCAGTGGGCTTCTTGGCCTGTTTCCCCTTGTTCCAAGACTGGTTAGGTCTCCAGACTGACTTGGATTGAGCAAAATTCCCCTCTTGCTTTGCGGCAGGGGAAGAAGTAGAGGGACCACCTTTGAAGTTTCGAAAGGAACGAAAATTATTTTGTTTGGTCCTCATCTTATTCGTCTTATCCTGAGGAAGGGCATGGCCTTTCCCTCCAGTGATGTCTGAAATGATCTCTTTCAGTTCAGGCCCAAATAGGGTATTACCGTTGAAAGGGATGGCTAAAAGCTTAGCTTTTGATGACACATCAGCAGACCAGGACTTAAGCCATAACGCTCTACACGCTAAAATGGCAAAACCTGAATTCTTCGCCGCTAATTTAGCCAACTGAAAAGCGGCATCTGTAATGAAAGAATTAGCTAGCTTGAGAGCCCTAATTCTATCCAGAATATCATCTAATGGGGTCTCAACCTGAAGAGCCTCTTCCAGAGCCTCGAACCAAAAGGACGCTGCAGTAGTTACAGGAACAATGCACGCTATAGGTTGGAGAAGAAAACCTTGATGAACAAATATTTTCTTCAGAAGACCCTCTAATTTTTTATCCATAGGATCTTTGAAAGCACAACTGTCCTCGATAGGTATAATTGTACGCTGCCAGGGTAGAAATAGCTCCCTCCACCTTAGGGACCGTCTGCCACGAGTCCCGCACAGCGTCTTATATGGGAAACATTTTCTTAAAAGTAGGAGGGGTATCGAACGGAATACCTGGTCTATCCCACTCCTTAGTAACAATTTCCGAAATCCTCTTAGGGACCGGAAAAACATCAGTGTAGGCAGGAACCTCTAGGAATCTGTCCATTTTACACAATTTCTATGGAACTACAATAGGGTCACAATCATCCAGTCGCTAAAACCTCCCTGAGCAATAAGCGGAGGTGTTCTAGTTTAAATTTAAAAGCCGTCATATCTGAAACTGTCTGAGGGAACATATTTCCTGAATCAGAAATCTCTCCCTCAGCCAGCAAATCCCTCACTTCAGAACATTGTGAGGGTACATCGGATATGGCTAATAAAGCGTCAGAGGGCTCAGCGTTTGTTCTCACACCAGACCTACTGTGCTTCCCCTGCAACCCAGGCAGCTTAGATAAAACCTCTGTGAGGGTAGTATTCATAACTGCAGCCATATCTTGCAGGGTGAAAGAATTAGACACACTAGAAGTACTTGGCGTCGCTTGTGCGGGCGTTACTGGTTGTGACACTTGGGGAGAACTAGATGGCAAAATCGGATTCTCTTCTGACTGAGAATCATCCTGTGACATACTTTTAGTAGCTAAAATGTGTTCTTTACAATTTATTGACCTTTCAGTGCATGAGGGACACATTCTAAGTGGAGGTTCCACAATGGCTTCTAAACATATTGAATATTGACTTTCCTCAATGTCAGACATGTTGAACAGCCTAGTAATGACTACAAACAAGCATGAAAACACTTTATTTAGTGAAAAAAATAACAATCTTAAAAAACGGTACTGCACCTTTAAGAGAAAAAAAGCATACACGTTCTGCAAAACAGCCTAAACATTCACCAAATTTTTCAAAATTTTGTATGTAGACACAATATAGGTAGCTGAGATTGCCCCACAAAATTTTTGCCACCTGCTGTGGCCCTACCTGCCCTCAGGGATCGAAAATGTGGGGTAAAAGCTTCCATTTGGCCCAAAACATACACCAGGGCCCTCAGGAGTTAGAGCTTGCTGCTTGCTGAGAAAACTGCGCATCTGAGGTGTGAAAATAGGCCCCGCCCATCTCACTCGATGTCTCCACAGCCTCAAAGAACCGCACCAGAGCGGTTATAACTAGCCATGTGGGTTCTGAGACCCAAAAGTTAAGCCATGTGTGCCCTCAATAAAGTTGCCAAAAACGTTATTGCCCACAAAAACGTTAAAGCACTGCCAAATCAAAAAGCGTTTGCTCACAAACATTTGCAATTCAGTGTCAACCATATTTGTAATTGGCCCCATATGCAAGCTAAGTAATGCCCTTCTTTTAGCTCTAGGATTACTGCTTACCCTTACCCTCCTGGGTATAATGTCAGCCTTTCTGAAATACACAGTTTCTCCAGAAAAATATGACTGAACATACCTCATTGATGCAAAGCATGAAACCGTTCCTCACACTGAAGTTTCCTGTGCTCCTCAGCCTCTGTGGGAACAGCAATGGATCTTAGTTACAAATGCTAAGATCATCATCCTCCAGGCAGCAGTCTTTATCCATCTGCTGCCTGAGAGTAAATAGTACACACCGGTACCATTTAAAATAACAAACTCTCAGAGATTAGGGCGGTATTTACCCGTGATTCCATTAGTTCTATATTATGTGATTATTAGTTTATTAAGTTTTGTTTATTTGTTCTTATTAAATTCATTGTATTGCTAAATATATAAGAATATTACCCCCCAGGGTCATGTATCTCCGATATAGACTGTTATATTTACTGACATATAAAAGGAGTAACTAGGGGAAAAATATGGAAAATGAGAAGATCCTCCATATATCCTGAGATGGACTGCAACAACTTCAGATGTTATGAAAGATTGTTGACATCTCAATGAAAGAAAGATAAGGAAGATTACATGCGGTTTCCTGGGAAACCTTGCTAAGAGAACCATTGTATCTTTAGATTATACCTATGTAAAGAGCGCTAGGTGTTTTGATATTTGAAGTTTTTTCATTGTACGCTATATGTAAATTTTCCTGATGTACAAGGAGGAAGATTGTGGAGAATAAAAATTATTTTACCTAAAATAAACTCTTGCTTGAAGAAATTAAAAACTAATATTTTATCACCTCTTTCACTTTACCCTTCCTAGTACTTAGAGTAGGCAAAGAGAATGACTAGGGGGTGGAGCTAAGGGAGGAGCTATATAGAAAGCTCTGCTGTGGTGCTCTTTGCCACTTCCTGTTAGCAGGAGGATAATATCCCACAAGTAAAGGATGAATCTGTGGACTCGTCTTACCTTTATAGAAGTAATCAAGCTTTTGCATCAGCAAGACCCCTCTCAAAGGGAAATCAGCAAACAAACTGGATACTCAAGATGTGGTATTCAAGCTGTTATAAAGAAATTTGAAGAATCAGGAAAGGTCAAGGGTAAAAAAAGGACTGGAAGGCCAAGAAGAAAAAATCTGATGAGAAGTTTCTCAGAGTTTCTGCTTTGAGAGACCAGAAGTCCAGCAAGGACCTGGCTCAGCATCTGGCAGATTCATCGGGATGCCAAGTTGACCCTTCTACTGTCTGAAGAAGCCTGATCAAGAATGGTCTTTGTGGAAGGGTAGCAGCCAAGAAATCACTCTTTCAGAAGAGGAACAGGGTAAAGATGGTAAAGGTCACAGAGATTGGAATGAAGATCAGTGGAAAAGAGTATTATAGAGTGACAAAATTTTTGGGTTCAATCGTCGACAATATGTGAGAAGAAGAGTTGGAGAGAGATGGAAGAATGAGTGCTTGTGGCCTTCAGTGAAAAATGGTGGGGGTCTGTCCTGGTTTGGGGCTGCTTTTCTGCCAGTGGTTTTGGCTATATTGTTGGAATTGAAGGGGGCATTTGTATGGGCATTGCCCTTAAAAGGGCATTCAGCTCTTCTACTTTACCAACCCAAAAACCCTAATTTAAAAATAAAAAAAAAGCTTAAAGGGACAGTCAACACCAGAATTATTGTTGTTTTAAAAGATAGATAAGCCTTTTATTACCCATTCCCCAGTTTTGCACAGCCACCATGATTATAATAATATACCTTTTAGCTCTGTGATCACCTTGTATCTAAGCATCTTCTGACAGCCCGCTGATCACATGACATTTTATTTATTATCTATTGACTTTCATTTTAGCCAATTAGTGCAGTGTCTGCCACAATTCACGGGCGTGATAACAATGTTATCTATATGGCTTACAGGAACTAGCTCTCCCCTGTTGTGAAAAGCAAATACAAAAGCATGTGATTAGAGGCAGACTTCAAGGGCTTAGAAATTATCATATGAGCCTTCCTAGGTTTAGTTTTCAACTAAGAATACCAAGAGAACAAAGCAAAATTGGTGATAAAAGTAAACTGGAAAGTTGTTTAAAATTACATGCCTTATTTGAAACATGAAAGTTTTTTTGGACTTGACTGTCCCTTTAAGACTAAGCCCCAAATAAGTACTCACCGTTCCTGAAGTCCGGCAGAGAAGGACTTCTTCCAGGCGGCTCCATCGTCTTCTATCTTCATCCGGAACGAAGGCGGCACAGAGCGGAGCTGTCTTCCCCGATGCGTGGATCCTCAGCAGCGGTCCTCGGCAGCGTGAAGGCTCCTCTCCATCCGATGTCGTTGTACACTGAAGATTGAATGCGAGGTACCACATTCAATTTGGGGTACCTTTGCCTTCCTAGTGGCTGAAATTTTGAAATCAGCCAATAGGATTAGAGCTACTTAAATCCTATTGGCTGTTCAAATCAGCCAATAAGATTTCAGTAGCTCTCATCCTATTGACTGATTTAATTAAATTTTCAGTGTATGATGGACGATCGCATGAAGAGGAGCCTCCACGCTGCAGAGGACCGCCGCCGTTAAGGATTGCCGCTGAGGATCTGTGCATCGGTGAAGCCAGCTCCGCACCTGCACTCCACGCCACCTTCACCCCGGATGAATATAGAAGATGATGGAGCCGCCTGGAAGAAGAACTAACTTCAGGAACCGTAGAGTACCTATTCAGGGTTTAGTTTTAGGGATTTTTTTTTTATTATTTTATTTATTTTTTTATTGGGGGGGGGGGAGTATTTTTAAGATTAGGGATTTAATGGGCTTGAAAAAGAGCCGATTGCCCTTTTACAAATGCCCCTGTAGGGGCAATGGGTAGTTTAGTTTTTTTTAGTGTTAGGTTTTTTTTATTTTGGGGGGGTTTGGTGATAGGGGGGATTTAGTAAGTATTTTTTAAATGTAAAAGAGCTGTTTAATTTAGGGAAATGCCCTACAAAAAGGCCCTTTTAAGGGCTATTGGTAGTTTAGATTAGGGGGTGTTTTTATTTTGGGGGGGCTTTTTTATTTTCATAGGGATTAGGTTGTTTTTTTTATAATTTTGTTTATTTTTTTCTGTATTTTTAGACTTTTTATTTTTTGCAATTTAATGTTAGGATTTTTTATTTTAAGTGTAATTTAGTATTAATTGGGGTTAATTTAGGGGGTGTTAGGTTAGGGGGCTTAGTAATTAAATTAGTTATTTGGGTTGTTTGGGAGTTGGCGGTGTAGGAGTTAATATATTAATTACATTTATTGCAATGTGGGGGGTTGGCGGTTTAGGGGTTAATAGGTTAAATAGGTTTATTGCGATGTGGGGTTTTTGCGGTTTAGGGGTTAATAGATTGATTAGGTTTATTGTGATGTGGGGGGTTGGCGGTTTAGGGGTTAATAGATTGATTAGGTTTATTGTGATGTGGGGGGTTGGCGGTTTAGGGGTTAATAGATTAATCATGTTATTTGCGGATTAGGGGTTAATTGCTTTATTGTTTTGCGATGTGGGGGTTGGCGGTTAAGGTGTTTGTTAATACTTTGTGCGAGCGGTTAAGTGGGTTTTTTTTATGTCTTGTGGGCGGTTACGTGTTTTTTAGTTATTTAGTGCGGGCTGTTGTGTGTTTTTTTTTGTTTTTTTTTTTAATAGGCTTCGGGTTTGCCTATGCTGCACCTAGGTGGATTCTTTTGGCTGTGCGCGCAGTCAACATTCTTTTGGCTGCCTCGCGCAACCAACATTCCTTTGAGAATGCGTGCGCAACTGGCGACAGCAACAGACGCGTTACAAAAGTGATTATAGTATAGATGATGAGAGTGGTCAAAAGTATTATCTTGTTACTGACTTTTCTAATCCTTTAAGTGCTGCATTACAAAAGGTCTGCACACACAATAAATGTTTATATATGCACAGTTATTAAAGGGACAGTCTAGTCCAAAATAAACTATCATGATTCAGATAGGGCATGTCGTTTTAAACAACTTTCAAATTTACTTTTATCACCAATTTTGCTTTGTTTTCTTGATATTCTTAGTTAAAAGTTAAACTAAGGAGGTTCATATGCTAATTTCTTAGGTCTTGAAGGCCGTCTCTTATCTGAATGCATTTTGAGAGTTTTTCACAACAAGAGGGCATAAGTTCATGTGTGTCATATAGATAACATTGAGCTCATGCACGTGGAGTTACCTAGGAGTCAGCACTGATTGGCTAAAATGCAAGTCTGTCAAAAGAACTGAGATAAGGGGCAGTCTGCAGAGGCTTAGATACAAGGTAAAAAACAGAATTTATGTTTACCTGATAAATTTCTTTCTCCTACGGTGTATCCGGTCCACGGCTTCATCCTTACTTGTGGGATATTCTCAATCCCTACAGGAAGTGGCAAAGAGAGCACACAGCAGAGCTGTCCATATAGCTCCCCTCAGGCTCCGCCCCCCCCAGTCATTCGACCGACGGTTAGGAGAAAAAGAAGAACCATAGGGTGCAGTGGTGACTGTAGTTTACAAAAAATAAAAATTTAAACCTGACCAAATGCCAGGGTGGGCCGTGGACCGGATACACCGTAGGAGAAAGAAATTTATCAGGTAAACAAAAATTCTGTTTTCTCCTACATTGGTGTATCCGGTCCACGCCTTCATCCTTACTTGTGGGAACCAATACCAAAGCTTTAGGACACGGATGAAGGGAGGGAACAAGTCAGGTAACCTAAACGGAAGGCACCACTGCTTGTAAAACCTTTCTCCCAAAAATAGCCTCCGAAGAAGCATAAGTATCGAATTTGTAAAATTTGGCAAATGTATGCAGTGAAGACCAAGTCGCTGCCTTACAGATCTGTTCAACAGAAGCCTCATTCTTGAAAGCCCATGTGGAAGCCACAGCTCTAGTAGAGTGAGCTGTAATTCGTTCAGGAGGCTGCCTTCCAGCAGTCTCATAAGCCAACCGGATGATGCTTTTCAGCCAGAAAGACAGAGAGGTTGCAGTCGCCTTTTGACCTCTCCTCTTGCCAGAATAGACGACAAACAAGGGCGATGTTTGTCTGAAGTCTTTAGTTGCTTTTAGATAAAACTTCAAAGCACGAACCACATCAAGATTGTGTAACAGACGTTCCTTGTTAGAAACTGGGTTAGGACACAGAGAAGGAACAACTATTTTCTGGTTAATATTCTTATTGGAAACCACTTTTGGAAGAAAACCAGGCTTGGTACGTAAAACGACCTTATCTGTATGAAACACCAGATAGGGTGAATTACACTGCAAAGCAGACAATTCAGAAACTCTTCTAGCAGAAGAAATAGCAACCAAAAACAAAACTTTCCAAGATAGTAACTTAATATCTATGGAAGAAAGAAATTTAGACTCCATGGAGGAGCCACAGGTCTGAAGACAGGCTTGATTCTCTAAAGCCTGTACGAACGCCTGAACATCTGGCACGGCTGCCAGACGCTTGTGCAACAAAACAGACAGAGCAGATATCTGTCCTTTTAGGGAACTAGCTGATAGACCTTTCTCCAATCCTTCTTGGAGAAAAGATAGTATCCTTGGAATCCTAATCTTACTCCATGAGTAACTCTTGGATTCGCACCAGCAAAGATATTTCCGCCATATCTTATGGTAAATTTTCCTGGTGACAGGCTTTCTAGCCTGAATCAGAGTATCTATAACTGATTCCGAAAACCCACGCTTAGCTAGAATCAAGCGTTCAATCTCCAAGCAGTCAGTTGCAGAGAAACTAGGTTTGGATGTTCGAATGGACCTTGGATTAGAAGGTCCTGCCTCAAAGGTAGCTTCCATGGTGGAACCAATGACATATTCACCAGGTCTGCATACCAAGTCCTGCGTGGCCACGCAGGAGCTATTAGAATTACTGAAGCCTTCTCCAGCTTGATCCTGGCTACTAGCCGGGGGAG
Organism: Bombina bombina; assembly: GCF_027579735.1. Classification (NCBI taxonomy): domain Eukaryota; kingdom Metazoa; phylum Chordata; class Amphibia; order Anura; family Bombinatoridae; genus Bombina; species Bombina bombina. The sequence goes on from NC_069505.1 coordinate 30,880,352, forward strand.
AAGAGGAAACGGTGGAAAGACATAAGCTAGATTGAACGACCAAGGCGCCACTAAGGCATCTACCAATGTCGCCTTGGGATCTCTGGACCTGGACCCGTAACGTGGAACTTTGGAGTTCTGACATGACGCCATCAGATCCAGATCTGGAAGGCCCCATAGTTGAGTTAACTGGGCAAAAACCTCCGGGTGAAGTTCCCACTCCCCCGGATGGAAAGTCTGACGACTCAGATAATCCGCTTCCCAGTTGTCCACTCCTGGGATGTGAATTGCTGATAGATGGCAGGAGTGATCCTCTGCCCATTTGATGATCTTGGATACCTCCCTCATCGCCAGGGAACTCTTTATTCCTCCCTGATGATTGATGTACGCTACAGTCGTCATGTTGTCCGACTGAAATCTGATGAATTTGGCCTCCTCTAGTTGAGGCCATGCCTGGAGCGCATTGAATATCGCTCTCAATTCCAAAATGTTTATCGGGAGAAGAGATTCTTCCAGAGACCAAAGACCCTGAGCTTTCAGGGACTCCCAGACCGCACCCCAGCCTAAGAGGCTGGCATCGGTCGTGACAATGATCCACTCTGGTCTGCGGAAACTCATTCCCTGAGACAGGTGATCCTGAGACAACCACCAGAGGAGTGAGTCTCTGGTTTTCTGGTCCATTTGTATTTGGGGAGACAAATCTGCATAATCCCCATTCCACTGTTTGAGCATGCACAGTTGCAGTGGTCTTAAATGAATTCAAGCAAAGGGAACCACGTCCATTGCCGCAACTATTAGTCCTATTACCTCCATGCACTGAGCTATGGAGGGTTGAGGAATGGATTGAAGAACTTGACAAGTGTTTAAAAGTTTTAACTTCCTGACCTCCGTCAGAAAGATCTTCATTTCTACCGAGTCTATTATTGTTCCCAGGAAGGGAACCCTTGTGAACGGGGACAGGGAACTCTTTTCTATGTTCACCTTCCACCCGTGAGACCTTAGAAAGGCTAGAACAATGTCCGTATGAGCCTTTGCTTTGTGAAAGGACGACGCTTGTATTAAGATGTCGTCTAGGTAAGGTGCTACTGCAATGCCCCTTGGCCTTAGCACCGCTAGAAGGGACCCTAGCACCTTTGTGAAAATTCTGGGGGCAGTGGCCAACCCAAAGGGAAGAGCCACGAACTGGTAATGCTTGTCCAGAAAGGCGAACCATAGGAACTGATGGTGATCTTTGTGGATAGGAATATGCAGGTACGCATCCTTTAAGTCCACGGTAGTCATATATTGACCCACCTGGATCATTGGTAAAATTGTCCGAATGATTTCCATTTTGAATGATGGAACTCTGAGGAATTTGTTTAGGATTTTTAAATCCAGAATTGGCCTGAAAGTTCCTTCCTTTTTAGGGAACTACAAACAGGTTTGAGTAAAAACCCAGTCCTTGTTCTGCTGTTGGAACTGGGTGTATCACTCCCATTTTTAAAAGGTCTTCTACGCAATGTAAGAATGCCCGTCTCTTTATCTGGTCTAAAGACAAGCGAGACATGTGGAACCTTCCCTTTGGAGGAAGGTCCTTGAACTCTAGAAGATACCCCTGAGAGACAATTTCTAGAGCCCAGGGGTCCGGAACATCTCTTGCCCAAGCCTGAGCAAAGAGAGAAAGCCTGCCCCCTACTAGATCCGGTCCCGGATCGGGGGCTACCCCTTCATGCTGTCTTGGTAGCAGCAGCAGGCTTCTTGGCCTGTTTACCCTTGTTCCAGCCTTGCAATGGTTTCCATGCTGGTTTGGGCTGGGATGCGTTACCCTCTTGCCTAGTGGCTGTAGAGGTAGAAGCCAGTCCGTTCCTGAAATTGCGAAAGGAACGAAAATTAGACTTATTTTTAGCTTTGAAAGGTCTATCCTGTGGAAGGGCGATATCTGAAATAATTTCTTTCAACTCTGGCCCGAATAGGGTCTTACCCTTGAAAGGAATATTAAGCAATTTTGTTTTGGACGACACGTCCGCCGACCAAGATTTTAGCCAAAGCGCTCTGCGCGCCACGATTGCAAAACCAGAATTTTTCGCCGCTAATTTAGCTAACTGAAAAGCGGCATCTGTAATGAAAGAATTAGCCAACTTCAGGGCGTGAATTCTGTCCATGACTTCATCATAGGAAGTCTCCTTCTGGAGCGAGTTTTCTAGTTCGTCAAACCAAAAAGCCGCTGCAGTGGTTACAGGAATAATGCAAGAAATTGGTTGAAGAAGAAAACCTTGTTGAACAAAAATTTTCTAATTTTTTATCCGTAGGATCTTTGAAAGCGCAACTGTCTTCTAGTGGTATAGTCGTGCGCTTAGCTAGTGTTGAAACTGCCCCCTCTACCTTGGGGATTGTCTGCCACGCGTCCCTTCTGGGGTCAACAATTGGGAACATTTTCTTAAATATAGGAGGGGGAACAAAAGGTTCACCTGGCTTCTCCCACTCCTTATTCACTATATCCGCCACCCTCTTAGGTATCGGAAACGCATCAGTGTGTACTGGGACCTCTAAGAATTTATCCATTTTACACCATTTTTCTGGGACCACCAAGGTCTCACAATCATCAAGCGTAGCTAGGACCTCCTTAAGTAGGGCGCGGAGGTGTTCTATCTTAAATTTAAATGCTATGGTATCAGGCTCTGCCTGCTGAGAAATTTTTCCTGTGTCAGAAATTTCTCCCTCAGACAGGCCCTCCCTCACCGCCAAGTCAGAATGATGTGAGGGCACTACAGATAAATTATCCTCTGCGTCTGCTTGCTCATTTTCTGTATTTAAAACTGAGCAGTCCTGCTTCCTTGGAAAAGCTGGCAGTTTGGATAAAAATGCTGCGAGAGAATTATCCATTACTGCTGCTAACTGCTGCATAGTAATAGCAATTGGAGCGCTAGATGTACTGGGCATCGCTTGCGCGGGCATAGCTGGTGTTGACACAGAAGGAGGGGATAGCGAGCTATCCTCACTACCTTCAGCTAAAGAATCATCTTGGGCTACATCTTTAAGCGTGATTGTACGGTCCTTAAGCTGTTTGGACGCTATGGCACACTTCACACATAAATTTAATGGGGGAACCACCTTGGCCTTTACACATACAGAACATAGGCTATCTGAAGGGTCAGACATGTTTGACAGACTTAGACAGAACTTCAATGCAATAAAAATTATTTTTGACAAAAACGTTACTGTCTCTTTAAATAATAAAAGTGCACACTTTATTACTGAAACATCAGAAAACCATCAAATAAACATCCGATTTTAATGAAATTTTCACCACAGTGTCTTAATGCTTTGAGAAGATTGCACACAAATTTTCAAACCAATTAACCCCTTAATGCCCAAACCGGAGCTAATAACAGCAGTAACCGGTTAAAAACACTACAGTCCCATGCCACAGTCTCTACTGTGGCCTTTACCTTCCTTAGGGATTATTTAAGTAAGAAATAAGCCTCTCTGAAGTCCTTTCTGAAGCCTCTGGACTCCCCACGTGAAGCTGCATGAACTGCCTAGTGAAAACAACTGCGCAATTGAGGCGCGAAAATGAGGCCTCCTCCCTCTACATTCCAGAGTGGAGGGGCCTTTCTGACTAGATTAGGTGTCGGAGTAACTGCCAGGCGTAATATTAAACCCCATAAGTGTTTCAAAGTCTGAAAAAACACCTTATTTTTACTTCAAACATGCCAAAAAGCAATCGATTTAGCCCACAATAGTGTCAACCAGCATAGAGCCCTTAATATAAGCCATAATTTTATACAGAGTCTAAGAAAAATGGCTTACCTATCCCATAGGGGATTTCTGAGAGTCTTCTAGCATTACTTGGTCTTGTTAGAAAAATGACTGATCATACCTGAAGCAGTTAAGCCTGCAAACTGTTCCCCACAACTGAAGTTCTCTGGTTTCAACAGTCCTGCGTGGGTACAGCAATGGATTTTAGTTACTGGTGCTAAAATCATACTCCTCTCAGCAGAAATCTTCATCACTTTCTGCTGCAGAGTAAATAGTACAAGCCGGCACTATTTTAAAATAAACTCTTGATAGAAGATATAAAAAACTACAACTAACACCACATACTCTTTACCACCCCCATGGAGATGCTACTAGTTAGAGCGGCAAAGAGAATGACTGGGGGGGGCGGAGCCTGAGGGGAGCTATATGGACAGCTCTGCTGTGTGCTCTCTTTGCCACTTCCTGTAGGGATTGAGAATATCCCACAAGTAAGGATGAAGCCGTGGACCGGATACACCAATGTAGGAGAAAGTGTATTTATATAACAGTGTTGGTTATGCAAAACTGGGGAATAGGTAATAAAGGGATTATCTATTTTTTAAACAAACATTTTTGGTGTAGACGGTCTCTACAGAGGCACATTACAAAAGGTCTGCACACACATTAAATGTTTATATATGTACTGTATATGTCAGTTAGTAAGCGCCACATTACAAAAGGCCTGCATGTACAATAAATGTTTATATATGCACAGTTTATATCAGTTTTTAAGAGGAGCGTCACAAAAGATCTGCACACACAATAAAAAAACACTATTTCCACACTACAGATATTGCTGCATACAACAGTAAACAACAAACAAAACTTACAGACAATAAGCGCTATGAACTTAAACCTTCCAGAAGACAATAATACAAAATGTGGATAAAAATGAACACAACTTTATTGTAAATTATAAAAATTCACAAAAGAACTCAAAATTGCTGGGCCAACCTAAAATAAATAAGGAATTTCATTTTAATATGGACACCAATTAAAAATACAATAGTGAACAATTAGGTACAATTATACACTGATACCATAGTGGGTTTATAGACTTCAGATTCCTTTTTTTTACTACAAATCCATTCTGCATCCTAACAAAATGTTGTGCTTGTAGTGTTTGAAATAAGTGGCACTTTCCTTGAATTCACAGTTATGCCATGCAAACCTATGGGACGTGTGACCAGGTCAGGAATGCAGTCTTGCTTGAAATATCCCAATGGAAAGTCATCAGATGACCTCTAGAGCTTATATTCTCAAGGTTACAGCGTACACAGAGCACTGCAAGTCGCAAGGACAAGGAGCGGCGCAAACACAGATAAGTGTGTTTCATTTGATCACTTTACACATTGCTTTAGGTGACTAATACAGTGTATAGATTAATAACTGCAGAAATAAATGAATGAGGCGCACAGCGATCACTCTTTGTATTGGTGACAAACTGCTGCGTTATTACAAATCTGTAGGAAGTAATGAATCGAATACGGCTAAAGAGAGAATTGATAAAAGCTCTGTTAGTAAATGACAGCAGTTAATCACGGAAATGACGCCAATGTAGCAGAATAAAGGCTCCACGTTAGAACAACACACACAGACAGGTCTGGGGTAATGAGGAATCAGCAGAAAGTTACACTATAGTAGTAAATATGGATTAACTTGTCCAAGCTAATTCCTACTTTCTGCTTTTGTCCATCCACTAACCTTTGTTCCTTCTTAATTTAAATAGATATTAGTACAGTAAACATCAAGCCTTTTGGCATTATAGTATTCAAACATATCTTAAAGTATTTTTTTTTTTTACTGTTGATGTTGATATAAATATACTAGAGTATAAATAGAATATAAATAATATAAATAGATCAAGTATGTCAGTATAATAAAATATACCATGACATAAAATATACATATAAAAATATCCAATAGGAGCCTCATTCTCACGCAAAGAGACACAGCATAAAGAATCAAGCGCTGCAAATTGTAAATATATATGTACATGATTATATATATGTATATACACATAACACATAAATATATATGTACATGATTATATATATGTATATACACATAATAACACATAAATATATATGTACATGATTATATATATGTATATACACATAACACATAAATATATATGTACATGATTATATATATGTATATACACATAACAACACATAAATATATATGTACATGATTATATATATGTATATACACATAATAACACATAAATATATATGTACATGATTATATATATGTATATACACATAATAACACATAAATATATATGTACATGATTATATATATGTATATACACATAATAACACATAAATATATATGTACATGATTATATATATGTATATACACATAATAACACATAAATATATATGTACATGATTATATATATGTATATACACATAATAACACATAAATATATATGTACATGATTATATATATGTATATACACATAATAACACATATATATATATGTACATGATTATATATATGTATATACACATAATAACACATAAATATATATGTACATGATTATATATATGTATATACACATAATAACACATAAATATATATGTACATGATTATATATATGTATATACTCAACTATATAAGCATATACATAGATATTTATAGAGAACACACAATTCCCCATAGACCGCAATGTAAAGGCACTTTTCAATGCCGTTTTATTTTTCTAACCCCCCCCCCCCCCACCCAACACTTTAAACAACTAAAAACTGCTTAGTGCAGTTTTTGTTTTTTAAATGCTACATTTTAAAAAAAAAAAAAAAAAAAAAAAAAGGGACCTCACATGCTATTTTTGGGGCAATTGAGGGACATCTGGTTAATTTTTTGAGCACTAATTGACTTGTAATGGCTGGTTATTTATTGCACGCCCGTAAACAGGCAAATTTGCACAATAAATTAGCGCTCAATTTGTAATTTAGCCCAATATAAAAAGGTCAAGTATGTCAGTGAAATAAAATATACATATAATAAATTTAAAATACTATACTATATAGATTATATAATAGATATGATAAACATACTATAAAATAAATGCTATAAATGCATAAAAATAATGTAAAAAACTATACCTAAAACCTATAAATATAATAAACATTTTGAAACCAGAAAATGTAGTAATATAATATTATTATAATATAAATATACTGTAAAATAACAATTATATAGATAATATATATAACATAACTAATATAAATAACACTATATTTTATTATTATGATTATAATTATTATTGTGATTATTATTACTACTACTAACTATCATTATTATTATTGTTGTAATTATTATTGTTGTTGTGATTATTATTATTATTTTCATTGTTGTGATTATTATTATTATTGTTGTAATTATTATTGTTGTTGTGATTATTATTATTATTTTCATTGTTGTGATTATTATTATTATTGTTGTGATTATTATTTTCATTGTTGTGATTATTATTATTATTGTTGTTGTGATTATTATTATTATTGTTGTTGTGATTATTATTATTATTTTCATTGTTGTGATTATTATTATTATTGTTGTGATTATTATTATTATTGTTGTGATTATTATTATTATTTTCATTGTTGTGATTATTATTATTATTGTTGTTGTGATTATTATTATTATTGTTGTTGTGATTATTATTATTATTTTCATTGTTGTGATTATTATTATTATTGTTGTGATTATTATTATTATTGTTGTGATTATTATTATTATTTTCATTGTTGTGATTATTATTATTATTGTTGTGATTATTATTATTATTGTTGTGATTATTATTATTATTATTATTGTTGTTGTGATTATTATTATTATTTTCATTGTTGTGATTATCATTATTATTGCTGTGATTATTATTATTAGAAAAATAAAGACAAGATAAGGACCGGACAAGATAAGGATGTTAGACTATAATAGATAGACTACAGAACCCTGTGTATAGCATAATATAATATATATAATAAAGTATCCTATAATAAAATATAATATCATTTAAATATACCTTTAATGAGTATTTAACTGTAAAATAAAATGAATATATTTTCTTTGTTCTTTATAGAAGCCTAAAAAGAAGATATTATATGTAAGTTTCTTTTGTAAAATGCATGTCCTGAGTAACACTTCATGTTTATATACTTTAGAGGCGTGCCCATCCTCACCAATAGGGCTGTGGGAAATGCCCTTGTCAGCCAGTGAGCAATCTGCCTAAAAGTGTGTTGTGGAGAACTTTAACTTCTTCTTAGCTTTAGAAACAATTTAAAGGGACAGTCTAGACCAGAATTTCTTATTGTTTGAAAAGATAGATAATCCCTTTATTACCCATTCCCTAGTTTTGCATAACCAACACTGTTATATTAATACAACTTTTACCTCTGTGATTACCTTGTATCTAAGCCTCTGCAAACTGACCCCTTATCTCAGTTTTTTTCGACATAACTTGCATTTTAGCCAATCAGTGCTGACTCATAACTATACGGGTGTGAACACAATGGTATTTATATAGCACACATGAACTAGCGCTGTCTAACTGTGAAAAGCTGTTTATAAGCACTGAGATAAGAGGCGGCCTTCAAGGGCTTGGAAATAAACGTGCCTACCTACAAAGAACACCAAGAGAACAAAGCAAATTGGAAAGTTGTTTAAAATTGCATGTCCTATCTGAATCAGGACAGTTTAATTTTGAATTTACTTTCCCTTTAAGCAACTTTAAAATTAACAATTGAATGCATAATAGATGTAAAAGGCTTATCTACTGAAGTAATAAAATTCTCAAATGTGACCAAATGTCACTAACTTTAAGCATATTTTGTTGTGTAGGATTTTCTAACAGGCTTTTAAAAACATTATCAAATTCAGGACTTTTGTCTTTTTAAATAGAAAGTAGATCAGAATAAAGATACAGTATACTATACAGTGACCCCAAAGCTATCATCTGTATTACATTTCCCTTGTGCACACTCTAGTGGTGGTAATGTGTACTGTTGTACAATGCTTCTGCCCCTCCGCAACAGCAGGACATAGACTGTTATATTCCCAGCACAGATTTTGTCTTTATGTTAAGTGAAGCCTCATAGGGAGATAAATGTCATTTATATATGTACCCAGTATGATGTCTGCACACACACAGTAGTTATATATGTACCCAGCATAAGGTCTGCACACACAGTAGTTATATATGTACCCAGCATAAGGTCTGCACACACAGTAGTTATATATGTACCCAGCATAAGGTCTGCACACACAGTAGTTATATATGTACCCAGCATAAGGTCTGCACACACAGTAGTTATATGCATACCCAGCATAAGGTCTGCACACACAGTAGTTATATGCATACCCAGCATAAGGTCTGCACACACAGTAGTTATATATGTACCCAGTATGATGTCTGCACACACACAGTAGTTATATATGTACCCAGCATAAGGTCTGCACACACAGTAGTTATATATGTACCCAGCATAAGGTCTGCACACACAGTAGTTATATATGTACCCAGCATAAGGTCTGCACACACAGTAGTTATATGCATACCCAGCAAAAGGTCTGCACACACAATAGTTATATGCATACCCAGCATAAGGTCTGCACACACAGTAGTTATATACATACCCAGCATAAGGTCTGCACACACACAGTAGTTATATACATACCCAGCATAAGGTCTGCACACACAGTAGTTATATATGTACCCAGTATGATGTCTGCACACACACAGTAGTTATATATGTACCCAGCATAAGGTCTGCACACACAGTAGTTATATGCATACCCAGCAAAAGGTCTGCACACACAATAGTTATATGCATACCCAGCATAAGGTCTGCACACACAATAGTTATATGCATACCCAGCATAAGGTCTGCACACACAATAGTTATATGCATACCCAGCATAAGGTCTGCACACACAATAGTTATATGCATACCCAGCATAAGGTCTGCACACACATAGTAGTTATATGCATACCCAGCATAAGGTCTGCACACACATAGTAGTTATATGCATACCCAGCATAAGGTCTGCACACACACAGTAGTTATATATGTACCCAGCATAAGGTCTGCACACACACAGTAGTTATATGCATACCCAGCATAAGGTCTGCACACACAGTAGTTATATGCATACCCAGCATAAGGTCTGCACACACAGTAGTTATATGCATACCCAGCATAAGGTCTGCACACACAGTAGTTATATGCATACCCAGCAAAAGGTCTGCACACATAGTAGTTATATGCATACCCAGCATAAGGTCTGCACACACAGTAGTTATATACATACCCAGCATAAGGTCTGCACACACAGTAGTTATATACATACCCAACATAAGGTCTGCACACACAGTAGTTATATATGTACCCAGCATAAGGTCTGCACACACACAGTAGTTATATATGTACCCAGCATAAGGTCTGCACACACACAGTAGTTATATGCATACCCAGGATAAGGTCTGCACACACAGTAGTTATATGCATACCCAGCATAAGGTCTGCACACACAATAGTTATATGCATACCTAGCAAAAGGTCTGCACACACAATAGTTATATACATACCCAGCATAAGGTCTGCACACACAGTAGTTATATGCATACCCAGCATAAGGTCTGCACACACAGTAGTTATATACATACCCAGCATAAGGTCTGCACACACAGTAGTTATATATGTACCCAGCATAAGGTCTGCACACACAGTAGTTATATGCATACCCAGCATAAGGTCTGCACACACAGTAGTTATATGCATACCCAGCATAAGGTCTGCACACACAGTAGTTATATGCATACCCAGCATAAGGTCTGCACACACAGTAGTTATATGCATACCCAGCATAAGCTCTGCACACACAGTAGTTATATATGTACCCAGCATAAGGTCTGCACACACAGTAGTTATACATGTACCCAGCATAAGGTCTGCACACACAGTAGTTATATATGTACCCAGCATAAGGTCTGCACACACAGTAGTTATATGCATACCCAGCATAAGGTCTGCACACACAGTAGTTATATGCATACCCAGCATAAGGTCTGCACACACAATAGTTATATGTATACCCAGCATAAGGTCTGCACACACAGTAGTTATATGCATACCCAGCATAAGGTCTGCACACACAGTAGTTATATATGTACCCATCATAAGGTCTGCACACACACAGTAGTTATATGCATACCCAGCATAAGGTCTGCATACACAGTAGTTATATGCATTCCCAGCATAAGGTCTGCACACACAATAGTTATATGCATACCCAGCATAAGGTCTGCACACACAGTAGTTATATATGTACCCATCATAAGGTCTGCACACACACAGTAGTTATATGCATACCCAGCATAAGGTCTGCATACACAGTAGTTATATGCATACCCAGCATAAGGTCTGCACACACAGTAGTTATATGCATTCCCAGCATAAGGTCTGCACACACACACAGTAGTTATATGTATACCCAGGATAAGGTCTGCACACACAGTAGTTATATATGTACCCAGCATAAGGTCTGCACACACAGTAGTTATATGCATACCCAGCATAAGGTCTGCACACACAGTAGTTATATGCATACCCAGCATAAGGTCTGCACACACAGTAGTTATATATGTACCCAGCATAAGGTCTGCACACACAGTAGTTATATGCATACCCAGCATAAGGTCTGCACACACAGTAGTTATATGCATACCCAGCATAAGGTCTGCACACACAGTAGTTATATATGTACCCAGCATAAGGTCTGCACACACAGTAGTTATATGCATACCCAGCATAAGGTCTGCACACACAGTAGTTATATGCATACCCAGCATAAGGTCTGCACACACAGTAGTTATATATGTACCCAGCATAAGGTCTGCACACACAATAGTTATATGCATACCCAGCATAAGATCTGCACACACAGTAGTTATACATGTACCCAGCATAAGGTCTGCACACACAGTAGTTATATGCATACCCAGCATAAGATCTGCACACACAGTAGTTATATATGTACCCAGCATAAGGTCTGCACACACAGTAGTTATATACATACCCATCATAAGGTCTGCACACACAGTAGTTATATATGTACCCATCATAAGGTCTGCACACACAATAGTTGTATGCATACCCAGCATAAGGTCTGCACACACAGTAGTTATATGCATACCCAGCATAAGGTCTGCACACACACAGTAGTTATATATGTACCCAGCATAAGGTCTGCACACACAGTAGTTATATGCATACCCAGCATAAGGTCTGCACACACAGTAGTTATATATGTACCCAGCATAAGGTCTGCACACACAGTAGTTATATATGTACCCAGCATAAGGTCTGCACACACAGTAGTTATATGCATACCCAGCATAAGGTCTGCACACACAGTAGTTATATATGTACCCAGCATAAGGTCTGCACACACAGTAGTTATATATGTACCCAGCATAAGGTCTGCACACACAGTAGTTATACATGTACCCAGCATAAGGTCTGCACACACAGTAGTTATACATGTACCCAGCATAAGGTCTGCACACACAATAGTTATATGCATACCCAGCATAAGATCTGCACACACAGTAGTTATATACATACCCAGCATAAGGTCTTCACACACAGTAGTTATATACATACCCAGCATAAGGTCTTCACACACAGTAGTTATATACATACCCAGCATAATGTCTGCACACACAGTAGTTATATGCATAACCAGCATAAGGTCTGCACACACAGCAGTTATATGCATACCCAGCATAAGGTCTGCACACACAGCAGTTATATGCATACCCAGCATAAGGTCTGCACACACAGTAGTTATATACATACCCAGCATAAGGTCTGCACACACAGTAGTTATATGCATACCCAGCATAAGGTCTGCACACACAGTACTTATATACATACCTAGCATAAGGTCTGCACACACAGTAGTTATATGCATACCCAGCATAAGGTCTGCACACACAGTAGTTATACATGTACCCATCATAAGGTCTGCACACACAGTAGTTATATATGTACCCAGCATAAGGTCTGCATACACAGTAGTTATACATGTACCCAGCATAAGGTCTGCACACACAGTAGTTATATATGTACCCAGCATAAGGTCTGCACACACAGTAGTTATACATGTACCCAGCATAAGGTCTGCACACACAGTAGTTATACATGTACCCAGCATAAGGTCTGCACACACAGTAGTTATATATGTACCCAGCATAAGGTCTGCACACACAGTAGTTATATACATACCCAGCATAAGGTCTGCACACACAGTAGTTATATGCATACCCAGCATAAGGTCTGCACACACAGTAGTTATACATGTACCCAGCATAAGGTCTGCACACACAGTAGTTATATATGTACCCAGCATAAGGTCTGCACACACAGTAGTTATATACATACCCAGCATAAGGTCTGCACACACAGTAGTTATATACATACCCAGCATAAGGTCTGCACACACAGTAGTTATATACAGTATCTCACAAAAATAATTACACCCTCACATTAATTGTAAATATGTTATTATATCTTTTCATGTGACAACACTGAAGAAATGACATTTTGCTACAATGTAAAGTAGTGAGTGTACAGCCTGTAAAACAGTGTAAATTTGCTGTCCCCTCAAAATAACTCACACAGTCATTAATGTCTAAACCGTTGGCAACAAAAGTGAGTTCACCCCTAAGTGGAAATGTCCAAATTGGGCCCAATTAGCCATTTTCCCTCCCCGGTGTCATGTGACTCGTTAGTGTTACAAGGTCTCAGGTGTGAATGCGGAGCAGGTGTGTTAAATTTGGTGTTATCGCTCTCACACTCTCTCATACTGATCACTGGAAGTTCAACATGGCCCCCCATGGCAAAGAACTCTCTGAGGATCTGAAAAAAAGAATTTTTGCTCTACATAAAGATGGCCTAGGCTATAAGATGATTGCCAAGACCCTGAAACTGAGCTGCAGCACGGTGGGTAAGACCATACAGCGGTTTCACAGGACAGGTTTCACCCAGGACAGGCCTCACCATGTTCAACCAAAGAAGTTCAGTGCACATGCTCAGTGTCATATCCAGAGGTTGTCTTTGGGAAATAGACGTATGAGTGCTGCCAGCATTGCTGCAGAGGTTGAAGGGGTGGGGGGTCAGCCTGTCAGTGCTCAGACCATACGCCGCACACTGCATTAAATTGGTCTGCATGGCTGTCGTCCCAGAAGAAAGCCTCTTCTAAAGATGATGCACAAGAAAGCCTGCAAACAGTTTGCTGAAGACAAGCAGGCTAAGTATATGGATTACTGGAACAATGTCCTGTGGTCCGATGAGACCAAGATAAACTTATTTGGTTCAGATGGTGTGTGGCGGCAACCAGGTGAGGAGTATAAAGACAAGTGTGTCTTGCCTACAGTCAAGCATGGTGGTGGGAGTGTCATGGTCTGGGCCTGCATGAGTAGTGACTGCACTGGGGAGCTATTTAATTGAAGGAACCATGAATGCCGTGTACTGTGACATACTGAAGCAGAGCATGATCCTCTTCTTTTGGAGACTGGGCCACAGTGCAGTATTCCAACATGATAACGACCCCAAACATACCTCGAAGATGACCACTGCCTTTCTAAAAAAGCTGAGGGTAAAGGTGATGGACTGGCCAAGCATGTCTCCAGACCTAAACCCTATTGAGCATCTGTGGGGCATCCTCAAACGGAGGGTGGGGGAGTGCAAGATCTCTAACATCCACCAGCCCAGTGATGTCGTCATGGAGGAATGAAAGAGGACTCCAGTGGCAACCTGTGAAGCTCTGGTGAACTCCATGCCCAAGAGGGTTAAGGCAGTGCTGGAAAATAATGGTGGCCACACAAAATATTGACACTTTGGGTCCAATTTGGACATTTCCACTCAGGGGTGTACTCACTTTTGTTGCCAACAGTTTAGACATTAATGGTTGCATGTTGAGTTATTTTTAGGGGACAGCAAATTTACACTGATATACAGGCTGTACACTCACTACTTTACATTGTAGCAAAGTGTAATTTCTTCAGTGTTGTGACATGAAAAGATATAATAAAATATTTACAAAAATGTGAGGGGTGTACTCACTTTTCTAAAGATACTGTATGTAGCCAGCATAAGGTCTGCACACACAGTAGTTATATATGTACCAACCACCGACCCGCCCACGCAGTCATTGACCCGCCCACGCAGCCGAATTGCCCACACAACCACCGACCCATGCAACCACGACCCGTCCTTGCAACAAACCCGCCCAAGCAACCGACCCCCCACACAACCACCGACCCGCCCATACAACCACCGACCCACCCACACAACCACTGATTTGCTCACTGCCAAACAAAACAGGCCCAAGAGTTGACTACTGAGGCACACCAATAGTGACTGTCCAATCATTTGTATGCATTCTACCACCTCTCCTTAATTTGTTAAATAGGATACCCACGTAGGCTCAGGAGTTGCTGATTGGTGTCTGCACATATATGTCTCATCTTATTGGCTCATCCAATGTGTTAACTAGTTTCCAGTGATGCATTGCTTCTTCTTCAACAACAAAGGATAACCTGATTAACAAATTTTTGGGTTTCATGTTCCTTTAACATTTTACCCAACTAGTCTGTGCAAGGCAGTGTGTAAGAATTTATGTGGGAAAGTGTTAAATGCTTTAATTTAAGCTAGAGATTCACTGCTCCCTGCAATATATAACGTTAGTTACATCGTCAAAGTAATCATCTAGATTAGTCCAACAGTATCTTCCTGCAGAAAAAAAAGCATTAAAGGGACAGTAAAGTCATAAGATATTAATGATTTAGACAGAGCATACAATTTTAAACAATTTTCCAATGTACTTCTATTATTTAATTTGCTTTCTTCTCTTGTTATCCTTTGCTGAAAGGCTTATCTAGGAAAGCTCAGGAGCAGCAAATAACCTAGGTTCTAGCTGCTTATTGGTGGCTACATAAATATACTGATTGTCATTGGCTCACCCATATGTTCATTTAGAAACCAATAGCGCATTGCTGCTCCTTCAACAAATGATACCATGAGAATGAAGCAAATTTGATAATAGAAGTAAATTGGAAAGTTGTTTAAAATTGTATGTTCTACCTTAATCATGAAAGAAAATGCTTGGGTTTCATTTCCCTTTAATGCTGTAAGTGGCCAGAGGACTAACAGGGCGATATTAATCAGTCTATTACCCCCTGTAATCCAGAACACTTCCTGTGCTGACTGATTCATTAAATCAGCTAATGGTGCAAATACATAGATTTAGGTTTGCTTAAAGCCTTTGTATTAATATTAATTGGTCCCACAGGACAATAACACATCACACTTTATGTAACCGTAGATTCTCACCGTAGGTGTTTAGCAGCGTAATTCCAAGAGGGAATCTCAGCAGGTCCAGCGACGCTCCTGAAAGGAAAACAAAATCCATTTGTAATATAAAAAAAAGGTGAAGTCTCTCATTTAACACAGATATATTTTGTGTGAGACTAAATGGGGTTAGTGTCCTATTATCCAAGAAAGGATGTTATTAGCAGGTTCTGATGAATTGTAGTGAACAAACATGACAGTGAAATTGGGACATTAACCTCTTCACTACCAGGACTTTTAGGGTAAAACTTGACCAAAATATTGGAGAATTTTTTTTTTTTATTTACCTGTCAAAACTATATATATAAAAAAAAAAAAATTAAGTAGACAACCTAAATGTATTGATCTAGGCCCAGTTTGGTATATTTCATGCCACCATTTCACCGCCAAAAGGGATCAAATTAAAAAAAAAAGTTAACTTTTTCACAAACTTTGGGTTTCTCACTGAAATTATTTACGTACCGCTTGTGCAATCATGGCACAAATGGTTGTAAACAGCTTCTCTGGGATCCCCTTAGTCCAGAAATAGCAGACATTTATGGATTTGCCATTGCTTTTTGGTAATTAGAAGGCCGCTAATTGCAGCTCCAGATACGTCCCACCCCCTGATCCCTACTTGATCCCTCCCAAACAGCTCTCTTCCCTCCCTCAACCCTCACTGGTCACCACCATCTTAGCTACTGGCAGACAGTATCTAAAAACAAATTCTGTAGTGTAATGGTCCCCACACGTCCACCCTCAGACAATTGTTAGTTAGGGACCCCCCACTCCCCCTTTTTTGTGTAGTGTACCTCCTCATCCCTCCCTCCCTCTAACTTTATTATTTATTTTTTTTCCCATTTGTAGGGTCCTCCAAGTCCCTCCCCCCTGTGCTGCTGGGTTGACCCCCGGATTCCCTCCCACCCCTCCTGCCGGCACCAGCAGATGGTGACACAGTGCCACATATTCACTTCTGCCCCAGAGGGAGGTGTATAAGGGGCAAATTAATTAATAATAAAACACAGCTAAAAAAAAAGGTAAAATATTTAGGCAAAACTACTGCAAATGTACATCAAGTTAAAGGGACACTGAACCCAATTTTTTGCTTTCATGATTCAGATAGAGCAGCAATTTTAAGCAATTTTCAAATGTACTCCTATTATCAATTTGTCTTTGTTCTCTTGCTAACTTTATTTAAAAAGCAGGAATGTAAAGCTTAAGAGCCGGCCCATTTTTGGTTCAGAACCTGGGTTATGCTTGATTATTGGTGAATGAATGTAACCACCAATAAGCAAGCCCTACCCAGGCTACTGAACCTAAAATGGGCCGGCTCCTAAGCTTTACATTCCTGCTTTTTAAATAAAGATAGAAAGAGAAAAAAGAAAATTGAGAATAGGAATAAAACATAAATTATGCTTACCAGATAATTTCCTTTCCTTCTGTACAGGGAAAGTCCACAGCTGCATTCAATACTTGTGGGAATACAGAACCTGGCCACCAGGAGGCGGCAAAGACACCCCAGCCATAGGCTTAAATACCTCCCCCAATCATTCTGCCGACGGAACAAGGAACAGTAGGAGAGACATCAGGGTGAAAAAGGGCCCAGAAGAAAAAAAATAAATTTAGGGCCACCCATCAGAGACAAGGTCGGGAGCTGTGGACTCTCCCTGTATAGAAGGAAAGGAAATTATCTGGTAAGTCATACTTTATGTTTTCCTTCTAAATACAGGGAGAGTCCACAGCTGCATTCATTACTTGTGGGAAACAATACCCAAGCTACAGAGGACACTGAATGCTAACAGGAGGCAACAAATAAGAGGCGGCCCAACCAGAGGGCACCACAGCCTGCAAGAAAACCAAACTCCCACGGCTTCATTGACAGAAGCAAAAAATTAAACGCCATAAGAATGTTAGGAGGACCAAGCAGCCGCCCAACAATCAGAACCATAGGATCTCATGTCAGAGGCCCAAAAAGATGTCACTGCACTCGAACTGAGCCATAAACCTCCAAGGAGGCTCGTGTCCCACAGTCCCCTAGGAACAGCGAAAAACACTTCTTCACCAACAAGGAGGAAGTCAATCAGCTTCCAGCTTCTATTTTTATGAAGTCTGACAGAAATCTCAGGGTAAGATTCCCCCCCCCCCCCCCAAAAAAAAAGAACCTCTAACCATTTGGACAAGGAGAAAAAACTCGGGAGACCACTTTAAGGAAGAACGTATTGCAAATTGAAACACAGAAACTATGATACATAGAAAAACTATGATACGTAGAAAAACAATCTACAGCCAAAATAGGTCAATGAATAAGAATTCAAAGACCACCAACTGCACAGGCACAAAGATAACCCAATGCAAACCCTGAAGGATAAATCTAACCCCAAAAAGGAGCAAGGAATTGACTTGCCGGCCCTGCCACAGGCAGAGCCCTAGCAAAACTGAATACCTGAAAGACCAATGAACCTCTGGAACAAGAGTACAAACAGAGAGCAAAAACTGCTTGTGAAATCACATACCAGAGAAGGAACTACAGCTGGTAACTATCTGTAACCTTCCACTTGCCAGGCAGCTAACTCAACAGGCTATCTTTGCTGGCTGCCCCTTTGAACAAGAACTAGCAAGACCAGCCCTTCTTCAACTCAATCTAGAGGGGAAGAAGAACACTCCAGGATCCAGAAGAGAGTCAGGACAAGCTGGCTCCTCTCGACAAAAATAGAGGGAGTCCTCCACACTTAAAATAGATAACGAAGCACCAGGTACGAGCTGAAAGAAGTACTGAAAACCTTTCCAGAAAACAACCTTCTCTCACAATTCACTCAGGAAGAAAAGATCCCAAGACGCATAGAGACCCTGCAAGAAGGGAACTCTCATGGCAGATAAGCATTTAAACCGGAATTATGAACTCGCGGGCAAAAAAGGAGCAACAGACTCACTGACGCCCACTCCAGATAGGATCGAGCCATCCTCGAAAAAGAGAGACATGGCCGAGAAAAAGAAAGTTAAAATAAACCTCCTCAGAATCTTAAGAAAATTGCCACAGCAGAATTCAACTCCAAACCTACAACTTGCTAGGCCGGGAACTCATTTTAGTCCACATAGTCCAGCGGACCTCAACTGAGAACTCAAACTGCTTACCATTTGAAAAACTCTGGATAGTCAGATCAAACGAATGATTGTAAGGAACATCCATTCCGGAAGAGCACGCTCAGAGAATGGATGGATGCCAAGAGCCACCGCCCACCACCAAATTTGAGACCCTCCCCTATGCAGGAGGAACTCACTAACTCAGAAATAATCCATTAACCAAAGAGGTCCCGACTGGCATGAACCCAGAAGACCAGACCTCAGAGCAAAATGCACGACTGAAAAAACCACAAGGATGCTTTGAAGGAAAATCCTGATCCACACACCCCAGAAAACACTCTCTCCCTGCTGACGGGGAACAGACCAAGACAAAACTGCCCCGGGGAACCTAGGATAAAAATCCCCAACACCGGGAGATCTGGACCGAACACTGGAGAACGATTCCCCAACAGGTAATCCACAAAAAATCTAACACAGAGTCAAAAGCCCAAAGCTATGCCGAAGACTCAGCCTGGGCTGAATCCACACAGCGCCAACTAAGACTTGAAGGTGAATTGGAGGGCAGAACCCGATGGCAGTAATTCTAACTTCGTAAGCTCTAAGGCAAAGAGCCTTCCTGTCTGAAAGACCAAGCTGCATCCAAAGGATCCAACACCAGAACTCAGGTCTAGGTCCACCTCTAAGGATGGAACCAGCAGGAAGCAAATCCCAAAAGGTCTACTAGCAGACGCTGAAGAAACCAGAAACGCCAAGACTCGGGAGCCACTGCGACACCTAGAAATATGCTACTGCCACATTAAACCCCAGATCCCAAAACTTAAGACCAAAGTGAAGTTCCGGAAGACAAACAGTCCCTAAGAACCGGACCTGCTTAAACAAGCATGTTTTAAAATGACATCCCGCGACAGCCGCCGGATTGGAACCATCAACCTTCGAGATGCAAAACCACAGAGATAACTACCAGGCTACACTGGACTGCTTTGAACAGGAAAGACATCCTTCTTCCTAAATCCAGGTAGAGAGAACCGTGTAATCTCTCTGACAAAGATCTAATAAGTTCTGCTTAAAAATCATCAGACCCAGAAAAGACGGGAAAACCCCTCCCCTTATTGGGCCATTTGCCAACAGTGTATGACACTGCGAAGAGTATCAGGACAAGACCCCAAAAGTCACCTAGTCCAGAAAAACAGAATGAAAAGCTCAACTCCGGCCTCTAGGATCCCCGGACCCATACTATCCAGCATCAAGTGCCCATCCAGAAGAACCGAAGATAGGTCCCGTCTGTCTTTCGGTATAGATGGACCCGCTCTACCTGGACCAGAATAATTAGAGAAAGGGAAGAAAAGACTGAACTAATACCCAAAACAGGTCCTGCCTGTCCTAAAGGGTACGACACGTCTGTCATAAACACAAAACTTAAGTTCCAGCAGTGCTAGGAACTGAAAAGAAACAAATAAAGAAACAAGCTGAGGCTTAAACTTTCATATCTATAAAATAGAGGAAAAAATCACCACGACCAAAGATCCAGAAGCTTCCATCGGAAGACATCCATTTCGACCATCAAGAACAGGAACAATCCAAGTGACGAAACTCCAAAAGAGTTTCCACAAGAACCCCAAGCTCTTAAAACAAAAACTATCCAAAACGGATTAGAAATGAAAACGGTTAAACGCACCAAAAGGACTTCAAAAGGGTGTGCAAAACGAACAGATCCTGCCTGTGTATAACACAAACCCCCCAAAGAGCTCAGGACTGGGATTCTATAACTATATACAAAGAGACGATAAAGTAGAGGATCCCCCTCTCCACTCATCTAATCAAGATCGTTATCTGATATAGAGGACTGAGATCCACCTGACAGATCAGGACTGGGGACTTCTATCACCACCAGCCTCAGAGGGAACCGCACTCCCAGATGACACAGCGGCCCATGTGTAGGAGAGCACAGATTAACCCTTCGCTTGCCCATAGGAGGAAGAGGTAAACTCGCTAAAGTCATAGAGATGGCCATGCGAAAATGCGCAGTAACCTCCGGTGGAAAAAAGTCTCCCTCAGACGAAGGAGTAATGGCACTTAGGGGTACTGCATGTGTAGGATAAGATTCTAGTGAACGTATCTCACGGGACGAGGAATCCTCAGAGGTAGATGGCTCAGCAGTCTCTAACATCTCAACATTGTTTGAAGAAAACACCTTATTGCGGCATATGGAACATTATTGAGCAGGCTGGTCAACCCGGTTGTCCTCACAACACATGCAGGTATCAAAATCGGTATCAGAGGAAACGTCTAGGATATCCGAAACCTCCATAATACTAAATATGAGTTTTGGGCAAAAACAACTGGCACCTTAAAACCCCCAATGGCTGGGGCACTCACCACCTCCTATGGCCCAGACAGGTAGAGAAATTAACTCTTCTCCACAGTCACTTTGGCAAGAATCGGAAATGGGGAAACAAGACGGGACTACTCCCAGTCACATGGTGCCAGCTTAAAGGGACATTGAACCCAATGTTTTTCTTTTGTGATTCAGATAGAGCATGCAATTTTAAGCATCTTTCTAATTTACTCCTATTATCAATTTGTCTTCGTTCTCTTGCTATCTTTATTTAAAAAAGAAGGCATCTAAGCTTTTTTTTTGGTTCAGCACTCTGGATAGCACTTTATTGGTGGATGAATTTATCCACCAATCAGCAAGAACCACCCAGGTTGTTCACCAAAAATGGGCTGGCATCTAAACTTACATTCTTGCATTTCAAATAAAGATACCAAGAGAATGGAGAAAATGTGATAATAGGAGTAAATTAGAAAGTTGCTTAAAATGTCATGCTCTATCTGAATAACTAAAGAAAAAAATTGGGTTCAGTGTCCCTTTAATAAAACTGTGCAACTCTATAACCTGTATGTTCCATATCAGCCAAAGAGCCTAAAATATCCTAAAATTACACATACGCAGTCAAATCACATAACAAACATGATTAAAAAGACCCCACTGTTAAATAATCACCCTCAGTAGATACTAACCCTTGATTCCATAAAGATAAAGGAGTCCCACTGAGACCCTGTCTTCTATCGTTAACATGGGTGTTCTGTGGATCAGCAACACGGTTTTTCAAGTTTGACAGATAGTAGAAGCGCCTCTGGCATGGACTTGAGTAATGAAAGCAAGCAGTGAAACTCGTCAACGCTGATTGCTTATAGGAGATGTTAATCTGAGTCTGGGTGGTTTCGCAGAAAGACTCTCCCTGCATCTCTAACTTTCATCAATGCTCTCACTGAGAGGCTGACAAGACTACTTAAAACTCCAGTTCCATCCAGAAGGGCAGGTACCCCTCATAAGGAACTACTCCGAAACAATTTCCGACACTTCTCTGCCAACCTCCTGTGACGAAAGGCAAAGAATGACTGGCGAATGAGGGAAGTGGGTATTTAAGCCTTTGGCTGGGGTGTCTTTGTCTCCTCCTGGAGGCCAGGTTCTGTATTCCCACAAGTAATGAATGCAGCTGTGGACTCTCCCTGTATTTAGAAGGAAATTAGAAAGTTGCTGCTCTATCTGAATCATTAAAGAAAAAAAATTGGGTTTAGTATCCCACACAGATGGAAAAGGTAAAATATCTAGACAAAACTACTACAATGTACTTCAAGTTAAATCTGTGTATTAAGATTTGAATATAATGCTTCACATTAAACAATATTTATATCTATTACTTTGTATCATATATTTGGAAAGAAAATTAAACAGCAGTGATGGCAGAGTTAAAGGGACACTAAACCCAATTTTTTTCTTTCATGACTCTTGGTGCTGAACCTAAAATGGTCCGGCTCCTAAGCTTTACATTCCTGCTTTTTAAATAAAGATAGCAAGAGAACGAAGAAAAACGGATAATAGGAGTACATTAGAAAGTTACTTAAAATTGCTGCACTATCTGAATCATGAAAGAAATAAAAACAAATTATGCTTACCTAATAATTTCATTTCCATCTGTGGGAGGAGAGTCCACTGCTTCATTCATTACTTGTGGGAATTAAGAACCTGACCACCAGGAGGGGGCATAGACACCCCACCCAAAGGCTTAAATACCTCCCCCACTCCCCCCATCTTTTCTCCCAAAAACAGATTCCGCCTAAGCAAAAACATAAAATTTGTAAAACTTTTAAAAAAACAAAACAAAATTATGCTTACCTGATAATTTTATTTGCATCTGTGGGAGGAGAGTCCACTGCTTCATTCATCACTTTTGGGAAATAAGAACCTGGCCATCAGCAGGAGGCAAAGACACCCCAGCCAAAGGCTCAAATACCTCCCCCACTCCCCTCATCCCACAGTCATTCTGCCAAGGAACAATAGGAGAAATATCAGGATATAAATGGTGCCCGAAGATTAACATAAATTTAGGTCCGCCCGCTGGAGAACGGGCGGGTGCAGTAGACTCTCCTCCCACAGATGGACATGAAATTATCAGGTAAGCATGATTTATGTTTTCCATCTTAATGGAAAATGCTTCATTCATCACTTTTGGGAACAAATACAAAAGCTCTAGAGGGCACTGAATGAAAAAAAACGGGAGGGTAAAAGGAGGCAGACCCTATACTGAGGGCACCAGCGCCTTTCTCCCAAAAGCTGCTTCCGCCGAAGCAAAATAGTCAGGTGGCTGTCTTACAAATCTGCTCCATAGAAGCCTCATTATTAAAAGGTCCACGAAGAGGCCACAGCTCTAGTCGAGTGAGCCGTAATCCTCTGAGGAGGCTTGTGTCCCGCTGTCTCATATGAGACTTCATAGAGAAGTTGCACAGAAATCTTCATCTCTTTCCTGTTTCAGAGTAAATAGTACATACCAGCACTATTTTAAAATAACAAACTCTTGATTGAAGAACAAAAACTACATTTAAACACCAAAAAACTCTAAGCCATCTCCGTGGAGATGTTGCCTGTACAACGGCAAAGAGAATGACTGGGGAAGGCGGAGCCTAGGAGGGATCATGTGACCAGCTTTGCTGGGCTCTTTGCCATTTCCTGTTGGGGAAGAGAATATCCCACAAGTAAGGATGACGCCGTGGACCGGACACACCATTGTTGGAGAAAGCCCTTTGCCCCTGCGCCTTCCAGAGTACACAACAAATAAAGGACGACATCTGTCTGAACTCCTTTGTGGTCTGAAGATAAAACTTCAAGGCCTGAACCACATCCAGATTATGCAGTAACCTCTCCTTCGAAGAAGAAGGGTTAGGACACAAGGAAGGAACTACTACTTCCTGACTGATGTTACGACTCAACACTACCTTGGGAAGGAATCCCAATCCAGTGCGAAGAACAGCCTTATCAGCATGAAGAACTAAGTAGGGAGGCTCACATTGCAAGGCTGCCAACTCAGAGACTCTGCGTGCCGATGCAATAGCCAAAAACAACAGGACCTTCCATGAGAGAATCGTAATGTCAAGGGCATGCAGAGACTCAAACGGAGCCCTCTGCAAAACCTTAAGAACCAAGTTTAAACTCCAAGGAGGAGCCAGATTCCTGAAGACAGGTCTGATCCTAAAGTAACTTCCATGGCGGATATGACGACATCGCCACTAGATCCGTAAACCATGTCCACAGCGGCCATGACGGAGCAATCAGAATAGCCAAAGCTTGCTCCTGCT
Organism: Bombina bombina; assembly: GCF_027579735.1. Lineage (NCBI taxonomy): Eukaryota > Metazoa > Chordata > Amphibia > Anura > Bombinatoridae > Bombina > Bombina bombina. The sequence continues at coordinate 30,905,227 of NC_069505.1, forward strand.
TGATGCGGGCCACTACTCAAGGTAGAAGAGGCAACAGTGGAAATAACATAATTTATGTAAGAACTTACCTGATAAATTCATTTCTTTCATATTAGCAAGAGTCCATGAGCTAGTGACGTATGGGATATACATTCCTACCAGGAGGGGCAAAGTTTCCCAAACCTCAAAATGCCTATAAATACACCCCTCACCACACCCACAATTCAGTTTAACGAATAGCCAAGAAGTGGGGTGATAAAAAAGTGCGAAAGCATATAAAATAAGGAATTGGAATAATTGTGCTTTATACAAAATCATAACCACCACAAAAAAAGGGCGGGCCTCATGGACTCTTGCTAATATGAAAGAAATGAATTTATCAGGTAAGTTCTTACATAAATTATGTTTTCTTTCATGTAATTAGCAAGAGTCCATGAGCTAGTGACGTATGGGATAATGACTACCCAAGATGTGGATCTTTCCACACAAGAGTCACTAGAGAGGGAGGGATAAAATAAAGACAGCCAATTCCTGCTGAAAATAATCCACACCCAAAATAAAGTTTAACGAAAAACATAAGCAGAAGATTCAAACTGAAACCGCTGCCTGAAGTACTTTTCTACCAAAAACTGCTTCAGAAGAAGAAAATACATCAAAATGGTAGAATTTAGTAAAAGTATGCAAAGAGGACCAAGTTGCTGCTTTGCAGATCTGGTCAACCGAAGCTTCATTCCTAAACGCCCAGGAAGTAGATACTGACCTAGTAGAATGAGCTGTAATTCTCTGAGGCGGAATTTTACCCGACTCAACATAGGCAAGATGAATTAAAGATTTCAACCAAGATGCCAAAGAAATGGAAGAAGCTTTCTGGCCTTTTCTAGAACCGGAAAAGATAACAAATAGACTAGAAGTCTTACGGAAAGATTTCGTAGCTTCAACATAATATTTCAAAGCTCTAACAACATCCAAAGAATGCAACGATTTCTCCTTAGAATTCTTAGGATTAGGACATAATGAAGGAACCACAATTTCTCTACTAATGTTGTTGGAATTCACAACTTTAGGTAAAAATTCAAAAGAAGTTCGCAACACCGCCTTATCCTGATGAAAAATCAGAAAAGGAGACTCACAAGAAAGAGCAGATAATTCAGAAACTCTTCTGGCAGAAGAGATGGCCAAAAGGAACAAAACTTTCCAAGAAAGTAATTTAATGTCCAATGAATGCATAGGTTCAAACGGAGGAGCTTGAAGAGCTCCCAGAACCAAATTCAAACTCCAAGGAGGAGAAATTGACTTAATGACAGGTTTTATACGAACCAAAGCTTGTACAAAACAATGAATATCAGGAAGAATAGCAATCTTTCTGTGAAAAAGAACAGAAAGAGCAGAGATTTGTCCTTTCAAAGAACTTGCGGACAAACCCTTATCTAAACCATCCTGAAGAAACTGTAAAATTCTCGGTATTCTAAAAGAATGCCAAGAAAAATGATGAGAAAGACACCAAGAAATATAAGTCTTCCAGACTCTATAATATATCTCTCGAGATACAGATTTACGAGCCTGTAACATAGTATTAATCACGGAGTCAGAGAAACCTCTTTGACCAAGAATCAAGCGTTCAATCTCCATACCTTTAAATTTAAGGATTTCAGATCCTGATGGAAAAAAGGACCTTGTGACAGAAGGTCTGGTCTTAACGGAAGAGTCCACGGTTGGCAAGAGGCCATCTGGACAAGATCCGCATACCAAAACCTGTGAGGCCATGCTGGAGCTACCAGCAGAACAAACGAGCATTCCTTCAGAATCTTGGAGATCACTCTTGGAAGAAGAACTAGAGGCGGAAAGATATAGGCAGGATGATACTTCCAAGGAAGTGATAATGCATCCACTGCCTCCGCCTGAGGATCCCGGGATCTGGACAGATACCTGGGAAGTTTCTTGTTTAGATGGGACGCCATCAGATCTATTTCTGGAAGTTCCCACATTTGAACAATCTGAAGAAATACCTCTGGGTGAAGAGACCATTCGCCCGGATGCAACGTTTGGCGACTGAGATAATCCGCTTCCCAATTGTCTACACCTGGGATATGAACCGCAGAGATTAGACAGGAGCTGGATTCCGCCCAAACCAAAATTCGAGATACTTCTTTCATAGCCAGAGGACTGTGAGTCCCTCCTTGATGATTGATGTATGCCACAGTTGTGACATTGTCTGTCTGAAAACAAATGAACGATTCTCTCTTCAGAAGAGGCCAAAACTGAAGAGCTCTGAAAATTGCACGGAGTTCCAAGATATTGATAGGTAATCTCACCTCCTGAGATTCCCAAACTCCCTGTGCCGTCAGAGATCCCCACACAGCTCCCCAACCCGTGAGACTTGCATCTGTTGAAATTACAGTCCAGGTCGGAAGCACAAAAGAAGCCCCCTGAATTAAACGATGGTGATCTGTCCACCATGTTAGAGAGTGCCGAACAATCGGTTTTAAAGATATTGTTTGAGATATCTTCGTGTAATCCTTGCACCATTGCTTCAGCATACAGAGCTGAAGAGGTCGCATGTGAAAACGAGCAAAGGGGATCGCGTCCGATGCAGCAGTCATAAGACCTAGAATTTCCATGCATAAGGCTACCGAAGGGAATGATTGTGACTGAAGGTTTCGACAAGCTGCAATCAATTTTAGACGTCTCTTGTCTGTTAAAGACAGAGTCATGGATACTGAATCCATCTGGAAACCCAGAAAGGTTACCCTTGTCTGAGGAATCAAAGAACTTTTTGGTAAATTGATCCTCCAACCATGATCTTGAAGAAACAACACAAGTCGATTCGTATGAGATTCTGCTAAATGTAAAGACTGAGCAAGTACCAAGATATCGTCCAAATAAGGAAATACCACAATACCCTGTTCTCTGATTACAGACAGAAGGGCACCGAGAACCTTTGTAAAAATTCTTGGAGCTGTAGCTAGGCCAAACGGCAGAGCCACAAACTGGTAATGCTTGTCCAGAAAAGAGAATCTCAGGAACTGAAAATGATCTGGATGAATCGGAATATGCAGATATGCATCCTGTAAATCTATTGTGGACATATAATTCCCTTGCTGAACAAAAGGCAAGATAGTCCTTACAGTTACCATTTTGAACGTTGGTATCCTTACATAACGATTCAATATTTTTAGATCCAGAACTGGTCTGAAGGAATTCTCCTTCTTTGGTACAATAAAGAGATTTGAATAAAACCCCATCCCCTGTTCCTGAACTGGAACTGGCATAATTACTCCAGTCAACTCTAGATCTGAAACACATTTCAGAAATGCTTGAGCTTTTACTGGATTTACTGGGACACGGGAAAGAAAAAATCTCTTTGCAGGAGGTCTTATCTTGAAACCAATTCTGTACCCTTCTGAAACAATGTTCTGAATCCAAAGATTGTGAACAGAATTGATCCAAATTTCCTTGAAAAAACGTAACCTGCCCCCTACCAGCGGAGCTGGAATGAGGGCCGCACCTTCATGTGGACTTAGAAGCAGGCTTTGCCTTTCTAGCTGGCTTGGATTTATTCCAGACTGGAGATGGTTTCCAAACTGAAACTGCTCCTGAGGATGAAGGATCAGGCTTTTGTTCTTTGTTGAAACGAAAGGAACGAAAACGATTATTAGCTCTGCTTTTACCTTTAGATTTTTTATCCTGTGGTAAAAAAGTTCCTTTCCCACCAGTAACAGTTGAAATGATGGAATCCAACTGAGAACCAAATAATTTGTTACCCTGGAAAGAAATAGAAAGTAAAGTTGATTTAGAAGCCATATCAGCATTCCAAGTTTTAAGCCATAAAGCTCTTCTAGCTAAAATAGCTAGAGACATAAACCTGACATCAACTCTGATAATATCAAAAATGGCATCACAGATAAAATTATTAGCATGCTGAAGAAGAATAATAATGTCATGAGAATCACGATGTGTTACTTGTTGCGCTAAAGTTTCCAACCAAAAAGTTGAAGCTGCAGCAACATCAGCCAAAGATATAGCAGGTCTAAGAAGATTACCTGAACACAGATAAGCTTTTCTTAGAAAGGACTCAATTTTCCTATCTAGAGGATCCTTAAACGAAGTACCATCTGACGTAGGAATAGTAGTACGTTTAGCAAGGGTAGAAATAGCCCCATCAACTTTAGGGATTTTGTCCCAAAATTCTAATCTGTCAGACGGTACAGGATATAAATGCTTAAAACGTTTAGAAGGAGTAAATGAATTACCCAATTTATCCCATTCTTTGGAAATTACTGCAGAAATAGCATTAGGAACAGGAAAAACTTCTGGAATAACCACAGGAGCTTTAAATACCTTATCTAAACGTTTAGAATTAGTATCAAGAGGACCAGAATCCTCTATTTCTAAAGCAATTAGAACTTCTTTAAGTAAAGAACGAATAAATTCCATTTTAAATAAATATGAAGATTTATCAGCATCAACCTCAGAGACAGAATCCTCTGAACCAAAGGAGTCATCAGAATCAGAATGATGATGTTCATTTAAAAATTCATCTGTAGGGAGAGAAGTTTTAAAAGATTTTTTACGTTTACTAGAAGGAGAAATAACAGACATAGCCTTCTTTATGGATTCAGAAACAAAATCTCTTATATTATCAGGAACATTCTGCACCTTAGATGTTGAGGGAACTGCAACAGGCAATGGTACTTTACTAAAGGAAATATTATCTGCTTTAACAAGTTTGTCATGACAATCAATACAAACAACAGCTGGAGAAATAGCTACCAAAAGTTTACAGCAGATACACTTAGCTTTGGTAGATTCAGCACTTGACAGCGATTTTCCTGAAGTATCTTCTGGCTCAGATGCAACATGAGACATCTTGCAATATGTAAGAGAAAAAACAACATATATATAAAGCAAAATTGATCAAATTCCTTAAATGACAGTTTCAGGAATGGGAAAAAATGCCAAAGAACAAGCTTCTAGCAACCAGAAGCAATAAAAAATGAGACTTAAATAATGTGGAGACAAAAGTGACGCCCATATTTTTTCGCGCCAAATAAGACGCCCACATTATTTGGCGCCTAAATGCTTTTTGGCGCCAAAAATGACGCCACATCCGGAACGCCGACATTTTTGGCGCAAAATAACGTCAAAAAATGACGCAACTTCCGGCGACACGTATGACGCCGGAAACGGAAATAGAATTTTTGCGCCAAAAAAGTCCGCGCCAAGAATGACGCAATAAAATGAAGCATTTTCAGCCCCCGCGAGCCTAACAGCCCACAGGGAAAAAGTCAAATTTTAAGGTAAGAAAAATGTTAAAATGCATTATCCCAAATATGAAACTGACTGTCTGAAAATAAGGAAAGTTGAACATTCTGAGTCAAGGCAAATAAATGTTTGAATACATATATTTAGAACTTTATAAACAAAGTGCCCAACCATAGCTAGGAGTGTCACAGAAAAACAGAATTTATGTTTACCTGATAAATTTCTTTCTCCAACGGTGTGTCCGGTCCACGGCGTCATCCTTACTTGTGGGATATTCTCTTCCCCAACAGGAAATGGCAAAGAGCCCAGCAAAGCTGGTCACATGATCCCTCCTAGGCTCCGCCTACCCCAGTCATTCGACCGACGTTAAGGAGGAATAATAGCATAGGAGAAACCATATGGTACCGTGGTGACTGTAGTTAAAGAAAATAAATTATCAGACCTGATTAAAAAACCAGGGCGGGCCGTGGACCGGACACACCGTTGGAGAAAGAAATTTATCAGGTAAACATAAATTCTGTTTTCTCCAACATAGGTGTGTCCGGTCCACGGCGTCATCCTTACTTGTGGGAACCAATACCAAAGCTTTAGGACACGGATGAAGGGAGGGAGCAAATCAGGTCACCTAAATGGAAGGCACCACGGCTTGCAAAACCTTTCTCCCAAAAATAGCCTCAGAAGAAGCAAAAGTATCAAACTTGTAAAATTTGGTAAAAGTGTGCAGTGAAGACCAAGTCGCTGCCCTACATATCTGATCAACAGAAGCCTCGTTCTTGAAGGCCCATGTGGAAGCCACAGCCCTAGTGGAATGAGCCGTGATTCTTTCGGGAGGCTGCCGTCCGGCAGTCTCGTAAGCCAATCTGATGATGCTTTTAATCCAAAAAGAGAGAGAGGTAGAAGTTGCTTTTTGACCTCTCCTTTTACCTGAATAAACAACAAACAGGGAAGATGTTTGTCTAAAATCCTTTGTAGCATCTAAATAGAATTTTAGAGCGCGAACAACATCCAAATTGTGCAACAAGCGTTCCTTCTTTGAAACTGGTTTCGGACACAGAGAAGGTACGATAATCTCCTGGTTAATGTTTTTGTTAGAAACAACTTTTGGAAGAAAACCAGGTTTAGTACGTAAAACCACCTTATCTGCATGGAACACCAGATAAGGAGGAGAACACTGCAGAGCAGATAATTCTGAAACTCTTCTAGCAGAAGAAATTGCAACTAAAAACAAAACTTTCCAAGATAATAACTTAATATCAACGGAATGTAAGGGTTCAAACGGAACCCCCTGAAGAACTGAAAGAACTAGATTGAGACTCCAAGGAGGAGTCAAAGGTTTGTAAACAGGCTTGATTCTAACCAGAGCCTGAACAAAGGCTTGAACATCTGGCACAGCTGCCAGCTTTTTGTGAAGTAACACCGACAAGGCAGAAATCTGTCCCTTCAGGGAACTTGCCGATAATCCTTTTTCCAATCCTTCTTGAAGGAAGGATAGAATCCTAGGAATCTTAACCTTGTCCCAAGGGAATCCTTTAGATTCACACCAACGGATATATTTTTTCCAAATTTTGTGGTAAATCTTTCTAGTTACAGGCTTTCTGGCCTGAACAAGAGTATCGATAACAGAATCTGAGAAACCTCGCTTCGATAAAATCAAGCGTTCAATCTCCAAGCAGTCAGCTGGAGTGAAACCAGATTCGGATGTTCGAACGGACCCTGAACCAGAAGGTCTCGTCTCAAAGGTAGCTTCCAAGGTGGAGCCGATGACATATTCACCAGATCTGCATACCAAGTCCTGCGTGGCCACGCAGGAGCTATCAAGATCACCGACGCCCTCTCCTGATTGATCCTGGCTACCAGCCTGGGGATGAGAGGAAACGGCGGGAACACATAAGCTAGTTTGAAGGTCCAAGGTGCTACTAGTGCATCCACTAGAGCCGCCTTGGGATCCCTGGATCTGGACCCGTAGCAAGGAACTTTGAAGTTCTGACGAGAGGCCATCAGATCCATGTCTGGAATGCCCCAGAGTTGAGTGACTTGGGCAAAGATTTCCGGATGGAGTTCCCACTCCCCCGGATGCAATGTCTGACGACTCAGAAAATCCGCTTCCCAATTTTCCACTCCCGGGATGTGGATAGCAGACAGGTGGCAGGAGTGAGACTCCGCCCATAGAATAATCTTGGTCACTTCTTCCATCGCTAGGGAACTCCTTGTTCCCCCCTGATGGTTGATGTACGCAACAGTCGTCATGTTGTCTGATTGAAACCGTATGAACTTGGTCCTCGCTAGCTGAGGCCAAGCCTTGAGAGCATTGAATATCGCTCTCAGTTCCAGAATATTTATCGGTAGAAGAGATTCTTCCCGAGACCAAAGACCCTGAGCTTTCAGGGATCCCCAGACCGCGCCCCAGCCCATCAGACTGGCGTCGGTCGTGACAATGACCCACTCTGGTCTGTGGAATGTCATCCCTCGTGACAGGTTATCCAGGGACAGCCACCAACGGAGTGAGTCTCTGGTCCTCTGATTTACTTGTATCTTTGGAGACAAGTCTGTATAGTCCCCATTCCACTGACTGAGCATGCACAGTTGTAATGGTCTTAGATGAATGCGCGCAAAAGGAACTATGTCCATTGTCGCTACCATCAACCCGATCACTTCCATGCACTGAGCTACGGAAGGAAGAGGAACGGAATAAAGTATTCGACAAGAGTCCAGAAGCTTTGTCTTTCTGGCCTCTGTTAGAAAAATCCTCATTTCTGAGGAGTCTATAATTGTTCCCAAGAAGGGAACCCTTGTTGACGGGGATAGAGAACTCTTTTCCACGTTCACTTTCCAGCCGTGCGATCTGAGAAAGGCCAGGACGATGTCCGTGTGAGCCTTTGCTCGAGGGAGGGACGACGCTTGAATCAGAATGTCGTCCAGGTAAGGTACAACTGCAATGCCCCTTGGTCTTAGCACAGCTAGAAGGGACCCTAGTACCTTTGTGAAAATCCTTGGAGCAGTGGCTAATCCGAAAGGAAGCGCCACGAACTGGTAATGTTTGTCCAGGAATGCAAACCTTAGGAACCGATGATGTTCCTTGTGGATAGGAATATGTAGATACGCATCCTTTAAATCCACCGTGGTCATGAATTGACCTTCCTGGATGGAAGGAAGGATAGTTCGAATGGTTTCCATCTTGAAAGATGGGACCTTGAGAAATTTGTTTAAGATCTTGAGATCTAGGATTGGTCTGAACGTTCCTTCTTTTTTGGGAACTATGAACAGATTGGAGTAGAACCCCATCCCTTGTTCTCTCAATGGAACAGGATGAATCACTCCCATTTTTAACAGGTCTTCTACACAATGTAAGAACGCCTGTCTTTTTATGTGGTCTGAAGACAACTGAGACCTGTGGAACCTTCCCCTTGGGGGAAGTCCCTTGAATTCCAGAAGATAACCCTGGGAGACTATTTCTAGCGCCCAAGGATCCAGAACATCTCTTGCCCAAGCCTGAGCGAAGAGAGAGAGTCTGCCCCCCACCAGATCCGGTCCCGGATCGGGGGCCGATATTTCATGCTGTCTTGGTAGCAGTGGCAGGTTTCTTTGCCTGCTTTCCCTTGTTCCAGCCTTGCATTGGTCTCCAAGCTGGCTTGGCCTGAGAAGTATTACCCTCTTGCTTAGAGGACGTAGCACCTTGGGCTGGTCCGTTTTTACGAAAGGGACGAAAATTAGGTCTATTTTTTGCCTTGAAAGGCCGATCCTGAGGAAGGGCATGGCCCTTACCCCCAGTGATATCAGAGATAATCTCTTTCAAGTCAGGACCAAACAGCGTTTTCCCCTTGAAAGGAATGTTTAGTAGCTTGTTCTTGGAAGACGCATCAGCCGACCAAGATTTCAACCAAAGCGCTCTGCGCGCCACAATAGCAAACCCAGAATTCTTAGCCGCTAACTTAGCCAATTGCAAAGAGGCGTCTAGAGTGAAAGAATTAGCCAATTTGAGAGCATTGACTCTGTCCATAATCTCCTCATAAGGAGGAGAGTCACTATCGAGCACCTTAATCAGTTCATCAAACCAGAAATATGCGGCTGTAGTGACAGGGACAATGCATGAAATGGGTTGTAGAAGGTAACCCTGCTGAACAAACATCTTTTTAAGCAAACCTTCTAATTTTTTATCCATAGGATCTTTGAAAGCACAACTATCCTCTATGGGAATAGTGGTGCGTTTGTTTAAAGTAGAAACCGCTCCCTCGACCTTGGGGACTGACTGCCATAAGTCCTTTCTGGGGTCGACCATAGGAAACAATTTTTTAAATATGGGGGGAGGGACGAAAGGGATACCGGGCCTTTCCCATTCTTTATTAACAATGTCCGCCACCCGCTTGGGTATAGGAAAAGCTTCTGGGAGCCCCGGCACCTCTAGGAACTTGTCCATTTTACATAGTTTCTCTGGGATGACCAAATTTTCACAATCATCCAGAGTGGATAATACCTCCTTAAGCAAAATGCGGAGATGTTCCAATTTAAATTTAAAAGTAATCACATCAGATTCAGCCTGCTGAGAAATGTTCCCTAAATCAGTAATTTCTCCCTCAGACAAAACCTCCCTGGCTCCCTCAGATTGGGTTAGGGGCCCTTCAGAGATATTAATATCAGCGTCGTCATGCTCTTCAGTAACTAAAACAGAGCATCCACGCTTACGCTGACAAGGGTTCATTTTGGCTAAAATGTTTTTGACGGAATTATCCATTACAGCCGTTAATTGTTGCATAGTAAGGAGTATTGGCGCGCTAGATGTACTAGGGGCCTCCTGAGTGGGCAAGACTCGTGTAGACGAAGGAGGGAATGATGCAGTACCATGCTTACTCCCCTCACTTGAGGAATCATCTTGGGCATCATTGTCATTATCACATAAATCACATTTATTTAAATGAATAGGAATTCTGGCTTCCCCACATTCAGAACACAGTCTATCTGGTAGTTCAGACATGTTAAACAGGCATAAACTTGATAAGAAAGTACAAAAAACGTTTTGAAATAAAACCGTTACTGTCACTTTAAATTTTAAACTGAACACACTTTATTACTGCAATTGCGAAAAAACATGAAGGAATTGTTCAAAATTCACCAAACTTTCACCACAGTGTCTTAAAGCCTTGAAAATATTGCACACCAATTTTGGAAGCTTTAACCCTTAAAATAACGGAACCGGAGCCGTTTTAAGCTTTAACCCCTTTACAGTCCCTGGTATCTGCTTTGCTGAGACCCAACCAAACCCAAGGGGAATACGATACCAAATGATGCCTTCAGAAGTCTTTTATCAGTATCAGAGCTCCTCTCACATGCGACTGCATGCCATGCCTCTCAAAAACAAGTGCGCAACACCGGCGCGAAAATGAGACTCTGCCTATGCTTTGGGAAAGCCCCTAAAGAATAAGGTGTCTAAAACAGTGCCTGCCGATATAATTATATCAAAATACCCAGAATAAATGATTCCTCAAGGCTAAATAAGTGTTAATATCAATCGATTTAGCCCAAAAAATGTCTACAGTCTAAATAAGCCCTTGTGAAGCCCTTATTTACAATCGTAATAAACATGGCTTACCGGATCCCATAGGGAAAATGACAGCTTCCAGCATTACATCGTCTTGTTAGAATGTGTCATACCTCAAGCAGCAAAGGACTGCAAACTGTTCCCCCAACTGAAGTTAATGCTCTCAACAGTCCTGTGTGGAACAGCCATGGATTTTAGTTACGGTTGCTAAAATCATTTTCCTCATACAAACAGAATTCTTCATCTCTTTTCTGTTTCTGAGTAAATAGTACGTACCAGCACTATTTGAAAATAACAAACTCTTGATTGAATAATGAAAAACTACAGTTAAACACTAAAAAACTCTAAGCCATCTCCGTGGAGATGTTGCCTGTACAACGGCAAAGAGAATGACTGGGGTAGGCGGAGCCTAGGAGGGATCATGTGACCAGCTTTGCTGGGCTCTTTGCCATTTCCTGTTGGGGAAGAGAATATCCCACAAGTAAGGATGACGCCGTGGACCGGACACACCTATGTTGGAGAAATAAGACTTACTTACCCCAGGACACTCATCTACATATAGTAGATAGCCAAACCAGTACTGAAACGAGAATCAGCAGAGGTAATGGTATATATAAGAGTATATCGTCGATCTGAAAAGGGAGGTAAGAGATGAATCTCTACGACCGATAACAGAGAACCTATGAAATAGACCCCTTAGAAGGAGATCACTGCATTCAAATAGGCAATACTCTCCTCACATCCCTCTGACATTCACTGCACGCTGAGAGGAAAACCGGGCTCCAACTTGCTGCGGAGCGCATATCAACGTAGAATCTAGCACAAACTTACTTCACCACCTCCATCGGAGGCAAAGTTTGTAAAACTGAATTGTGGGTGTGGTGAGGGGTGTATTTATAGGCATTTTGAGGTTTGGGAAACTTTGCCCCTCCTGGTAGGAATGTATATCCCATACGTCACTAGCTCATGGACTCTTGCTAATTACATGAAAGAAATGTAAATTAGGTTAAAGTCCCAGGGTACCGCCAAGGCGTCTATCAGTTCCACCTGGGGATCCCTGGATCGCGACCCGTATCTGGGTAGCTTGCAATTGAGTCTGGACGCCATGAGATCTATTTCCGGCATTCCCCATCTGCTGCAGATCTCCGCACACATCTCGGGTGGTGGAGAGACCATTCCCCTGGATGAAACGTCTCTCTGATCAGAAAATCTGCTTCCCAGTTGTCCACACCCGGACTGTGGATTGTTGAGCGCGAACAATTTTGAGTCTCTGCCCATTCCAGAATCCGAGACCCTTCCCTCATTGCTAAAGAGCTTCTTGTCCCCCCCCTGGTTGCTTTATGTAAGCCACCGAGGTAATGTTGTCCGATTAGAATCTGATGAATTGGGACAACCCCAGAGGGGGCCACGCCCTCAGAGCATTGAATATCGCTTGAAGTTCCAAAATATTTATAGGTAGACTCGATTCCTCTCGAGTCCATCTGCCTTGTGCCTTTCTGGCACCCCAAACAGCTCCCCATCCTGATTGACTGCAAACACAAAATGGAACTCCAGCACTCCAAAAGTTAAAAAGGCAATGTTTATTTCAAAGAGCAACATTTCGGGGTCACAGCCCCTTCCTCATGCTATATTTTTATTAACAACACACAAACATTTAAATACCCTCCACAGGGCGCCAAAATGCACCTACACTGGGGAAATGGTTCCCTCTAGGGGTCATATGTAACTATTGCACAAGGCCTATATAATTTAATGTTTCTCACACTATAATGACCACCTAAATAAAAACAATACACAGTAATGAACGTTGTGGATGCAGATAGATTAGTAGTTATGGCATTTTATATTTAAAATCATATTGACAATAGTACACTCTCTATGTCACTTGAAGAGTTGTGTATATATATATCTTAAATTCTATATATATACAAAACTCTTCAAGTGACATAGAGAGTGTACTATTGTCAATATGATTTTAAATATAAAATGCCATAACTAATAATCTATCTGCATCCACAACGTTCATTACTGTGTATTGTTTTTATTTAGGTGGTCATTATAGTGTGAGAAACATTAAATTATATAGGCCTTGTGCAATAGTTACATATGACCTCTAGAGGGAACCATTTCCCCAGTGTAGGTGCATTTTGGCGCCCTGTGGAGGGTATTTAAATGTTTTTGTGTTGTTAATAAAAATATAGCATGAGGAAGGGGCTGTGACCCCGAAACGTTGCTCTTTGAAATAAACATTGCCTTTTTAACTTTTGGAGTGCTGGAGTTCCATTTTGTGTTTGCTGATTGTTGGAGGGCTGTGGCAGTGCCCTTGGTCTCCTGTGCACCCATTCCTCTGTGCTGTGCTCTTTTTGGGATCCTGATTGACTGGCATCCATGATTACAATCTCCCAGGATGGTCTCAGGAAGGATGTCCCCTGAGAAAACCCCTGAGAAAACTGCCCCGGTCGGATCCACCAAGACAGGGACTCCCTCACCGGTCTGTCCAGAGATATCTGTTGGGACAAATCTGAATGATCGCTGTTGCATTGTCTCAACATGCACAGCTGAAGAGGTCTGAGATGGAACCTGGCAAATTGAATGACATCTATACTGGATATCATGAGCCCGATTACTTCCATGCACCTGGCCACAGATGTCCTGGAGGATGTCTGCAGGGCTAGACAGTTGGACACAAGCTTCCAACGTCTCTGGACTGTCAAAAAATATCTTCATTGCTGAAGAATCTATTATCGTACCCAGGAACTCCACCCTTTTGCTGGGGGCCAATGAACTCTTTCCTTAGTTTATCTTCCCCCCGTGGGACCGAAGGAGAAGAGCTCTCGAGTGATCCCCCGCCAGACTGTAGGATGGAGCCTAGACCAAGATATCATCCAGATACGGTGCCACTGCAAACCCTCTGGCTCTCAGTACTGCGAGAAGAGCTCCCAGAACCTTTGAAAAGACTCTTGGGGCAGTCGCCAGGCCAAACAGAAGGGCCACAAACTGGAAGTGCTGGTCCAGGAAGGTGAACCTTAGAAACCAGGGGCAAAATTGACCTGATCGTCTCCATCTTAAACGATGGAACTGACAGAAACTTGTTTAGGGCCTTTAGGTCCAGATTTGGATGAAATGAGCCCTCCTTTTTTAAGATAACGAAAAGGTTTGAATAATACCCCAGACCTCTTTCTCTTTCTGGACTGGTATGATTACTCCAAGAGATGAGAGATCCCTCACACACCCCAGGAAGGCATCTCTTTTCTGGTCTTGAAGAGATGTTTGACAGGAGGAACCTGCCTCTGGGCGGATACGATTTGAAACCTATCCTATACCCCTGGGCGACTACCTCCAGGACCCAAGGATCTGTAACGTCTCCCCTCCAGGCCACCGCAAAAAGAGATAGTCTGCCCCCTACCTGGTCCAAGGACGGGTCGGGGGCCGCCCCTTCATGCCGACTTTGACTCGGCAGGCTTCTTGTTCTGCTTGGGCTTGTTCCAAGAGTTTGCTGGCTTCCAAGATCCCTTGGATTGCTCAGATTTTGCGGAAGGCTGCTGGCGCTGAGACTTGTTCGAATGAAAGGGACAAAAAGTAGATCCCTTAGGTTTTGCCTTATCCTGAGGTAAGAAGGCACCCTTGCCACCCGGGACTGTAGATATGATAGAATCCAGGCCCGGGCCAAACAAAACCTTCCTCTTGAATGGTATGGAAAGCAAGCAAGACTTAGACGTCATGTCAGCAGACCACAATTTTAGCCACAGAGCCCAGTGGGCTAAAACAGAAAACCCTGATGTCTTAGCATTCAGGCGAATAATCTGCATGTTAGCATCAGAAATGAACGAATGCACTACCCTTAGGGCTTTGATTCGATCCAGAATCTCATTGAGGGGAGTCTCCACCTCGACCATTGCTGATAGTGCGTCACACCAGTAGGTAGCCACGACTGCCGCCGCCAGGTTGAAAAAGGAACCGGTCAGGCGGAACATCTTCCGCAACATAGACTCCATCTTTTTATCCATGGGTTAATTAAAAAAGAAGCTTATCCTCAAGCGAAATTGTCGTTCTCTTAGCAAGCATGGATATAGCACCATCCACCTTAGAAACGGTTCCCCACAGTTCAAGCTGCACGTCTGGAACGGGGAAAAGCTTCTTAAAAGAAGACAAGGGAGAAAAGGGTGAACCCAGTTTTTCCCATTCATTCTTAATAATGTTCGCTATTTCGAGAGGAACCGGGAAGACCTGGGGCACTACCCTGTCCTCGTAAACCCTATCCAGTTTAGGGATCGAAGGTTCCTCCGGGAGTTTCGGCTCCGGAACCTCCAGCGTAGCAAGCACTTCCTTCAGCAGAAAAAGCAAATGCTCCATATTAAATTTGAAATCTGGTTCCTCCGCGGACGGAGGCCTAGAAGTAGCCGATTCCGACTCAGAAGAGACATCCTCCGATAAGTCGGAGTTGTCCTCTTCAGCGGATAATCTGTCTGAGACATCCAGCGGAATCAAAGACCCCTGAGACGGATAGCAGTGCCGTACCTTCCGCTTGCACTTAGTAGGCCGAGGCATCGCATTTATTTCCGCAGAAACCACCGTCTGCAACTGATCGGCAAAGTCTGATCGGCAAAGTGCCCTGGGGAACTGCTTGTGTAATCGGAGATGATTGTACGGAATGCATCTTGCGGGGCAGAGAACCCTCAGAGGTGGACGGATCAGTCGTACTAAATACTTTATTCTTTTTTTGATATAGCAATATTGTCAAAGCATGTGGTACATATTTGTGTCAGCGGTTCGACCGGAACCTCCTCACAGTATACACAGTTAATAGGTTTACATAAAGAGGGAATATCCTCTAACATATCAGAGTCCTCCATAGCTTGCACCTTTATTACGGACTTGATCAAATTATTGAATGGCACCTTTATATCCCAATGGCCGGGGCACTCATCACCTCCTATGACCCGGACTACAAGAAACATCTTTCGTCTCCTCCGAACGCAGGTTGAGAAAGAGGAAGTTACAGAGGCCACACCCGGTCACATGGAATGCCATGCAGGACCGCCCCTGCACTCGATAGAGAGACGCGCCAAAAAAAGCTTGCCTCAATCTCTATCCAACTGTTCCACACTGACAGAGCCTCATCTCACACAGGTGCAGCAGAAACACAATAAACAATATTATGCAAAATCCCCCC
>NC_069505.1:30923673-30978673 GCF_027579735.1 Bombina bombina
CGCTGAAGCAAAAACATAAAATTTGTAAAACTTTGTAAAAGTATGTAAGGAGACCTGCATATTTGCATCACAGATAAAAGAATTTGCGACCCTTAAGGCCTTAATCTTTTCCTGTTTTTCATCGAGGGGAGTCTCCACCTCGATCATAGCTGACAGTGCGTCAGACCAATAGGTAGCTGCTCCAACCACCGCAGCGATCACCACTGCCAGTTGGAAAACAAACCCTGTAAGTTGGAACATCTTTCTCAACATGGATTCCAACTTTTTATCCATGGGCTCTTTGAACGACAAACTATCCTCGAGGGAAATAGTCGTACGCTTAGCGAGCATGGAGATCCATCCACCTTAGGAATAGCCCCCCATAGCTCAAGCTGAGAGTCCAGAATGGGGAAAAGCTTTTTAAAAGAGGTAGAGGGAGAAAAGGACGAGCCCAGTTTCTCCCACTCATTCTTAATAATCGTAGCCATCTTCACGGGAACTGGGAAGGTCTGAGGCACCACCCAGTTCTCGTAAACCCTATCTAGCTTAGGGATCGAAAGTTCTTCCGGAAGCAAGCACTTCTTTCAGTAAAAAGCGCAAATGATCCATCTTAAAGGGACAGTCAACACCAGAATTTTTGTTGTTTAAAAGAAAGATAATCCCTTTGTTACCCATTCCCCAGTTTTGCATAACCAACACAGTTATAATAACACGTTTTACCTCTGTAATTATCTTGTATCTAAGCTTCTGTTGACTGCCCCCTTATTTCAGTTCTTTTGACAGACATGCAGTTTAGCCAATCAGTGCTCACTCCTAGGTCACTTTACGTGCATGAGCTCAATGTTATCTATATGAAACATGTGAACTAATGCCCTCTAGTGGTCAAAATGTATTCAGATTAGAGGCAGTCTTCAAGGTCTAAGAAATTAGCATATGAACCTCCTAGGTTTAGCTATCAACTAAGAATACCAAGAGAACAAAGCAAAATTGGTGATAAAAGTAAATTGGGAAGTTGTTTAAAATTGCATGCTCTATTTAAATCATGAAAAAAAACATTTGGACTTGACTGTCCCTTTAAACTTAAAATCTGGCTCCTCCGTAGACGGAGGTCTAGAAGACGCCGATTCTGTCCCAGAGAGAGCGCCCTCCGACGAGTCAGAGGCGTCCTCGTCGGATAATCTCTCAGAGACATCCAACGGAGTAGATGACCCCTGGGACGGAAAGCTATGTCTCTCCCTTCACTTGCGCTTCGCAGGGCGTGGGAGGCCGCAGAAACCGCCTTTTGCAACTGGGTAGCGAAATCTGGTGGCCATGAGGCCCCTCCCGTGGGAGGATTAGTAGGGCCTTGGGGAGATACATGGGTAATCGGAGATGAATGTTGAGAACACACCTCGCGGGACGGAGAACCCTCAGAGGTGGGCGGCTCAGTAGTACTAAATATTTTATTTTTCTTAGATATTGTAATCTTAACAAAGCATGTGGAACACAGTTGAGAAGGTGGTTCAACCTGTACCTCCTCACAATAAACACAGGTATTAGATTTAATTAAAGAGGGAGTATCCTCTAACATATCAGAGTCCTCCATAGCTTGCGCATTTAATACGGACTGTGATTCAAATGGCACCTTTATACACAAATGGTCGGGGCACTCACCACCTCCTATGATCCAAACCACAGAGAAACCGTTACGTCTCCTGCAAATGCCGATCAGGAAAGAGGAAGTTGAAGAGGCCACACCCGGTCACATGGAGTGCCATGCAGGACCGCCCCTGCACTATAGAGAAAGCGCACCAAAAAGGCCCACGCCGATCTTCACCTGACTGTTCATACATGCTAGAGCCTCATCTCACACATGACATAGCATTAATACAATAAAGATATTATGCATAAATCCCCCCCCCCCATTCAATAATCCCCTTTCCAGGGATAGTAACCCTTGATTCTATCAGATAAAAGGAGACACACTGTGACCCTGTCTTCTTGCGTTATCATATGTGTATAAATGAAACGATCTTACCAGAATCTATGCCGTGGAACAAGAACACGGCCTTTCAAGTGTGACGGGGTAGTAGCATCACTCCTGACATGGACTTGAGCAGAAAAGCAGGCAGTAAACTTGTCAACGCTGATTGCTTATGGAGCTGTTAATCTGAGTCTGGATGGTTCCGCAGAAAGACTCCCCCTGCATCTCCGGACTTTCACCCATGCTCTCACTGAGAGGCTGACAAGACTACTTAAAACTCCAGTCCCATTCCAGAGTACTACCCTCCATAAGAGACTCCGCCGAATCTTCTGACACTTCTTTGCCAACCTCCTGTGACGAAAGGCAAAGAATGACTGTGGGATGAGGGGAGTGGGGGAGGTAATTAAGCCTTTGGCTGGAGTGCCTTTGCCTCCTCCTGGTGGCCAGGTTCTAAATTCCCACAAGTAATGAATGAAGCAGTGGACTCTCCTCCCATTAAGATGGAAATGACATGCCCTATCTGAATCATGAAAGTTTAATTTTGACTAGACTGTCCCTTTAAGTTAAAAATAAATACAAAACATTAGTAAAGTATCAGAGCGAGACTGCACTGTGCTCCCTTGATAGGATTAGCTCTATTTTAACTTGTCGTAAATTACAATTTCTTCTTTTAAAACAATCCCCAGAAGGTCAAACCCACATTTGTATTTTTATTTTTGTCAAGGGCATTTCTATTCCTTGCAACAAATCCTTACAAAAAACAAACAAACACAAAAAAAAACTAATCTATATTTATAATGAGAAATACACTTGAGTTGCTGCCGAGATTTCATGTTTTCAACAACACACTCGCAGGCAAATAGCAAACGTGCACCGCGAAATTGAAAATAATGCTGGTGACATATAAAACAAAATTGTAGAAAATAAAACAGATTCAGAAAAGAAAAAAAAAAACATTCTGTTACAGATATAAGACATTTGTAAATATCCATTAAGAGAAGTGTTAGAGCTGACTATGTTTAAATATTACAGAATCGAAAACGCATACGGTTAAAATAGCTACTGGTTAGAGATGGCAAAAAAACCATGAACATTTACATTAATTATTAGCCTAAAGGCATATTTATAAAATACAGAAGATTTTAAGAAAATCCTGTAGGGTTCGAGTGTTTAATTAAAACGTGTTTGTACAAGAAACGCCAACACGTTTTTTTTTTGTTTTTTTTCTCCCTTTGGATTGTATTAACTCTCGCAGTGAAGAATTCTAGATTAAAGAAGCAGTTAGCAGTACATTATCTGAAGGAGAACCAATTTAATACTTTGCTTTAGGCTTTTTATTTTTTCCCGGAGACAGATCACAATTAAAACTATCCGAGTTTCAGAAACTGCGCAGCTTTATGACCAGACAAGCTATCAAAGATAAATTGGCAATATCAGTTTAGCGTAATTAATATTCACATGAAAACCTGAAGAAATAAATAAATAAACGTGTTATCAGCCGATGGCAAAAGTAAATTTCTGCAGAAGAAAATTAGATTTCAATTCATGGACTTATAAATGGCGCAATTCTAAAACGCTACGTTAAACACGGCCCTGAAACTATTAAATGGCTATTGTCACAAAAAGCAAATTAAGCGTGTGTTTCACTTGCGCACTGATATTGAAGTAGATTTGCTTGTTTTACTCAATTTATGGGGTCACATCGCTCTGTGCGCATTAACCAATTAAATAAATTACAGTAATTAGGGATTGGTTTTATGTGGGACTGGCCGTTAATGCTGTCACTGTGCCTCAACACTAACCAATTAAACATGTCCCTGTCATTAGGTCACTTTGTCCCTACATGTCACTGACCCTTTAACCCATTAAACATGTCCTTGTCATTAGGTAATTTTGTCCCTACATGGCACTGACCCTTTAACGCTAATAATGCTAGTGACATATAAAACAAAATTGTAGAAAATAAAACAGATTCAGAAAAAAACATAATTTATGCTTACCTGATAAATTTCTCTTGTGATGTATCGAGTCCACGGATTCATCCATACTTGTGGGATATTCTCCTTCCCTACAGGAGGTGGCAAAGAGAGCACCCACAGCAGAGCTGTCTATATAGCTCCTCCCTTAGCTCCACCCCCAGTCATTCGACCGAAGGCTAGGAAGAAAAAGGAGAAACTATAGGGTGCAGTGGTGACTGAAGTTTTTTTAATAAAAATATACTGCCTGTCTTAAATAAACAGGGCGGGCCGTGGACTCGATACATCACAAGAGAAATAAATTTATCAGGTAAGCATAAATTATGTTTTCTCTTGTAAGATGTATCGAGTCCACGGATTCATCCATACTTGTGGGATACCAATACCAAAGCTTTAGGACACGGATGAAGGGAGGGACAAGACGGGTACCTTAAACGGAAGGCACCACTGCTTGAAGAACCTTTCTCCCAAAAATAGCCTCCGAAGAAACAAAAGTATCGAATTTGTAAAATTTGGAAAAAGTATGAAGCGAAGACCAAGTCGCCGCCTTACAAATCTGTTCAACAGAAGCCTCATTTTTAAAAGCCCATGTGGAAGCCACTGCTCTAGTAGAATGAGCAGTAATTCTTTCAGGAGGCTGCTGGCCAGCAGTCTCATAATCCAAACGGGTGATGCTTTTCAGCCAAAAGGAAAGAAAGGTAGCCGTAGCATTTTGACCTTTCCGTTTACCAGAATAAACAACAAACAATGAAGATGTTTGACGGAAATCTTTAGTTGCTTGTAAGTAGAACTTTAAAGCACTAACCACATCAAGATTGTGCAACAGACGATCATTCTTTGATGAAGGATTAGGACACAGTGAAGGAACAACAATCTCCTGATTGATATTCCTATTAGAAACAACCTTAGGAAGAAACCCAGGTTTGGTACGCAAAACCACCTTATCTGCATGGAAAACAAGGTAAGGTGAATCACACTGTAAAGCAGATAACTCAGAAACTCTTCGAGCCGAATATATAGCTACTAAAAACAAAACTTTCCAAGATAGAAGCTTAATATCTATGGAATGCATAGGTTCAAACGGAACCCCTTGAAGAACTTTAAGAACTAAGTTTAGGCTCCATGGCGGAGCAACAGGTTTAAATACAGGCTTGATCCTAACCAAGGCCTGACTAAACGCTTGAACGTCTGGGACATCTGCCAGACGTTTGTCTAAAAGAATAGACAAAGCAGATATCTGTCCTTTTAAGGAACTAGCTGATAATCCCTTCTCCAATCCTTCTTGGAGAAAGGACAATATTCTAGGAATCCTAATCTTACTCCATGAGTAACCCTTGGATTCACACTAATAAAAATATTTGCACCAAATTTTATGAGAGATCTTCCTGGTGACAGGCATTCTAGCTTGAATCAGGGTATCAATGACCGACTCAGAGAAACCACGCTTTGATAGAATCAGGCATTCAATCTCCAAGCAGTCAGACACAGAGAAATTAGATTTGGATGCGTGAATGGACCTTGGATTAGAAGGTCCTGCCTCATTGGCAGAGTCCACGGTGGAACCGATGACATGTCCACTAGGTCTGCATACCAAGTCCTGCTTGGCCACGCAGGTGCTATCAGAATCACTGAAGCTCTCTCCTGCTTGATTCTGGCAACCAGACGTGGGAGGAGAGGAAACGGTGGAAATACATAGGCCAGATTGAAGGACCAGGGCACTGCTAGAGCATCTATCAGTACCGCCTGGGGATCCCGGGACCTGGACCCGTAACAAGGAAGTTTGGCATTCTGACGGGATGCCATCAGATCCAATTCTGGTGTGCCCCATAGCTGAGTCAGCTGGGCAAATACCTCCGGATGGAGCTCCCACTTCCCCGGATGAAAAGTCTGACGACTTAGGAAATCCGCCTCCCAGTTCTCTACTCCTGGGATATGGATTGCTGAGAGATGGCAAGAGTGATCCTCCGCCCATCGGATTATTTTGGTTACCTCCATCATCACTAGAGAACTCCGTGTTCCTCCTTGATGATTGATATAAGCTACAGTCGTGATGTTGTCTGACTGAAATCTGATTAATTTGGCCGCAGCAAGCTGAGGCCACGCCTGAAGCGCATTGAATATTGCTCTCAGTTCTAGAATGTTTATCGGGAGAAGAGTTTCCTCCTGAGACCATAAGCCCTGTGCTTTGAGGGAGTTCCAGACTGCACCCCAGCCTAACAGGCTGGCATCTGTTGTTACTATGAGCCACTCTGGCCTGCGGAAACACATTCCCTGAGACAACCACCAGAGAAGAGAACCTCTGGTCTCCTGGTCCAGTTGAGGAGATAAATCTGCATAATCCCCATTCCACTGTTTGAGCATGCATAGCTGCAGTGGTCTGAGGTGTAGGCGGGCAAAAGGAACTATGTCCATTGCCGCTACCATGAGTCCGATTACCTCCATGCACTGAGCCACTGATGGTCGAGGAATGGAATGAAGAGCTTGGCAAGTGGTTAAGAGTTTTGATTTTCTGACCTCCGTTAGAAATATTTTCATTTCTACCAAGTCTATCAGAATCCCTAGGAAGGAAACTCTTGTGAGAGGGAATAGAGAACTCTTTTTTATGTTCACCATCCACCCGTGAGATCTCAGAAAAGCCAACACGATGTCCGTGTGAGACTTGGCTAGTTGGAAAGTCGACGCCTGAATTAAGATGTTGTCTAGATAAGGCGCCACTGCTATGCCCCGTGGCCTTAGCACTGCCAAAAGGGACCCTAGCACTTTTGTGAAAATTCTGGGAGCCGCGGCCAACCCGAAGGGAAGGGCCACGAACTGGTAATGCCTGTCCAGAAAGGAAAATCTGAGGAATTAATGATGATCTCTGTGAATAGGGATGTGTAGATACGCATCCTTTAAGTCCACGGTAGTCATATATTGACCCTCCTGGATCAACAGTAGAATAGTCCGAATAGTCTCCATCTTGAATGATGGTACTCTGAGGAATTTGTTTAGAATTTTGAGATCCAAGATTGATCTGAAAGTTCCCTCTCTTTTGGGAACCACAAAACAGATTTGAGTAAAACCCTAGCCCTTATTCCGCTTTTGGAACTGGGTGGATTACTCCCATGGTATGTAGGTTCTACACAGCGTAAGAACGCCTCTCTCTTTGTCTGGTTTGCAGACAATTGAGAAATGTGAAATCTCCCCCTTGAGGGAGAGTCTTTGAAGTCCAGAAGATATCCCTGGGACACAATTTCTAAGGCCCAGGAATTGTGAACATCTCTTGCCCAGGCCTGAGCAAAGAGAGAGAGTCTGCCCCCTACTAGATCAGGTCCCGGATCGGGGGCTACCCCTTCACGCTGTCTTAGAGGCAGCTGCAGGCTTCTTGGCCTGTTTACCCTTGTTCCAAGCCTGGTTAGGTCTCCAGACTGACTTGGATTGGGCAAAATTCCCCTCTTCTTTGCAGCAGAGGAAGCTGAAGCGGGACCACCCTTGAAGTTCCGAAAGGAACGAAAATTATTTTGTTTGGTCCCCATTTAAAATAACAAACTTTTGCTTGAGAAAATAAAAACAAACTTTTTTGTCACCACACTCACTCTGCCCTTCCTAGTACTAGTACTTCCTAGAGTAGGCAAAGAGAATGACTGGGGTGGAGCTAAGGGAGGAGCTATACAGACAGCTCTGCTGTGGGTGCTCTTTTTGCCACTTCCTGTAGGGAAGGAGAATATCCCACAAGTATGGATGAATCCGTGGACTCGATACATCTTACGAGAGAAAAAAAATTATGTTGCAGATATAAGACATTTGTAAATATCCATTAAGAAAAGTGTTGAAGCTGACTGTGTTTAAATATTACAGAAATGAAAACGCATACGGTTAAAATAGCTACTGGTTAGAGATGGCAAAAAAAATATGAATATTTACATTAATTACTAGCCTTAAGGCATGTTTATAAAATAAGGAAGATTTTAAGAAAATCTTGTAGGGTTCGAGTGTTTAATTAAAACGGGTTTGTACAAGAAACGCCAACACGTTAAACATGTTCTTGTCATTAGGTCACTTTGTCCCTACATGTCACTGACCCTTTAACCCATTAAACACGTCCTTGTCATTAGGTCACTTTGTCCCTACATGAAACTGACCCTTTAACCCATTAAACACGTCCCTTTCATTAGGTCATTTTTGTCCCTACATGTCACTAACCCTTTAACCTATTAAACATGTCCCTGTCATTAGGTCACTTTGAACCCTTTAACCCATTAAACATGTCCCTGTCATTAGCTCACTTTGTCCCTACATGTCACTAACCCTTTACCCTTTAAACATGTCACTATCATTAGATCACTTTGTCCCTACGTGGCACTGACCCTTTAACCCATTAAACATGTCGCTGTCATTGGGTCATTTTGTCCCTACATGACACTGACCCTTTAACCCATTAAACACGTCCCTGTCATTAGGTCACTTTGTCCCTACATGACACTGACATTAAACATGTCCCTGTCCAGTCCTCATATCTAGGTAGTGTCATTACTGGGCACACATACTATGGTCAGGGATCTGCTATAGACCCATTTATAAGACACACAATACCATCTGACCTTTCTATAAACGTGAGCACTGACAACCATTTATTTATTTTTTTAAACATAATGTTGCTGACCCACTTTCACACCAATGCCAAGAAGAAAGGTCAAACTTCCTTCCAAGAACAGGTTTTTGTCACACGACATATAAGCCCCTTAAGCCATCATTTGGGGGGCAACTGCACTGAGATCCCATTAGGACCCCCCCACAGATGACACGGGTGCAGCATGTACATTAGCTGCTAAGTAATACTGGGGATGCCGGCGGATAATAAGATTTTACAAGACTGAATACAAATAACTAAAATGCAGCACACAATCATATGGTTCTGTAACCCAGCAAACAAAGTCCCTAACAGGAACGGGCTGAAGGGGTGAACTAAAAATGTTATCATATCATTATCAAGTAATGAATGAGTTAAGGAACTTTGTTATTGCAACGCTGATAAAAATATAATTAAAGCCCACTCAGGAGCAGAGAGAGGTAGAACGAATCTGTAACATCATACACGCATATTCACCAATCACACACTGTGTTCAGGTCAGTACTGGCTCAGCAGCACACCTAGTGGTAGAGATCACATAAAATACACATTCACCAATCACATGCTGTGTTCAGGTCAGTGCTAGCTCAGCAGCACACCTAGTGGTAGAGATCACCTAAAATGCACATATTCACCAATCACACACTGTTTTCAGGTCAGTACTGGCTCAGCAGCACACCTAGTGGTAGAGATCAGCTAAAATGCACATATTCACCAATCACACACTGTGTTCAGGTCAGTACTGGCTCAGCAGCACACCTAGTGGTAGAGATCAGTTAAAATGCACATATTCACCAATCACACGCTGTGTTCAGGTCAGCACTGGCTCAGCAGCACACCTAGTGGTAGAGATTAGCTAAAATGCACATATTCACCAATCACACGCTGTGTTCAGGTCAGCGCTGGCTCAGCAGCACACCTAGTGGTAGAGATCAGCTAAAATGCACATATTCACCAATCACACGCGGTGTTCAGGTCAGCACTGGCTCAGCAGCACACCCCTAGTGGTAGAGATCAGCTAAAATGCACATATTCACCAATCACACGCCGTGTTCAGGTCAGCACTGGCTCAGCAGCACACCTAGTGGTAGAGATTAGCTAAAATGCACATATTCACCAATCACACTCTGTGTTCAGGTCAGCGCTGGCTCAGCAGCACACCTAGTGGTAGAGATCAGTTAAAATGCACATATTCACCAATCACACGCTGTGTTCAGGTCAGTGCTGGCTCAGCAGCACACCTAGTGGTAGAGATTAGCTAAAATGCACATATTCACCAATCACACGCGGTGTTCAGGTCAGCACTGGCTCAGCAGCACACCTAGTGGTAGAGATCACCTAAAAACATAATTTATGTAAGAACTTACCTGATAAATTCATTTCTTTCATATTAGCAAGAGTCCATGAGCTAGTGACGTATGGGATATACATTCCTACCAGGAGGGGCAAAGTTTCCCAAACCTCAAAATGCCTATAAATACACCCCTCACCACACCCACAATTTAGTTTAACGCATAGCCAAGAAGTGGGGTGATAAGACAAAAGTGCGAAAGCATAAAAAAAAATAAGGAATTGGAATAATTGTGCTTTATACAAAAAAATCATAACCACCACAAAAAAGGGTGGGCCTCATGGACTCTTGCTAATATGAAAGAAATGAATTTATCAGGTAAGTTCTTAAATAAATTATGTTTTCTTTCATGTAATTAGCAAGAGTCCATGAGCTAGTGACGTATGGGATAATGAATACCCAAGATGTGGATCTTCCACGCAAGTGTCCCTAGAGAGGGAGGGATAAAATAAAGACAGCTAATTCCGCTGAAAATAATCCACACCCAAAATAAAGTTTAAATCTTATAATGAAAAAAACTAAAAATATAAGCAGAAGAATCAAACTGAAACAGCTGCCTGAAGTATTTTTCTACCAAAAACTGCTTCAGAAGGAAAAACAGAATTTTTGCTTACCTGATAAATTACTTTCTCCAACGGTGTGTCCGGTCCACGGCGTCATCCTTACTTGTGGGAATATCTCTTCCCCAACAGGAAATGGCAAAGAGTCCCAGCAAAGCTGGCCATATAGTCCCTCCTAGGCTCCGCCCACCCCAGTCATTCGACCGACGGACAGGAGGAAAAAATAGGAGAAACCATATGGTATCGTGGTGACTGTAGTTAGAGAAAATAATTCATCGGACCTGATTAAAAAACCAGGGCGGGCCGTGGACCGGACACACCGTTGGAGAAAGTAATTTATCAGGTAAGCATAAATTCTGTTTTCTCCAACATTGGTGTGTCCGGTCCACGGCGTCATCCTTAGTTGTGGGAACCAATACCAAAGCTTTAGGACACGGATGAAGGGAGGGAGCAAATCAGGTCACCTAAACGGAAGGCAACACAGCTTGCAAAACCTTTCTCCCAAAAATAGCCTCCGAAGAAGCAAAAGTATCAAATTTGTAAAATTTGGCAAAAGTGTGCAGTGAAGACCAAGTCGCTGCCTTAAATATCTGATCAACAGAAGCCTCGTTCTTGAAGGCCCATGTGGAAGCTACAGCCCTAGTGGAGTGAGCTGTGATTCTTTCAGGAGGCTGCCGTCCGGCAGTCTCATAAGCCAATCGGATGATGCTTTTAAGCCAAAAATAAAGAGAGGTAGAAGTTGCTTTTTGACCTCTCCTTTTACCAGAATAGACGACAAACAGAGAAGAAGTTTGTCTGAAGTCTTTTGTAGCTTCTAAGTAGAACTTTAGAGCACGGACTACATCTAAATTGTGTAGCAAACGTTCCTTCTTTGAAACTGGATTCGGACACAAAGAAGGTACAACTATCTCCTGATTAATATTTTTGTTGGAAACAACCTTTGGTAGAAAACCAGGCTTAGTACGCAAAACAACCTTATCTGAATGGAACACCAGATAGGGTGGAGTACATTGTAGAGCAGATAGCTCAGAAACTCTTCTAGCAGAAGAAATAGCAACCAAAAACAAAACCTTCCAAGATAACAACTTAATATCTACGGAATGTAAAGGTTCAAACGGAACCCCTTGAAGAACCGAAAGAACTAGATTTAAACTCCAGGGAGGAGTCAAAGGTCTGTAAACAGGCTTGATCCGAACCAAAGCCTGAACAAAAGCTTGAACATCTGGCACAACTGCCAGTCGTTTGTGTAGTAGGACAGATAAAGCAGAAATCTGTCCCTTTAGAGAACTTGCAGATAATCCTTTATCCAAACCTTCTTGTAGAAAGGAAAGAATCCTAGGAATCTTTATCTTATTCCATGGGAATCCCTTGGATTCACACCAGCAGATATATCTTTTCCATATTTTATGGTAAATCTTTCTAGTTACCGGTTTTCTGGCTTGAACCAGAGTATCTATCACGGAATCTGAAAACCCACGCTTTGATAGAATCAAGCGTTCAATCTCCAAGCCGTCAGCTGGAGGGAGACCAGATTTGGATGTTCGAATGGACCCTGAACAAGAAGGTCCTGTCTCAAAGGTAGCTTCCATGGTGGAACCAATGGCATATTCACCAGGTCTGCATACCAAGTCCTGCGTGGCCACGCAGGAGCTATCAAGATCACCGAGGCCCTCTCCTGTTTGATCCTGGCTACCAGCCTGGGAATGAGAGGAAACGGTGGAAACACATAAGCTAGGTTGAAGGTCCAAGGCGCTACTAGTGCATCCACTAGAGTCGCCTTGGGATCCCTGGATCTGGACCCGTAGTAAGGAACCTTGAAGTTCTGACGAGACGCCATCAGATCCATATCTGGAATGCCCCATAGTTGCGTCAACTGAGCAAAGATCTCCGGGTGGAGTTCCCACTCCCCCGGATGGAATGTCTGACGACTCAAATAATCCGCTTCCCAGTTTTCCACACCTGGAATGTGGATCGCAGATAGGTGGCAGGAGTGATTCTCCGCCCATTGTATTATTTTGGTCACTTCTTTCATCGCCAGGGAACTCCTTGTTCCCCCCTGATGATTGAGATACGCAACAGTCGTCATGTTGTCTGATTGGAATCTTATGAATCTGGCCTTTGCTAGCTGAGTCCAAGCCCTGAGAGCATTGAATATTGCTCTTAGTTCCAGAATGTTTATCGGGAGAAGAGACTCTTCCCGAGACCACAGTCCCTAAGCTTTCAGGGATTCCCAGACCGCACCCCAGCCCACTAGGCTGGCGTCGGTCGTGACGATGACCCACTCTGGACTGCGGAAGCTCATTCCCTGGGATAGGTGATCCTGGGTTAGCCACCAACGGAGTGAGTCTCTGGTCTTCTGATCTACTTGAACTGGAGACAAGTCTGTATAGTCCCCATTCCACTGTTTCAGCATGCACAGTTGTAATGGTCTTAGATGAATTCGCGCAAAAGGAACTATGTCCATTGCTGCAAACATCAATCCTACTACTTCCATGCACTGAGCTACGGAAGGACGAGGAATAGAATGAAGAACTTGACAAGCGTTTAGAAGTTTTGACTTTCTGACTTCTGTCAAGAAAATCCTCATTTCTAAGGAATCTATTATAGTTCCCAAGAAGGGAACTCTTGTCGACGGAGACAGGGAACTTTTTTCTATGTTCACCTTCCATCCATGAGATCTGAGAAAGGCCAGAACAATGTCTGAGTGAGCCTTTGCCTTTGAAAGAGATGACGCTTGTACTAGAATGTCGTCCAAGTACGGTACTACTGCAATGCCCCTTGGTCTTAGAACCGCTAGAAGGGATCCGAGTACCTTTGTGAAAATCCTTGGAGCAGTGGCTAACCCGAATGGGAGGGCCACAAACTGGTAATGTTTGTCCAGAAAGGCGAACCTTAGGAACTGATGATGTTCTTTGTGGATAGGAATATGTAGATACGCATCCTTTAGATCCACAGTAGTCATAAATTGACCTTCCTGAATTGTGGGTAGAATCTTTCGAATGGTTTCCATCTTGAACGATGGTACTCTGAGAAATTTGTTTAGGATCTTTAGATGCAGGATTGGTCTGAAAGTTCCCTCTTTTTTGGGAACCACAAACAGATTTGAGTAAAATCCCATTCCTTGTTCCGCCGTTCGAACTGGGTGTATCACTCCCATCTTTAACAGGTCTTCTACACAATGTAAGAATGCCTGTCTCTTTATTTGGTTTGAGGATAAGTGAGACATGTGGAACCTTCCCCTTGGGGGTAGTTCCTTGAATTCCAGAAGATAACCCTGAGAAACTATTTCTAGCGTCCAGGGATCCTGGACATCTCTTGCCCAAGCCTCAGCAAAGAGAGAGAGTCTGCCCCCCACTAAATCCGGTCCCGGATCGGGGGCTACTCCTTCATGCTGTTTTGTTAGCAGCGGCAGGCTTCTTGGCCTGCTTACCCTTGTTCCAGCCTTGCATCGGTTTCCAGGCTGGTTTGGTCTGTGAGGTATTACCCTCTTGTTTAGAGGATGCAGAATTAGAGCCTGGTCCGTTCCTGAAATTACGAAAGGGACGAAAATTAGACTTATTCTTTGCTTTGAAAGGCCTATCTTGTGGGAGGGCGTGGCCCTTTCCCCCAGTGATGTCTGAGATAATCTCTTTCAATTCTGGCCCGAAGAGAGTTTTACCCTTGAAGGGGATATTAAGCAATTTTGTCTTGGATGATACATCCGCTGACCAAGACTTTAACCAAAACGCTCTGAGCGCCACAATTGCAAACCCTGAATTTTTCGCCGCTAATCTAGCTATTTGCAAAGCGGCATCTAAAATAAAAGAGTTAGCCAACTTAAGTTTGTGAACTCTGTCCATAACCTCCTCATATGGAGTCTCTACTAAGCGACTTTTCTAGTTCCTCGAACCAGAACCACGCTGCTGTAGTGACAGGAACAATGCACGAAATGGGTTGAAGAAGGTAACCTTGCTGTATAAAAATCTTTTTAAGCAAACCCTCCAATCTTTTATCCATAGGATCTTTGAAAGCACAATTATCCTCGATAGGAATAGTAGTGCGCTTGTTTAGAGTATAAACTGCCCCCTCAACCTTAGGGACTGTCTGCCATAAGTCCTTTCTGGGGTCGACCATAGGAAATAATTTCTTAAATATAG
This sequence comes from Bombina bombina, assembly GCF_027579735.1. Lineage (NCBI taxonomy): Eukaryota > Metazoa > Chordata > Amphibia > Anura > Bombinatoridae > Bombina > Bombina bombina. The sequence continues at coordinate 30,938,248 of NC_069505.1, forward strand.
GAGGGGGAACAAAAGGTATGCCGGGCTTCTCCCATTCCTTATTCACTATGTCCGCCACCCGCTTGGGTATAGGAAAAGCGTCAGGGTGCACCGGAACCTCTAGGAACTTGTCCATCTTGCATAATTCTTCTGGAATGACCAAGTTGTCACAATCATCCAGAGTAGATAACACCTCCTTAAGCAGTGCGCGGAGATGTTCTAATTTAAATTTAAATGTCACAACATCAGGTTCAGCCTGTTGGGAAATTTTTCCTGAATCTGAAATTTCCCCATCTGACAAAACCTCCCTCATGGCCCCTTCAGATTGGTGTGAGGGTATGACAGAACAATTATCATCAGCACCCTCCTGCTCTTCAGTGTTTAAAACAGAGCAATCGCGCTTTCTCTGATATGCAGGCATTTTGGATAAAATATTTGCTATGGAGTTATCCATTACAGCCGTCAATTGTTGCATGGTAATAAGCATTGGCGCGCTAGAAGTACTAGGGGCCTCCTGCGTGGGCAAAACTGGTGTAGACACAGAAGGAGATGATGTAGAACCATGTCTACTCCCTTCATCTGATGAATCATCTTGGGCAACTTCATTATATGTGACAGTACTGTCCTTACTTTGTTTGGACGCTTTAGCACAATTATCACATAATTTAGAAGGGGGAGACACATTGACTTTCATACATATAGAACATAGCTTATCTGAAGGCACAGACATGTTAAACAGGCTTAAAATTGTCAGTAAAACACAAAAACCGTTTTAAATCAAAACCGTTACTGTCTCTTTACATTTTAAACAGAGCACACTTAGAAACATAGAAACATAGATATTGACAGCAGATAAGAGCCATAGGCCCAGCAAGTCTGCCCGACCTTACCTAACAGTATAAACTTATCTAGTTCGTAGGATAGCCCTATGCAAACTAAACTTATCTAGTTCGTAGGATAGCCCTATGCACTTTATTACTGAATATGTGAAAAAATATGAAGGAATTGTTCAAAATTTACCAAAATTTCACCACAGTGTCTTAAAGCATTAAAAGTATTGCACAACAACTTTCAGAGCTTTAACCCTTAAAATAACGAAACCGGAGCCGGTTACAGTTTTAACCCCTCTACAGTCCCAGCTACAGCCTTTGCTGCGACTCTACCAAACCCAGAAGGGAATAAGATACCAAATGACGCCTTCTAGGAACTTTTCCAACTATTTTCAGGTCCTCACACATGCATCTGCATGTCTTGCTCTCAAAAACAACTGCGCAGTAATGGCGCGAAAATGAGGCTCAGCCTACAACTGGGAAGGCCCTTCCTGACTGGAAAAGGTGTCTAACATAGTGCCTGACGTTAAAAAACGTTCCCCAAGTTTATAAATGTGAAATACCAGCATAAACATGTATAAAATGCCCAAATAAAGCAATCGATTTTGCCCATAAAAGTGTCTACCAGTTTTATAGCCCATATTAAGCCCTTTATTCTGCTTAAGACTAAGAAAATGGCTTACCGGTCCCCATGAGGGGAAATGACAGCCTTCCAGCATTACACAGTCTTGTTAGAAATATGTCTAGTCATACCTTAAGCAGAAAAGTCTGCTAACTGTTTCCCCCAACTGAAGTTACTTCATCTCAACAGTCCTATGTGGAAACAGCAAAGGATTTTAGTTACTGTCTGCTAAAATCATCTTCCTCTCACAAACAGAATTCTTCATCTCTTCCTGTTTCAGAGTAAATAGTACATACCAGCACTATTTTAAAATAACAAACTCTTGATAGTAGAATAAAAAACTACAACTAAACACCACATACTCTTAACCATCTCCGTGGAGATGTTGCCTGTGCAACGGCAAAGAGAATGACTGGGGTGGGCGGAGCCTAGGAGGGACTATATGGCCAGCTTTGCTGGGACTCTTTGCCATTTCCTGTTGGGGAAGAGATATTCCCACAAGTAAGGATGACGCCGTGGACCGGACACACCAATGTTGGAGAAAAACACATCAAAATGGTAGAATTTAGTAAAAGTATGCAAAGAAGACCAAGTTGCTGCTTTGCAAATAAAATAACAAATCTGATCAACCGAAGCTTCATTCCTAAACGCCCAGGAAGTAGAAACTGACCTAGAAGAATGAGCTGTAATCCTTTGAGGCGGAGTTATACCCGACTCGACATAAGCATGATGAATCAAAGACTTTAACCAAGACGCCAAAGAAATGGCAGAGGCCTTCTGACCTTTCCTAGAACCGGAAAAGATAACAAATAGACTAGAAGTCTTTCGGAAATTTTTAGTAGCTTCAACATAATATTTCAAAGCTCTAATTACATCCAAAGAATGCAACGATCTTTCCTTAGAATTCTTAGGATTAGGACACAATGAAGGAACCACAATTTCTCTACTAATGTTGTTAGAATTCACAACCTTAGGTAAAAATTTAAAAGAAGTTCGCAACACCGCCTTATCCTGATGAAAAATCAGAAAAGGAGACTCACAAGAAAGAGCAGATAAATCAGAAACTCTTCTAGCAGAAGAGATGGCCAAAAGAAACAAAACTTCCCAAGAAAGTAATTTAATGTCCAGCAAATGCATAGGTTCAAACGGAGGAGCTTGAAGAGCCCCCAGAACCAAATTCAAACTCCAAGGAGGAGAAATTGACTTAACAGGTTTTATACGAACCAAAGCTTGTACAAAACAATGAATATCAGGAAGACTAGCAATCTTTCTGTGAAAAAGAAAGAAAGAGCAGAAATTTGTCCTTTCAAGGAAATTGCAGACATACCTTTATCCAAACCATCCTGAAGAAACTGTAAAATTCTAGGAATTCTAAAAGAATGCCAAGAAAAATGATGAGAAAAACACCAAGAAATGTCAATCTTCCAGACTCGATAATATATCTTCCTAGATACAGATTTACGAGCCTGTAACATAGTATTAATCAGAGAGTCAGAGAAACCTCTATGACTGAGAATCAAGCGTTCAATCTCCATACCTTCAAATTTAAGGATTTGAGATCCTGATGGAAAAAAGGACCTTGCGATAGAAGGTCTGGTCTTAACGGAAGAGTCCACGGTTGGCAAGAGGCCATCCGGACAAGATCCGCATACCAAAACCTGTGAGGCCATGCTGGAGCCACCAGGAGAAGAGTCCACGGTTGGCAAGAGGCCATCCGGACAAGATCCGCATACCAAAACCTGTGAGGCCATGCTGGAGCCACCAGCAGAACAAACGAGCACTCCTTAGAATCTTGGAATTACTCTTGGAAGAAGAAATAGAGGCGGAAAGATATAAGCAGGATGATACTTCCAAGGAAGTGACAATGCATCCACTGCCTCCGCCTGAGGATCCCTGGATCTGGACAGATACCTGGGAAGCTTCTTGTTTAGATGAGAAGCCATCAGATCTATTTCTGGAAGTCTCCACATTTGAACAATCTGAAGAAATACCTCTGGGTTTAGAGACCATTCGCCCGGATGTAACGTTTGGCGGCTGAGATAATCTGCTTCCCAATTGTCTATACCTGGGATATGAACCGCAGAAATTAGACAGGAGCTGGATTCCGCCCATACCAGAATTCGAGATACTTCTTTCATAGCCAGAGGACTGTGAGTCCCTCCTTGATGATTGACATATGCCACAATTGTGACATTGTCCGTCTGAAAACAAATGAACGACTCTCTCTTTAGAAGAGGCCATGACTGAAGAGCTCTGAAAATTGCACAGAGTTCCAAAATATTGATTGGTAATCTCACCTCCTGAGATTCCCAAACCCCTTGTGCTGTAAGAGACCCCCAAACAGCTCCCCAACCTGTCAGACTTGCATTTGTTGAAAACACAGTCCAGGTTGGAAGAACAAAAGAAGCCCCCTGAACTAAACGATGGTGGTCTGTCCACCACGTCAGAGAGTGTCGTACAATCGGTTTTAAAGATATTAATTGAGATATCTTTGTATAATCCCTGCACCACTGGTTCAGCATGTGAAAACGAGCAAAGGGGACCGCGTCCAATGCAGCAGTCATAAGACCTAGAATTTCCATGCATAAGGCTACCGAAGGGAAAGATTGAGACTGAAGGTCTCGATAAGCTGAAACCAATTTCAGACGCCTCTTGTCCGTCATAGACAGAATCAAGAACACTGAATCTATCAGGAAACCTAAAAAGGTTACCCTTGTCTGAGGAATCAAATAAACTTTTTGGTAAATTGATCCTCCAACCATGTTCTTGAAGAAACAACACTTATAAAAGACTGGAAAGGTTCTTTCTAGTGAAAATGAGCAAAGGGAATTGAATCCAATGCTGTGGCCATAAGACCTAAAACTTCTATGCATATATAGCAACTGAAGGAAATAATAGAGACTAAAGGTACCGATAGACGGAACCCAATAACATTATCCCTTGTCTGATAGAGACAAGGACAGTGACACAAACTATCTGGAAACCTAAAAAAGGTGACCCTTGTGTGAGGAATCAAGAGCTTTTGAAAAGAAGATCCTCTAACTATGTCCTGAAGAGTAAGTGAATCATATGAGATTCCGCATCCTCAGAAAATAATCTGAATGAAAACAGAAAATTGAAAATATGCATTTATTGTATCTAATGAAAACAAATAAAGCTATCAATGACCATAAAAAGGCAAAATAGTTTGAATAAAACTCCAAAACCCGGTTCCTCAAAAGGAACTGGAAGAAATACCCCAGAAGATTCCAGGTCTGAGCAGCACGTGAACCCCATGGGTGCCCAGCCATGCTTCAACAGTACCCAAAATATATAGGACAGAAACAAAGTTAAAGAAAGTGTTAGCCTTACTGGAATAAAATCAAAGAAATTTGGACAAAATAAATTTCAAAGAAGCCTTAACCTGCCCCTTACCAGCCAAGCTGGAATACGGCACGTACATCGCAAAATTAGGGAGCTGATTTCGAACTCCAAATATAGACATGTTACTTGGGAAAGAACTCAGGAATTCGTTCCTTAATAAGAACAACCAAACCAGTATAAGCTTAAAGTTTTAGTCTTAGAACTCAACCTTGAAGCCCAGAGTAACAGTTAAGAATTTAATCCAATTATAAAACAAATAATTGATTATCATAGAACAAAAGAAATATGGATTTTTTTTTTTATTTTTTTTTTAAAATCACAAAATTCTTCTAGCTAAAAAAGCTAAAGACATAGATTAACCCTCATTTGCGAAAATATTCAATAAAATGAAGACACAAATGAAATTATTAGCATGATAGTCCAGTTTAAAGGACCAGCCAATACAGTGGACTTGCATAGTCAATAAATGCAAAACAACAAGACAAATGCAACAGCACCTAGTCTAGTAAATGTTGTCCCTTTAACAATGCTAAAATAAATCATAATCTGATACTTGATCTTAAAGTAAACAGAGAAAATATTTATATTTATTTGCAATATCCAAATAAATCACAGGACCAAGAAAAGTACCTGAAACTAAATAATTTTCCATAAATAAGATACAACTATCTAAAGGAAAATAAATACTATTTTGCTATAGAAACAATAGCATAATTAGTAGAAATAGAGATAGCCCCAACACATTGGAGAACCCTCCAAATTGAGTTTAACTGCTGGCAAAGAATATAGTTTAAAACCTTTGAAGAAGGAATAAAAGAAAATTCTCAGCCTATTCCATTCCCTAGTATAGGGAATTGGAAAGAAAACCTCTGAAAACACAGAAGAAATAAATAGGCAGAAATAATGTCAGCTAGTCTTAAAGAACTAGTTACCTTAATATCCAAAATAATCAACACCTTTTCAACAAAGAACAAATGTACTTTAATAATAGAAAATTAATAAAAAAGTAGATTTGTTAGTGTCAATATCTGATGAAGAAAATTTCTGAAAGAGAAAAAAACATCATCAGAGAAGGATAAATCAGTATGTTGTTGGTCATTTGAAACTTCAATAATTAAAAAAGAAGTGAAAAAGACCTAAAAATTTTATTAGAAGGCACGAAGTCAGACAAAGCCTTTAACATAGAATCAGAAAAATATTTCTTATAAGTCTTCTAAATATTTCTTGTAAGAAAAGAAAATATATAAAGCATAAATACTAATGGATTCTGCATGTAAAAGTATATCATAATAACTTATTACAAACCATAGCTAAAGATAAACATTTATAACATTTAAAATAAATGAACTTAGCTTTGGTAGAACTGAAACTCAGTTAAGCGTTTTTCCAGAAGTGGCTTCTGATTCAGAGTCCATCTGAGACATCTTGCAATATGTAATAGAAAAAACAACATATAAAGCAAAAATGATCAAATTCCTTAAATGACAGTTTCAGGAATGGGAAAAAAATGACAATGAACAAGCTTCTAGCAACCAGAAGCAATAAATAATGAGACTTAAATATTGTGGAGACAACAATGACGCTCAAATTTTTTAGCGCCAAAAAAGCAGCCCACATTATTTGGCACCTAAATGCTTTTGGCACCAAAAATGCGCCACATCCGGTAACGCCGACATTTTTTGGCGCAAAAACGTCAAAAAAATGATGCAACTTCCGGCGACACGTATGACGCCGGAAATGACAAGAAAAATTTTTGCGCCAAGAAAGTCAGCGCCAAGAATGACGCAATAAAATGAAGCATTTTCAGCCCCTGCGAGCCTAACAGCCCACAGGAAAAATTTTAAGGTAAGAAAAAATTTAATTATTCATATGCATTATCCCAAATATGAAACCGACTGTCTGAAAATAAGGAACGTTGAACATCCTGAATCAAGGCAAATAAATGTTTGAATACATATATTTAGAACTTTATATAAAAGTGCCCAACCATAGCTTAGAGTGTCACAGAAAATAAGACTTACTTACCCCAGGACACTCATCTACATGTAGTAGAAAGCCAAACCAGTACTGAAACGAGAATCAGTAGAGGTAATGGTATATGTAAGAGTATATCGTCGATCTGAAAAGGGAGGTAAGAGATGAATCTCTACGACCGATAACAGAGAACCTATGAAATAGACCCCTTAGAAGGAGATCATTGAATTCAAATAGGCAATACTCTCCTCACATCCCTCTGACATTCACTGCACGCTGAGAGGAAAACCGGGCTCCAACCTGCTGCGGAGCGCATATCAACGTAGAATCTAGCACAAACTTACTTCACCACCTCCATAGGAGGCAAAGTTTGTAAAACTGATTTGTGGGTGTGGTGAGGGGTGTATTTATAGGCATTTTAAGGTTTGGGAAACTTTGCCCCTCCTGGTAGGAATGTATATCCCATACGTCACTAGCTCATGGACTCTTGCTAATTACATGAAAGAAATACTATTTTGCTATAGAAACAATAGCATAATTAGTAGAAGCAGAGATAGCCCCAATAAATTGGAAAACCCTCCAAATTGAATTTAACTGCTGGCAAAGAATATAGTTTAAAACCTTTGAAGAAGGAATAAAAGAAAATTCTCAGCCTATTCCATTCCCTAGAATGGGGAATTGGAAAGAAAACCTCTGAAAACACAGAAGAAATAAATAGGCAGAAATAGTGTCAGCTAGTCTTAAAAAACTAGTTACCTTAATATCCAAAATAATCAACACCTTTTCAACAAAGAACAAATGTACTTTAATAATAGAAAAATAATAAAAAAGTAGATTTGTTAGTGTCAATATCTGATGAAGAAAATTTCTGAAAGAGAAAAAACATCATCAGAGAAGGATAAATCAGTATGTTGTTGGTCATTTGAAACTTCAATAATTAAAAAAGAAGTGAAAAAGACCTAAGAATTTTATTAGAAGGCACGAAGTCAGACAAAGCCTTTAAAATAGAATCAGAAAAATATTTCTTATAAATCTTCTAAATATTTCTTGTACATAAGATGTAAGAATGGAAATATATAAAGCATAAACACTAATGGATTCTGCATGTAAAAGTATATCATAATAACTTATTACAAACCATAGCTAAAGATAAACATTTATAACATTTAAAATAAATTAACTTAGCTTTGGTAGAACTGAAACTCAGTTAAGCGTTTTTCCAGAAGTGGCTTCTGATTCAGGTTCAATCTGAGACATCTTGCAATATGTAATAGAAAAAACAACATATAAAGCAAAAATGATCAAATTCCTTAAATGACAGTTTCAGGAATGGGAAAAAAATGCCAATGAACAAGCTTCTAGCAACCAGAAGCAATAAATAATGAGACTTAAATATTGTGGAGACAACATTGACGCTCGAATGTTTTAGCAACAAAAAATCCGCCCACATTATTTGGCGCCTAAATGCTTTTGGCGCCAAAAATGGCGCCACATCCGGTAACGCAGACATTTTTTGGCGCAAAAACGTCAAAAAAAAATTACGCAACTTCCGGCGACACGTATGACGCCAGAAATGACAAGAAAATTTTTGCGCCAACAAAGTCCGCGCCAAGAATGACGCAATAAAACGAAGCATTTTCAGCCCCCGCGAGCCTAACAGCCCACAGGAAAAAAGTCAAATTTTAAGGTGAGAAAAAATTTATTTATTCATAGGCATTATCCCAAATATGAAACGGACAGTCTGAAATAAGGAACGTTGAAGATCCTGAATCAAGGCAAATAAATGTTTAAACACATATATTTAGAACTTTATAAAAAAAGTGCCCAACCATAGCTTAGAGTGTCACAGAAAATAAGACTTACTTACCCCAGGACACTCATCTACATGTAGTAGAAAGCCAAACCAGTACTGAAACGAGAATCAGTAGAGGTAATGGTATATATAAGAGTATATCGTCAATCTGAAAAGGGAGGTAAGAGATGAATCTCTACGACCGATAACAGAGAACCTATGAAATAGACCCCGTAGAAGGAGATCATTGAATTCAAATAAGCAATACTCTCTTCACATCCCTCTGACATTCACTGCACGCTGAGAGGAAATCCGGGCTCCAACCTGTTGCAGAGCGCATATCAACGTAGAATCTAGCACAAACTTACTTCACCACCTCCATAGGAAGGCAAAGTTTGTAAAACTGATTTGTGGGTGTGGTGAGGGGTGTATTTATAGGCATTTTAAGGTTTGGGAAACTTTGCCCCTCCTGGTAGGAATGTATATCCCATACGTCACTAGCTCATGGACTCTTGCTAATTACATGAAAGAAATGCACGTATTCACCAATCACACGCTGTGTTCAGGTCAGTGCTGGCTCAGCAGCACACCTAGTGGTAGAGATCACCTAAAATGCACATATTCACCAATCACATGCTGTGTTCAGGTCAGTGCTGGCTCAGCAGCACACCTAGTGGTAGAGATCACCTAAAATGCACATATTCAACAATCACACGCTGTGTTCAGGTCAGCGCTGGCTCAGCAGCACACCTAGTGGTAGAGATCACCTAAAATGCACATATTCACCAATCGCACGCAGTGTTCAGGTCAACACTGGCTCAGTAGCACACCTAGTGGTAGAGATCACCTAAAATGCACATATTCACCAATCACATGCGGTGTTCAGGTCAGCACAGGCTCAGCAGCACACCTAGTGGTAGAGATCAGCTAAAATGCACATATTAACCAATCACACGCTGTGTTCAGGTCAGTGCTGGCTCAGCAGCACACCTAGTGGTAGAGATCAGCTAAAATGCACATATTCACCAATCACACACTGTGTTCAGGTCAGCACAGGCTCAGCAGCACACCTAGTGGTAGAGATCACCTAAAATGCACATATTCACCAATCACACGAGGTGTTCAGGTCAGCGCTGGCTCAGCAGCACACCTAGTGGTAGAGATCAGCTAAAATGCACATATTCACCAATCAGACGCTGTGTTCAGGTCAGCACTGGCTCAGCAGCACACCTAGTGGTAGAGATTAGCTAAAATGCACATATTCACCAATCACACACTGTGTTCAGGTCAGTACTGGCTCAGCAGCACACCTAGTGGTAGAGATCAGCTAAAATGCACATATTCACCAATCACACGCTGTGTTCAGGTCAGTGCTGGCTCAGCAGCACACCTAGTGGTAGAGATTAGCTTAAATGCACATATTCACCAATCACACGCGGTGTTCAGGTTAGCGCTGGCTCAGCAGCACACCTAGTGGTAGAGATCACCTAAAATGCACATATTCACCAATCACACGCGGTGTTCAGGTCAGCACTGGCTCAGCAGCACACCTAGTGGTAGAGATCACCTAAAATGCACATATTCACCAACCACATGCTGTGTTCAGGTCAGCACTGGCTCAGCAGCACACCTAGTGGTAGAGATCAGCTAAAATGCACATATTCACCAATCGCACGCAGTGTTCAGGTCAGCACTGGCTCAGTAGCAAACCTAGTGGTAGAGATCACCTAAAATGCACATATTCACCAATCACACGCTGTGTTCAGGTCAGCACTGGCTCAGCAGCACACCTAGTGGTAGAGATTAGCTAAAATGCACATATACACCAATCACACGCTGTGTTCAGGTCAGCACTGGCTCAGCAGCACACCTAGTGGTAGAGATCACCTAAAATGCACATATTCACCAATCACACGCTGTGTTCAGGTCAGAGCTGGCTCAGCAGCACACCTAGTGGAAGAGATCAGCTAAAATGCACATATTCACCAATCACATGCTGTGTTCAGGTCAGTGTTGGCTCAGCAGCACACCTAGTGGTAGAGATCAGCTAAAATGCACATATTCACCAATCACATTCTGTGTTCAGGTCAGCGCTGGCTCAGCAGCACACCTAGTGGTAGAGATCAGCTAAAATGCACATATTCACCAATCACACGCAGTGTTCAGGTCAGCACTGGCTCAGAAGCACACCTAGTGGTAGAGATTAGCTTAAATGCACATATTCACCAATCACACGCTGTGTTCAGGTCAGAGCTGGCTCAGCAGCACACCTAGTGGTAGAGATCAGCTAAAATGCACATATTCACCAATAACACGCTGTGTTCAGGTCAGCACAGGCTCAGCAGCACACCTAGTGGTAGAGATCACCTAAAATGCACATATTCACCAATCACACGCAGTGTTCAGGTCAGCACTGGCTCAGAAGCACACCTAGTGGTAGAGATCAGCTAAAATGCACATATTCACCAATCACACGCTGTGTTCAGGTCAGTGCTGGCTCAGCAGCACACCTAGTGGTAGAGATTAGCTAAAATGCACATATTCACCAATCACACGCTGTGTTCAGGTCAGCACTGGCTCAGAAGCACACCTAGTGGTAGAGATCAGCTAAAATGCACATATTAACCAATCACACGCTGTGTTCAGGTCAGCACTGGCTCAGAAGCACACCTAGTGGTAGAGATCAGCTAAAATGCACATATTCACTAATCACATGCTGTGTTCAGGTCAGTGCTGGCTCAGCAGCACACCTAGTGGTAGAGATCAGCTAAAATGCACATATTCACCAATCACACGCGGTGTTCAGGTCAGCACTGGCTCAGCAGCACACCTAGTGGTAGAGATCAGCTAAAATGCACATATTCACCAATCACACGCTGTGTTCAGGTCAGCACTGGCTCAGCAGCACACCTAGTGGTAGAGATCAGCTAAAATGCACATATTCACCAATCACACGCGGTGTTCAGGTCACCACTGGCTCAGCAGCACACCTAGTGGTAGAGATCACCTAAAATGCACATATTCACCAATCACACGCGGTGTTCAGGTCAGCACTGGCTCAGCAGCACACCTAGTGGTAGAGATCAGCTAAAATGCACATATTCACCATTCACACGCTGTGTTCAGGTCAGCGCTGGCTCAGCAGCTCACCTAGTGGTAGTTAATACCTATGTGCTTATAGCAAGTGTTTGTGCAATAATATAATACATCACAGCCCTCCAGATTCCGCTCACTGACCAGTGTCATGTGCGACCTGCTTGTGCTACTTAGTCTGTGAGTCTTATACCTGACAAATACAGGGCCACAACCACCGGAAATAAAACACAGTTCACCCAAAAGTGCAAGTGTCACAGAAATATCACCATTGAATTTAACCTGAGCTATTCATACTGCTGCCAGCTGTCCTTAAAAACACAGTAAAATCTAATGATCGCTCCCTTCTGCTGCCAGTAACAAGGAATTATTTTACAACTTTGGTTGCCAATAACACAAATACAGTGATTTAACTATTGGGCTACTGGTAGCACAAAGAAATCATATTACTCATGGGCTGCCAGTAATACACATACAAATATATATATATAGCGCAATGATTATGATTTTATAATTGGGTTGCCAGTAAAAAAACACAAAGTAACAATTTTACCCTTGGCCTGACAGTAACACACATTTAGCTATGATTTTGTCCTTTTGCTGCCAGTAACATACATAAGCTTGTCCCTCTTTTGACTGTTCATAGCAAATACAAATCAGCTACTGCACACACAGCATTTGCCTGACTGTAATATACACAGGACAGTCGTTTTCCCTTACAATGGCTGTCAGTAATAAACATACAGAATATATTTTACCCCCAGCATTTATTAGTAACACATAAAACAGTGTTTTAGCCTCCTTGGTTGCCCAATAAATGTGAAACCCCCTTGAATATCAGTAACACAAACAGCTTGGTGTGCGAAACATAGGACTTTAAACAGGACATAGGTTTATTGTATAGATTTTACTAAACAGTCCAGTGAAATACTGAACACCTAGAACCCCTTCTTATAAGAGACTAAATAGATATCAGAGCATTTCCATAACTATAGGATCTTATTTAATGTAATATCTCTGTACACTCAGCACAGCATGCTGTATATAAAACAAACAGGACATCAGGAAATCAGGACATCACTCATCTAATGTCACTGCCTTGCACACACTGTCCCCTCTTCTGTAGCTGTGTCACAAACATCTATACCACAGATCACATGTGCACAGATGATCTATATAAAACAAACAGGACATATAATAAGTCACAGTCACCCAGCTAATGTCACTGCCTTGCACATACTGTCCCCTCTCTTGTAACTGTGTCACACACATCTATACCACAGATCACATGTGCACACATGATCTATATAAAACAAACAGGACATATAATAAGTCACAGTCACCCAGCTAATGTCACTGCCTTGCACATACTGTCCCCTCTCTTGTAACTGTGTCACACACATCTATACCACAGATCACATGTGCACAGATGATCTATATAAAACAAACAGGACATCTAATAAGTCACAGTCACTCAGCTAATGTCACTGCCTTGCACATACTATCCCCTCTCCTGTAGCTGTGTCACACACATCTATACCACAGATCACATGTGCACAGATGATCTATATAAAACAAACAGGACATATAATAAGTCACAGTCACTCAGCTAATGTCACTGACTTGCACACACTGTCCCCTCTTCTGTAGCTGTGTCACACACATCTATACCACAGATCACATGTGCACAGATGATCTATATAAAACAAACAGGACATATAATAAGTCACAGTCACCCAGCTAATGTCACTGCCTTGCACACACTGTCCCCTCTCTTGTAGCTGTGTCACACACATCTATATCACAGATCACATGTGCACAGATGATCTATATAAAACAAACAGGAGATCTAATAAGTCACAGTCACCCAGCTAATGTCACTGCCTTGCACACACTGTCCCCTCTCTTGTAACTGTGTCACACACATCTATATCACAGATCACATGTGCACAGATGATCTATATAAAACAAACAGGGCATATAATAAGTCACAGTCACCCAGCTAATGTCACTGCCTTGCACACACTGTCCCCTCTCCTGTAGCTGAGTCACACACAGCTTTATTACAGATAGCATGTGCACAGATGATCTATATAAAACAAACAGGAGATCTAATAAGTCACAGTCACTCAGCTAATGTCACTGCCTTGCACATACTGTCCCCTCTCCTGTAATTGTGTCACACACATCTATACCACAGATCACTTGTGCACAGATGATCTATATAAAACAAACAGGACATATAATAAGTCACAGTCACCCAGCTAATGTCACTGCCTTGCACACACTGTCCCCTCTCCTGTAGCTGTGTCACACACATCTATATCACAGATCACATGTGCACAGATGATCTATATAAAACAAACAGGACATATAATAAGTCACAGTCACTCAGCTAATGTCACTGCTTGCACACACTGTCCCCTCTCCTGTAGCCGAGTCACACACAGCTTTATTACAGATCACATGTGCACAGATGATCTATATAAAACAAACAGGAGATCTAATAAGTCACAGTCACCTAGCAAATGTCACTGCCTTGCACACACTGTCCCCTCTCCTGTAGCTGTGTCACACACATCTATATCACAGATCACATGTGCACAGATGATCTATATAAAACAAACAGGAGATCTAATAAGTCACAGTCACTCAGCTAATGTCACTGCATTGCACACACTGTCCCCTCTCTTGTAACTGTGTCACACACATCTATACCACAGATCACATGTGCACAGATGATCTATATAAAACAAACAGGACATATAATAAGTCACAGTCACTCAGCTAATGTCACTGCTTGCACACACTGTCCCCTCTCCTGTAGCCGAGTCACACACAGCTTTATTACAGATCACATGTGCACAGATGATCTATATAAAACAAACAGGAGATCTAATAAGTCACAGTCACCTAGCAAATGTCACTGCCTTGCACACACTGTCCCCTCTCCTGTAGCTGTGTCACACACATCTATACCACAGATCACTTGTGCACAGATGATCTATATAAAACAAACAGGACATATAATAAGTCACAGTCACTCAGCTGTCACTGCCTTGCACATACTGTCCCCTCTCCTGTAACTGTGTCACACACATCAATACCACAGATCACATGTGCACAGATGATCTATATAAAACAAACAGGACATCTAATAAGTCACAGTCACTCAGCTAATGTCACTGCCTTGCACACACTGTCCCCTCTTCTGTAGCTGTGTCACACACATCTATACCACAGATCACATGTGCACAGATGATCTATATAAAACAAACAGGACATCTAATAAGTCACAGTCACTCAGCTAATGTCACTGCCTTGCACACACTGTCCCCTCTTCTGTAGCTGTGTCACACACATCTATACCACAGATCACATGTGCACAGATGATCTATATAAAACAAACAGGACATATAATAAGTCACAGTCACTCAGCTAATGTCACTGCTTGCACATACTGTCCCCTCTCCTGTAACTGTGTCACACACATCTATATCACAGATCACATGTGCACAGATGATCTATATAAAACAAACAGGAGATCTAATAAGTCACAGTCACTCAGCTAATGTCACTGCCTTGCACACACTGTCCCCTCTCTTGTAACTGTGTCACACACATCTATACCACAGATCACATGTGCACAGATGATCTATATAAAACAAACAGGAGATCTAATAAGTCACAGTAAATCAGCTAATGTCACTGCCTTGCACACACTGTCCCCTCTCCTGTAGCTGTGTCACACACATCTATACCACAGATCACTTGTGCACAGATGATCTATATAAAACAAATAGGACATATAATAAGTCACAGTCACTCAGCTGTCACTGCCTTGCACACACTGTCCCCTCTTCTGTAGCTGTGTCACACACATCTATACCACAGATCACATGTGCACAGATGATCTATATAAAACAAACAGAGCATATAATAAGTCACAGTCACCCAGCTAATGTCACTGCCTTGCACACACTGTCCCCTCTCCTGTAGCTGAGTCACACACAGCTTTATTACAGATAGCATGTGCACAGATGACCTATACAAAACAAACAGTAGATCTAATAAGTCACAGTCACTCATCTAATGTCACTGCCTTGCACACACTGTCCCCTCGTCTGTAGCTGTGTCACACACATCTATACCACAGATCACATGTGCACAGATGATCTATATAAAACAAACAGGGCATATAATAAGTCACAGTCACCCAGCTAATGTCACTGCCTTGCACACACTGTCCCCTCTCCTGTAGCTGAGTCACACACAGCTTTATTACAGATAGCATGTGCACAGATGATCTATACAAAACAAACAGGAGATCTAATAAGTCACAGTCACTCATCTAATGTCACTGCCTTGCACACACTGTCCCCTCTTCTGTAACTGTGTCACACACATCTATACCACAGATCACATGTGCACAGATGATCTATATAAAACAAACAGGAGATCTAATAAGTCACAGTCACTCAGCTAATGTCACTGCCTTGCACACACTGTCCCCTCTCCTGTAGCTGAGTCACACACATCTATATCACAGATCACATGTGCACACATGATCTATATAAAACAAACAGGAGATCTAATAAGTCACAGTCACTCAGCTGTCACTGCCTTGCACATACTGTCCCCTCTCCTGTAGCTGAGTCACACACATCTATACCACAGATCACATGTGCACAGATGATCTATATAAAACAAACAGGACATATAATAAGTCACAGTCACCCAGCTAATGTCACTGTCTTGCACATACTGTCCCCTCTCCTGTAACTGTGTCACACACATCTATATCACAGATCACATGTGCACAGATGATCTATATAAAACAAACAGGACATATAATAAGTCACAGTCACCCAGCTAATGTCACTGTCTTGCACATACTGTCCCCTCTCCTGTAACTATATCACACACATCTATACCACAGATCACTTGTGCACAGATGATCTATATAAAACAAACAGGAGATCTAATAAGTCACAGTCACTCAGCTAATGTCACTGCCTTGCACACACTGTCCCCTCTTCTGTAGCTGTGTCACACACATCTATACCACAGATAACATGTGCACAGATGATCTATATAAAACAAATAGGACATATAATAAGTCACAGTCACTCAGCTGTCACTGCCTTGCACACACTGTCCCCTCTTCTGTAGCTGTGTCACACACATCTATACCACAGATCACATGTGCACAGATGATCTATATAAAACAAACAGGACATATAATAAGTCACAGTCACCCAGCTAATGTCACTGCCTTGCACACACTGTCCCCTCTCCTGTAACTATATCACACACATCTATACCACAGATCACATGTGCACAGATGATCTATATAAAACAAACAGGAGATCTAATAAGTCACAGTCACTCAGCTAATGTCACTGCCTTGCACATACTGCCCCCTCTCCTGTAGCTGAGTCACACACATCTATACCACAGATCACATGTGCACAGATGATCTATATAAAACAAACAGGAGATCTAATAAGTCACAGTCACTCAGCTAATGTCACTGCCTTGCACATACTGTCCCCTCTCCTGTAGCTGTGTGACATTGTGAGTCACAAACATCTATAACACAGATAAATCAGTTTACAGGCGAGATTTTGAATATAAATAAACTTTAATTACTATCCGGACAATCACCCTCTAGTGACACAGGTGTCTTCCCTCTTACCTACACACACGGCGCAGCCCCCACAAAACCAGAAGTTGCACAGGCACCGCAGCCCTCTGGTACAGACACAACCTGACACGCCTCTAATTACCTAACAGCTTAATCGTGTGCCAAATCCTCACTATCACATGTCCCAGGAAATCTACAGTTTTCTGCTAAATCCGCATAAAGAATAGAAATTTAAAGGTGCAGAATAAAGAAAAGTAACAGAATGCATTAATTATAGCTGTCTGTCCAATACTTCTGCAAACACAATAAATGTTTATATATGCACAGTTTATATCAGTAATTAAGTGCTGCATTACATAAGGTCTGCACACACAATAACTGTTTATATATGCACAGTATATATCAGTAATTAAGTGCTGCATTACACAAGGTCTGCACACACAATATATGTTTATATATGCACAGTATATATCAGTAATTAAGTGCTGCATTACAAAAGGTCGGCACACACAATATATGTTTATATATGCACAGTATATATCAGTAATTAAGTGCTGCATTACAAAAGGTCGGCACACACAATACATGTTTATATATGCACAGTATATATCAGTAATTAAGTGCTGCATTACATAAGGTCAGCACACACAATAAATGTTTATATATGCACAGTATATATCAGTAATTAAGTGCTGCATTACATAAGGTCTGCACACACAATAAATGTTTATATATGCACAGTATATATCAGTAATTAAGTGCTGCATTACACAAGGTCTGCACACACAATAAATGTTTATATATGCACAGTATATATCAGTAATTAAGTGCCGCATTGCATAAGGTCTGCACACACAATAAATGTGTATATATGCACAGTATATATCAGTAATTAAGTTCTGCATTACATAAGGTCTGCACACACAATAAATGTTTATATATGCACAGTATAAGTCAGTAATTATGTGCTGCATTACATAAGGTCTGCACACACAATAAATGTGTATATATGCACAGTATATATCAGTAATTAAAGGAGTAGAAATGTTTGCTAAATTGCATGAAAATAAAATAAACGATTTGTTACAATAATATTTACAGTTTTAAATCCACTTACTTATATTTAAAACAAAGCTTTTAAATATATACATTTTGTACTTTTCTTTTTTCAATAAGCTGCTCAGATGACAGCCCATAAAAGAAGGCTGAACTAGTGGATAAAGCATAATTTACCCTAGTCCAATCGCACTGCAGCATTGCGCTTGTACTTTGAATATTCATAATGTACTATCTCGCTGAAGATCGCATGCACGGTACACTGTAAGGGCACGCTATCTTTACTGTTCTTTCATATGACACAACCTGTTTATCGCAGCATTGATTTACTAATAGAATTCAGTTATTTACATTTTCTAAGGGATCTAAAAAGCAAACAAAAGCGAGATTGTAAGCAATAGCTAAGTGAATGTTACATACTTACTATTGCTTACAATATGTCCTTGTCAAAATCCAGCACTTGATTAGGAGAGAGGACAGATGGAAATGGATATGTGCATGCGTTAACCGGGTAACTATTTGAATGCACATGCAAACCTCCGTGATTTTCTACCTAGGTAGAACATCATTATAGGGCCCGTATAATGAAGCCAATTGTGGGTTTGGCGAAATCAGCATTTTGGAGAACAAATTGCAGGAAAATTACTAGAAACATTTAATAGGTACCAATTGCAAATATCTTTTATATAAAATGAGGTTTTAAAACAAGTTAAAATAATTTTTGAGTTTACTATCCCTTTAAGTGCTGCATTACAAAAGGTCTGCACACACAATAAATGTTTATATATGTACAGTATATATTAGTAATTAAGTGCTACAATTCATAAGGTCTGCACACACAATAAATGTTTATATATGCACAGTATATATCAGTAATTAAGTGTCACATTACAAAAGGTCTGCACACACAATAAATGTTTATATATGCACAGTATATATCAGTAATTAAGTACTGTATTACACAAGGTCTGCACACACAATAAATGTTTATATATGCACAGTATATATCAGTAATTAAGTGCTGCATTACACAAGGTCTGCACACACAATAAATGTTTATATATGCACAGTATATATCAGTAATTAAGTGCCACATTGCATAAGGTCTACACACACAATAAATGTTTATATATGTACAGTAAATATCAGTAATTAAGTACTGTATTACAAAAGGTCAGCGCACACAATACATGTTTATATATGCACAGTATATATCAGTAATTAAGTGCTGCATTACATAAGGTTTGCACACACAATAAATGTTTATATATGTACAGTAAATATCAGTAATTAAGTACTGTATTACAAAAGGTCAGCGCACACAATACATGTTTATATATGCACAGTACATATCAGTAATTAAGTGCTGTATTACATAAGGTCTGCACACACAATAAATGTTTATATATGTACAGTATATATCAGTAAATAAGTGCTGCATTACAAAAGTTCTGCACACACAATAAATGTTTATATATGCACAGTATATATCAGTAATTAAATGCTGCATTACAAAAGGTCTGCACACGCAATAAATATTTATATATGCACAGTACATATCAGTAATTAAGTGCAGCATTACATAAGGCCTGCACACACAATAAATGTTTATATATGCACAGTATAAATCAGTAATTAAGTGCTGTATTACATAAGGTCTGCACACTCAATAAATGTTTATATATGCACAGTATATATCAGTAATTAAGTGCTGCATTACATAAGGTTTGCACACACAATAAATGTTTATATATGTACAGTATATATCAGTAAATAAATGCTGCATTACAAAAGTTCTGCACACACAATAAATGTTTATATATGCACAGTATATATCAGTAATTAAATGCTGCATTACAAAAGGTCTGCACACGCAATAAATATTTATATATGCACAGTACATATCAGTAATTAAGTGCAGCATTACATAAGGCCTGCACACACAATAAATGTTTATATATGCACAGTATAAATCAGTAATTAAGTGCTGTATTACATAAGGTCTGCACACACAATAAATGTTTATATATGCACAGTATCTATCAGTAATTATGTGCAACATTACATAAGGTCTGCACACACAAATGTTTATATATGCACAGTATATATCAGTAAATAAATGCTGCATTACATAAGGTATGCACAGACAATAAATGTTTATATATGCACAGTATATATCAGTAATTAAGTGCTGCATTACATAAGGTCTGCACAAACAATAAATGTTTATAAATGCACAGTATATATCAGTAATTAAGTGCTGCATTACATAAGGTATGCACACACAATAAATGTTTATATATGCACAGTATATATCAGTAAATAAGTGCTGCATTACATAAGGTATGCACAGACAATAAATGTTTATATATGCATAGTATATATCAGTAATTAAGTGCTGCATTACATAAGGTTTGCACACACAATAAATGTTTATATATGTACAGTATATATCAGTAAATAAGTGCTGCATTACAAAAGTTCTGCACACACAATAAATGTTTATATATGCACAGTATATATCAGTAATTAAGTGCTGCATTACATAAGGTATGCACACACAATACATGTTTATATATGTACAGTATATATCAGTAATTAAGTGCTGTATTACATAAGGTCTGCACACACAATAAATATTTATATATGCACAGTATATATCAGTAATTAAGTGCTGCAATACATAAGGCCTGCACACACAATAAATGTTTATATATGCACAGTATAAATCAGTAATTAAGTGCTGTATTACATAAGGTCTGCACACACAATAAATGTTTATATATGCACAGTATAAATCAGTAATTAAGTGCTGTATTACATAAGGTCTGCACACACAATAAATGTTTATATATGCACAGTATCTATCAGTAATTATGTGCAACATTACATAAGGTCTGCACAGACAATAAATGTTTATATATGCACAGTATATATCAGTAATTAAGTGCTGCATTACATAAGGTATGCACACACAATAAATGTTTATATATGTACAGTATATATCAGTAATTAAGTGCTGTATTACATAAGGTCTGCACACACAATAAATATTTATATATGCACAGTATATATCAGTAATTAAGTGCTGCAATACATAAGGTCTGTACACACAATAAATGTTTATATATGCACAGTATATATCAGTAAATAAGTGCTGCATTACAAAAGTTCTGCACACACAATAAATGTTTATATATACACACAGCATATATCAGTAATTAAATGCTGCATTACAAAAGGTCTGCACACACAAATGTTTATATATGCACAGAATATCAGTATTTAAGTGCTACATTACATAAGGTCTGCACACACAATAAATGTTTATATATGCACAGTATATATCAGTAATTATGTGCTGCATTACAAAAAGTCTGCGCACACAATAAATGTTTATATATACACACAGCATATATCGGTAATTAATTGCTGCATTACATAAGGTCTGCACACACAATAAATGTTTATATATGCACAGTATATATCAGTAATTAACTGCTGCATTACAAAAGGTCTGCACACGCAATAAATGTTTATATATGCACAGTACATATCAGTAATTAAGTGCTGTATTACATAAGGTCTGCACACACAAATGTTTATATATGCACAGTACATATCAGTAATTAAGTGCTGCATTACATAAGGTCTGCACAAACAATAAATGTTTATATATGCACAGTACATATCAGTAATTAAGTGCTGCATTACATAAGGTCTGCACACACAAATGTTTATATATGCACAGTATATATCAGTAATTAAGTGCTGAATTACATAAGGTCTGCAAATACAATTGTTTATATATGCATAGTATATATCAGTAATTAAGTGCTGCATTGCATAAGGTCTGCACATACAATAAATGTTTATATAGAAAATACACAGATCTTCATTTCAACTGTTCCACTGCTATGCAAACAGGTAGCCTCTGAAATATAGTAATATTATTATATTTTACCTAACCTGTTATTTTCTGATGTGTGCATTGTTATATGTATTTTTTAATTATTTATTATTTTAAATGCATATTTTAAAACCATTATGTTTGACCATTATGTTAAAAGTTAGTTTAACCAGCTAAGGCCCATATATCTTTTTTGTACTTTGTTTAATGGTTTTATTCCCTTACAAGAATTACCTCTGTCTTATCTCTGCAATTTTGAACTTTCCCTGTGTTTTTGCTTGAATGACCCTTAGCTCAAATGTCCATAGATATACCCTCCTCATTCCTTTAATTTTTTTTGCTGTCCAATCTGACGCTAATATATCTCTCTCCTTAAGCCTGATTTTAAAGTGCATCTGCCCCAGTCTTGCAAGAAAATACACAGACTTTCATTTCAGTTGTCCCACTTCTCTGCAAACAGGTAGCCTCTGGAAGATAGTTGTTCACATCACTACCGCCATAAGCATACACCTATAACTGGAAAACAAATTATCATACACCATGGCCTGCTCTGTTGCTGTAACTTATCTGCTGAGTGCTGGTGGAGGGTTATAAAAAAAATAGCCCTCCTACCCCCACCTCACAAAATTATAAAGTATCCCATTCACTATATGGCCAATCAAAAATGATTTCCAAATTCCTATTCCTTATGTTACTTGCCCTTGCAAATGATGTCGAGTCTAACCCTGGTCCACCAACAAATTCCATTCCTAGCCTCCAAGCTAAAAAAGGCCTCTCCTTTGTGTACTGTAATATCCGCAGGTTACTACCAAAAATTGATGCACTGCAAGCTTGGTGTTTACAATACAAGCCCAAAATCATTGTGATCTCTGAATCGTGGCTAACCGCAAAAATACCTGACTCTTCCATTGCAATACATGGGTATTCATGCCATAGAAATGACAGAGCAAAGAGAGGAGGCGGCATTGTAATTTATGTTGACAAAAATCTAGCTCTCCTGCCACCTTTGATTTCTTTTCTGGCACAATTGAGATCCCGTGCAGTAAATCAATCATTGTTGCAGGAATCTACCGCCCACCTAGCTCCCCTGTGCATTCCCTTTCTGACATAGCCAATCTCCTTAGTGAAACCGTAGCTCAAAACCCAAAAAGTGAAATTTTGTTTTTTGGAGATTTTAATACTGATTGGCTGAATCCAAAAAATAACAGTTGTCGCTCGCTGTTTAAATCTTTGCAGCTAATGCAATTAATCTCCTCCCCAACTCTCATAAACATCAAAAGCCATTATCACACTCTGCTCGACTCGATTCTCTCCACTTCCCACGACCGAATCCAAGACGCAGGTGTTCTCCCTAACAATTTCACAGATCCCTGCTTAGTGTACTGCGTGCGCAAAATAAAGGCAACTAAATCCTCTCCTAAGGTCAAAATCACCAGGTCCTTCAAAAAAGTAAATTTATGCTTACCTGATAAATTAATTTCTTCTATGGTACAACGAGTCCACAGATTCATCCTTTACTTGTGGGATATTATCCTCTTGCTAACAGGAAGTGGCAAAGAGCACAACTGTCTATATAGCTCTTCCCTTAGCTCCACCCCCCAGTCATTCGACCGAATGTACAGGAAGAAAAAGGAGAAACTAAAAGGTGCAGAGGTGACTGAAGTTTAAAATCAAAAATATAATCTGTCTTAAAATGACAGGGCGGGCCATGGACTCGTCGTACCATAGAAGAAATTAATTTATCAGGTAAGCATAAATTTACTTTTCTTCTATAAGGTACTACGAGTCCACGGATTCATCCTTTACTTGCGGGATACAATACCAAAGCTACAGGACACGGATGAACGGGAGGGACAAGACAGATGGTTAAACAGAAGGCACCACTGCTTGAAGAACTTTTCTCCCAAAAATAGCCTCCGAAGAAGCAAAAGTATCAAATTTGTAAAATTTTGAAAAGGTATGAAGCGAAGACCAAGTCGCAGCCTTAAAAATCTGTTCAACAGAAGAATCATTTTTAAAAGCACATGTGGAAGCCACCGCTCTAGTAGAGTGAGCTATAATCCTTTCAGGAGGCTGCTGTCCAGCAGTCTCATATGCCAAAAGGATGATGCTTTTCAGCCAAAAAGAAAGAGGTAGCCGTAGCTTTTTGACCTCTACGTTTTCCAGAATAAACAAACAAAGAAGATGTTTGACGGAAATCCTTGATTGTTTGCAAGTAAAACTTCAAATCACAAACCTCGTCCTAGTTGTGCAACAGACGCTCCTTCTTAGAGGAAGGAATAGGACACAGAGAAGGAACAATAATTTCCTGATTGATAATCCTATTAGTAACAACCTTAGGAAGGAATCCAGGTTTGGTACGCAAAACCACCTTATCAGCATGGAAAACATGATAAGGCGAGTCGCAGATAGTTCAGAAACTCTTCAAGCCGAAGAGATAGCAACTAAAAACAGAACTTTCCAAGATAGAAGCTTAATATCTATGGAATGCATAGGTTCAAACAGAACCCCTTGAAGAACTTTAAGAACTAAACTCAGACTCCATGGCGGAACAACAGGTTTAAACACAGGCTTGATTCTAACTAAAGCTTGACAGAACGACTGAACGTCTGGAACATCTGCCAGACGCTTGTGCAGTAGAATTGATAAAGCCGATATCTGTCCCTTTAAGGAACTAGCTGATAGCCCCTTCTTCAATCCTTCTTGGAGAAAGGACAAAATCCTAGGAATCCTGATATTACTCCATGAGTAGCCTTTGGATATTTACGCCATATCTTATGATAAATTTTCCTAGCGACAGGCTTTCGAGCCTGAATCAAGATATCTATGACCGA
Organism: Bombina bombina; assembly: GCF_027579735.1. Classification (NCBI taxonomy): domain Eukaryota; kingdom Metazoa; phylum Chordata; class Amphibia; order Anura; family Bombinatoridae; genus Bombina; species Bombina bombina. The sequence continues at coordinate 30,963,348 of NC_069505.1, forward strand.
CTCAAAGAAACCCCGCTTGGATAAAATCAAGCGTTCAATCTCCAAGCAGTCAATCGCAGAGAAACTAGATTTGGATGCTGGAATGGACCTTGAATCAGAAGGTCCTGTCTCAGTGGCAGAGTCCATGGTGGAAGAGATGACATGTTCACCAAGTCCTGCGGGGCCCACGCAGGTGCTATCAAAATTACCGAAGCTCTCTCCTGTTTGATTCTGGCAATCAGACGAGGAAGGAGAGGAAATGGTGGAAACACATAAGCCAGGTTGAACGACCAGGGTACTGCTAGAGCATCTATCAGTACTGCCTGAGGATCCCTTGATCTGGACCCGTAACAAGGAAGTTTGGCGTTCTGACGAGACACCATCAGATCCAATTCTGGTGTGCCCCATTGCTGAAGCAATTGTGCAAACACCTCCGGATGGAGTTCCCACTCCCCCGGATGAAAAGTCTGATGACTTAGAAAATCCGCTTCCCAGTTCTCCACTCCTCCACTCCTGGGATATAGATTGCTGATAGATGGTAAGAGTGAGTCTCTGCCCATCAAATTATTTTGGTAACCTCTATCATCGCTAGAGAACTCTTTGTTCCCCCCTGATGATTGATATAAGCTACAGTCATGATATTGTCTGACTGGAATCTTATGAATCTGGCCGAAGCCAGGTGAGGCCATGCCTGAAGCGCGTTGAATATCGCTCTCAGTTCTAGAATATTTATCGGGAGGAGAGCCTCCTTCTGAGTCCACAAACCCTGAGCTTTCAGGGAATTCCAGACTGCACCCCAGCCCAATAGGCTGGCGTCCGTCATCACTATGACCCATGCTGGCCTGCGGAAACACATTCCCTGGGACAGATGATCCTGTGACAACCACCAAAGAAGAGAGTCTCTGGTCTGAGGAGATAAATCTGCATAATCCCCATTCCACTGTTTGAGCATGCATAGTTGCAGTGGTCTGAGATGCAAGCAAGCAAGCAAACGGAACTATGTCCATTGACGGTACCATTAGTCCGATCACCTCCATGCACTGAGCCACTGACGGCCGAGGAATGGAATGAAGAGCTCGGCAGGTGGTTAAAATCTTTGATTTCCTGACCTCCGTCAGAAAAATTTTCATGTCCACCGAATCTATCAGAGTTTCCAGTAATGGAACTCTTGTGAGAGGGATAAGTGAACTCTTTTTTACGTTCACCTTCCACCCGTGAGATCTTAGAAAAGCCAACACGATGTCCGTGAGAGATTTGGCTAGTTGGTAAGTCGACGCCTGAATTAAGATATCGTCCAGATAAGGCGCCACTGCTATGCCCCGCGGCCTTAGAACCGCCAGAAGGGACCCTAGCACCTTTGTGAAAATTCTGGGAGCTGTGGCCAACCCGAAGGGAAGAGCCACAAACTGGTAATGCTTGTCCAGAAAGGCGAACCTGAGGAACTGGTGATGATCTTTGTGGATAGGGATGTGTAGATACGCATCCTTTAAGTCCACGGTGGTCATATATTGACCCTCCTGGATCATTGGTAAAATAGTCCGAATGGTCTCTATCTTGAAGGATAGGACTCCGAGGAATTTGTTTAAGATCTAAAATTGGTCTGATGGTTCCCTCTTTTTTGGGAACCACAAACAGATTGGAGTAAAACCCCTGCCCCTGTTCTGTTTTCGGAACTGGGCAGATCACTCCCATGGTATATAGGTCCTCTACACAGCGTAAGATCTCCTCTCTTTTTGTTGGTTTACAGAAAATTGAGAAAGATGGAATCTCCCCCTTGGGCAGATCACTCCCATGGTATATAGGTCCTCTACACAGCGTAAGAACGCCTCTCTTTTTGTTGGTTTACAGAAAATTGAGAAAGATGGAATCTCCCCCTTGGAGGAGAATCTTTGAAATCTAGAAGATACCCCTGGGTTACGATTTCTAAAGATCAGCAGTCCTGAACGTCTCTTGCTCAAGCCTGCGCAAAGAGAGAAACTCTGCCCCCTACTAGATCCGGTCCAGGATCGGGGGCTACCTCTTCATGCTGTCTTGGTGGCAGCTGCAGGCTTCTTGGCCTGTTTACCTTTGTTCCAAGTCTGGTTACGTCTCCAGACTGACTTGGATTAAGCAAAATTGCCCTCTTGCTTTGCAGTAGGGGAAGTAATATTTTATCACCTCTTTCACTTTACCCTTCCTAGTACTTAGAGTAGGCAAAGAGAATGACTGGGGGTGGAGCTAAGGGAGGAGCTATATAGACAGCTCTGCTGTGGTGCTCTTTGCCACTTCCTGTTAGCTGGAGGATAATATCCCACAAGTAAAGGATGAATCCGTGGACTCGTCGTACCTTATAGAAGAAAATGTAATCTTCAATCATTTCTAAATGACATCAAGAACCTCTCCTGGCACAGATTAAACCTAATCCCAGATCTAGACTCTGCAGTTGAATTCTTTCAGTCTGAACTCCAAGAAGTTTGGAATTTACATGCCCTGCTGCGAAAGGTGAGAGTAAGGAGCGCACTTGAATTGGATCACAGCTGACCTCATTCAAATGTACCAGTTTTGGGATTTATTGTGGTCAAAATTCAAGCATACTGGCTCTATGAACGATCACTGTGTATATAGACAATGTCGAAATATATGCACTAAACAAACAAAATTGTCCAAGGCCCAATATTTCTGTGAAAATCTGAACCATAACATATAAAACCCTAGAAAGTTTTGGAAACTCATAAATAACTTACAAAATCCACCAATCCACTCCCAACCCTCCACTGTCAATGTGGATAACCAAACCCTGCAACTCCCCTTAGAAGTAGCAAATGCCTTTAATAGTTATTTTGTCGGATGCTCCACCACCCTGACTGACAAACTAATAAATGACACGCATCCTGAAACTACAAATGTGGATCAGGCCCCACTAAATCAGCAAAGACCCAATATATAGAAGTTAAATTTTAGACCTGTACCCATCAATGTCATTAAGAAACACCTTAATAATCTAAAAATGAAAAACCAGTCTGGACCTGATCAAATCCCAGCAATGCTGTTAAAGCTCAGTGCGCTGGCAATTGCTAAACCTGTCACAACCCTAATTAGCGAATCCTTGGTGTCTGGATACACACCCAAACTTTGGAAAACTGCAAGAGTAGTGCCTATCCATAAAAGTGGTGAGTTAACCTTGGTTAATAACTATCGCCCTATATCATTGCTCCCAGCAATGTCAAAAATCTGTGTCCATGCGCAACTATGTGAGTATTACCAACAATCTAACTATCTGACCCCTGATCAATCAGGTTTTCGCCCAAATCACTCCACTACAACTGCCCTCCTAAAAGTTTGCAACGACATCCAAACTGGCATGGAACAAGGAGACCTAACTGGAGCTATTTTCCTTGATTTTACAAAGGCCTTTGACACAGTAGACCACGACATACTACTGCTCAAACTAAAAAAACTCTGGTATTGCTGATCGTCCGTTAACCTGGTTTCGATCATATGTATCGGATTGATCACAATATGTCTCCATTTCTGACAGCGACTCCCTCCCTCTCCCAGTCACGTGTGGTGTTCCCCAAGGTTCCATTCTCAGCCCCCTACTATTTACATTATTTATAAATGATCTGCCTAATGTCTGCAAATCCTCAACTGTTCACATGTACGCAGACGATACGGTAATCTATGAGGCAGTGCTCCAAGATGACTTTTTTACCTCTGTGAACTGGATCTCAAAAAACAAACTCTTCCTAAACACTGACAAAACTGTCACAATGATCTTTGGAATGGGACCTAAATTACACAAATTACAAAATTCCCATCTATGCATCAAAACAAAATCCAATTGCACACTGACCGCAGTCCACTCTTTCAAATACCTGGGTATGTTGTTAGACCCCAATATATCTTTTGGCCTCCACATAGAAAAACTTGCATCTAAACTATATCCAAAACGAGGTGCCCTGTACAGAAACAAATCTTGCCTCAGCCTTACAGTAAAGGAAAAGATTGTACAGCACATGCTGATCATTGATTATGAGGACGTAGTAAATGAACCTGCACCGCAAACTCACCTTAATAAGCTTAATGCATTGTATAACTTATTCTGCCACTTTGTGCTACAATGTAACTACAGGACCCACCATTGTGACATGCTAAAAGACCTAAACTGGCTGTCACTGGAATCCAGACGCACCCTCCATCTTTCCTGCCTTGTCTTTAAGAGCCTTTAATGGAAGCTCCCACCCTACCTGAGCAGAATGCTCTCACCGGTTATTCCCACCTCCTATAACCTCCGATCCAATAACAGCACATTATTTAGCTTGCCTCAATACAAAAAGAAAGCAGCTCGATCCTCCTTTTCCTACAGAGCACCACAATTATGGAACAACCTCCCACATACTTTTTTACCTTCCCCAAGCCTAAAATCCTTTAAGAGATCCCTCTATATATCTCAAAACAGAATGCTCCTGTCATGGTTGATTTTATATTTCCTACCTGTTCTATGTTAAATGTTTGCATATATTGTATATTATTATTGTTTTTGTATTTTATTGTGCCCATTGTATCAATGCAATGTTTTGTGGACCCAGGACATACTTGAAAACGAGAGAAATCTCAATGTATCCTTCCTGGTAAATATTTTATAAATATATATATGCACAGTATATATTAGTAATTAAGTGCCGCATTACAAAAGGTCTGTACACACAATAAATGCTTATACATGCACAGTATATATCAGTAATTAAGTGCTGCATTACATAAGGTCTGCACACACTATAAATGTTTATATATGCACAGTATTTCAGTAATTAAGTGCTGTATTACACAAGGTCTGTACACACAATAAATGTTTATATATGCACAGTATATATCAGTAATTAAGTGCTACATTACATAAGGTCTGCACACACAATAAATGTTTATATATGCACAGTATATATCAGTAATTAAGTGCTGCAATACATAAGGTCTGCACACACAATAAATATTTATATATGCACAGTATATATCAGTAATTAAGTGCTGTATTACATAAGGTCTGCACACACAAATGTTTATATATGCACAGTATATATCAGTAATTAAGTGCTACATTACATAAGGTCTGCACACACAATAAATATTTATATATGCACAGTATATATCAGTAATTATGTGCTGCATTACATAAGGTCTGCACACACAATAAATGTTTATATATGCACAGTATATATTATTAATGAAGTGCCGCATTACAAAAGATTTGCTCACACAATAAATGTTTATATATGCACAGTATATATCAAATGTTGTTATTGTTGCATAAAACATCAGGATTTTGCCGTTTTTCCAATCTTGGCAGCCATATTGTCTAAAATTTCTATTTAACAAAACAAACGCCTAGATTTAGAGTTTGGCGTTAGCCGTCAAAAGCAGCGTTAAGGGGTCCTAACGCTGCTTTTTAACGCCCGCTGGTATTTAGAGTCAGACAGGAAAGGGTCTACAGCTGACTTTCTTTCAGCGACTCAAGGCTACCGCCAATAGAATGCTAGATCAATCCGATTGGATCAGCCAATCGGATTGAACTTCAGCCAATCAAATTTTTCCTACCTTAATTCCGATTGGCTGATAGAATCCTATCAGCCAATCGGAATTCGAGGGACGCCATCTTGGATGACGTCCCTTAAAGGAACCGTCATTCGTCGTTAGTCCGTCGGTTGAAGAGGATGGCTCCGTGTCGGCTGGATGGAAGATGGCTCCGCTCCGGATGGATGAAGATAGAAGACGCCACTTGGATGAATACTTCTACCGGATGGAGGACCTCTTCTTGCCCCGCTTGGATGAAGACTTCTACCGGATGGAGGACCTCTTCTTGCTCCGCTTGGATGAAGAATTCGGCTCAGCTGGGTGAAGACGACTCAAGGTAGGGAGATCTTAAGGGGGTTAGTCTTAGGTTTATTTAAGGGGGGTTTGGGTGGGTTAGAGTAGGGGTGTGTGGGTGGTGGGTTTTAATGTGGGGGGGTTGTATTTTTTTTACAGGTAAAAGAGCTGATTACTTTGGGGCAATGCCCCATAAAAAGCCCTTTTAAGGGCTGGTAAAAGAGCTGATTACTTTGTAATTTAGAATAGGGTAGGGCATTTTATTATTTGGGGGGGGGGTTTATTTTATTAGGGGGCTTAGATTAGGTGTAATTAGTTTAAACTTCTTGTAATTTTTTTTATTTTCTGTAATTTAGTGTTTGTTTTTTGTATTATAGTTTAGTTTATTTAATTGTATTTTAGTTTAGCTAATTGTAGGTAATTTATTTAATTAATTTATTGATAGTGTAGTGTTAGGTGTATTTGTAACTTAGGTTAGGATTTATTTTACAGGTAATTTTGTAATTATTTTAACTAGGTAGCTATTCAATAGTTATTAAATATTTAATAGCTATTGTACCTAGTTAAAATAAATACAAAGTTGCCTGTAAAATAAATATAAATCCTAAAATAGCTACTATGTAACTATTAGTTATATTGTAGCTATATTAGGGTTTATTTTATAGGTAAGTATTTAGTTTTAAATAGGATTCATTTATTTAATTATAGTAAATTAATTTAGATTCATTTAAATTATATTTAAGTTAGGGGGTGTTAGGTTTAGGGGTTAATAACTTTATTATAGTAGCGGCGATGTTGGGGGCATGAGATTAGGGTTTAATAATTGTAGGTAGGTAGGTGGCGGCGATGTTAGGGAGGGCAGATTAGGGGTTAATACAATTTATTATAGTGTTTGCGAGGTGGGAGTGCGGCGGTTTAGGGGTTAATACATTTATTATAGTGGCGGCGAGGTCCAGTCGGCAGATTAGGGGTAAATAATTGTAGCTACGTGGCGGCGACGTTGGGGGGTCAGATTAGGTGGTAATAAATATAATGTAGGTGTCGGTGATGTTAGGGGCTGTAGATTAGGGGTTCATAGCGATAATGTAGGTTGCGGCAGTGTCCGGAGCAGCAAATTAGGGGTTAATAGTATAATGCAGGTGGCGAAGATAGTGGGGGCGGCAGATTAGGGGTTAATAAGTGTAAGGCTAGGGGTGTTTAGACTCGGGGTTCATGTTAGGGTGTTAGGTGCAGACTTAGAAAGTGTTTTCCCATAGGAAACAATGGGACTGCGTTAGGAGCTGAACGCTGCTTTTTTGCAGGTGTTAGGTTTTTTTTCAGCCAGCTCAGCCCCATTGTTTCCTATGGTGATATCGTGCACGAGCACGCTTTTCCAGCTTACCGCTACTGTAAGCAGCGCTGGTATTGAGGGTTGAAGTGGAGCTAAATTATGCTCAACGCTCTCTTTTCTGAGGCTAACGCAGCCATTCAGACAACTCTAAATACCAGGGTTGTCTTACGGGTGCGCTGGAAACAAAAGGAGCGTTAGCACCGCGGGTCTTTACCGACAAAACTCTAAATCTAGGCGAAAGTGTCTCGGCTACACTTCAACACACTAAAAAACAAAAAAGTCAATGTGGTTAGATTTATTTTGATCTACTATGTGGGTTGCTTTGTTTTGTTGCATTTTTTTCTTAAATATACATAAAATACATATATTGTGTAACCTGCATAGCAAAGTATTTTGCTGCCATATGGACTCAGTCATGTGACAAGTCTTAAACCTTACTGTAAATGTCACCTGTGCCTACTGCGTAGAGGAGAGGACGTCACCTATAGCCCCCTGCACATCTTTCACCTCTCAGAATAACAAAACATAATATATACAAAATATACAGATTTAAAAACAAAAATAGGTAAATAAGGAAGCAAATTTTAACGTCTTTTCCTGATCATTACTGTAGTTAAATTGTTAATGAGACAGACTACAAAATAGCAACTTAACTTGTAAAAAACAGATTCTCTACCACACGGATTTGTTCTGTATCGGTATTAGTGACACTGTGCCTAAGTACTGCAGGTAATAAAGCCAGGAGCGCAGCAATATACCATTGGGACTTATTTACTATAACTTGCATATACACAGGGGAGAGGAACATATATACACGCAGCAATTTACCTTTTAAGACACAATTCCAAAAATGCCTTAGGAGACTATTTGCATATAGGTTTATAGTGACCAAATTATGTGTGTAATGGGTTAAAGGGTCAGTGCCATGTAGGAACAAAGTGACCTATCGGCAGGGACGTGTTTAATGGGTTAAATGGTCAGTGTCATGTAGGGATAAAGTGACCTAATGACAGGGACATGTTTAATGGGTTAAAGGGTCAGTGTCATGTAGGGACAAAGTGACCAATCGGCAGGGACATGTTTAATGGGTTAAAGGGTCAGTGTCATGTAGGGATAAAGTGACCTAATAACAGGGACATGTTTAATGGGTAAAGGGTCAGTGTCATGTAGGGATAAAGTGACCTAATGAAAGGGACATGTTTAATGGGTTAAAGGGTCAGTGTCATTTAGGTATAAAGTGACCTAAAGACAGGGACATGTTTAATGGGTAAAGGGTCAGTGTCATGTAGGGATAAAGTGACCTAATGAAAGGGACATGTTTAATGGGTTAAAGGGTCAGTGTCACTTAGGGACAAAGTGACCTAATGACAGGGACATGTTTAATGGGTTAAAGGGTCATTGTCACGTAGGGACAAAGTGACCTAACGACATGGACATGTTTAATGGGTTGAATATATATCTGTGTCCTCCCCATTACCTTTTTAATGGATAAATAATGCAACCCAGTTGGTAAAAATTTCTGTGGAGAAAACTGTATATGTATGTATGGCTGACAGTGTGTGTGTGTGTGTGTGTGAGTGAGTGAAGGAGTATATCCATTTGTATCTATGTGTGTATGTACGGATGTATATATGTGAGTGTGTATGTACGGATGTATATATGTGAGTGTGTATGTACGGATGTATATATATGTATGTATGTGTGTATGTACGGATGTATATATGTATGTGTGTATGTACGGATGTATATATGTATGTGTGTATGTACGGATGTATATATGTATGTGTGTATGTACGGATGTATATATGTATGTGTGTATGTATGGATGTATATATGTATGTGTGTATGTACGGATGTATATATGTATGTGTGTATGTACGGATGTATATATGTATGTGTGTATGTACGGATGTATATATGTATGTGTGTATGTACGGATATATATATGTATGTGTGTAAGTACGGATGTATATATGTATGTGTGTATGTACGGATGTATATACGTGAGTGTGTATGTACGGATGTATATACGTGAGTGTGTATGTACGGATGTATATATGTGTGTATGTACGGAAGTATATATGTGAGTGTGTATGTACGGAAGTATATATATGTGTGTGTGTGTGTGTGTGTGTGTGTGTGTGTGTGTGTGTACGGATTTACAGTATCTCACAAAAGTGAACACACCCCTCACATTTTTGTAAATATTTTATTATATCTTTTCATGTGACAACAGCTTGTTTAACGTAAATTTGCTGTCCCCTCAAAAGAACTCAACACACAGCTATTTATGTCTAAACCGTTGGCAACAAAAGTGAGTACACCCCTAATGGGAAAAGACCAAATTGGGCCTAAAGTGTCAATATTTTGTGTGGCCACCATTATTTTCCAGCACTGCCTTAACCCTCTTGGGCATGGAGTTCACCAGAGCTTCACAGGTTGCCACTGGAGTCCTGTTCCACTCCTGCATGACAACATCACAGAGCTGGTGGATGTTAGAGACCTTGCGCTCCCCCACCATCTGTTTGAGGATGCCCCACAGATGCTCAATAGGGTGTAGGTTTGGAGACATGCTTGGTCAGTCCATCACCTTTACCCTCAGCTTCTTTAACAAGGCAGTGGTCGTCTTGGAGGTGTGTTTGGGGACGTTATGTTGGAATGGGTAAAAGGTGTGGTAATCTAGCGCTAAGAGTTCCTTAAGCTGTAAACCAAAAATTGGGGTCTAACCTCCCCCAGAAAGTGTATAAGTAGTAAAACGAAGGAATGGATACAGCGCCAAAAGGCCTAGGGATGGATATACAAACTGCCACTGCGTTAAAAGTACAGATTTATTACAATCAGATAAAAAACAATAAATTACATAAATGTTGAAATGAAATAAAATCAAATAGTAATATATAGAGAGTGGAATAATGATGTCTATAAAATTAGCACTGGGTCTAAGTCGAACAATATAGACCAAATGTTTAGAAATTCATTAATATGGAGATACTAAAAGCATAAAATTACTCTCAGACGCAAAAGATGCCTAACATGCTGATAATCAATGAGGTGTAAGGTTATCTAGGACTGACCATGCCAGCTAAGCACTCAGGTGGTGGGAAAGCTAATATGTGGGGCTGCTAGTCAGATGATATAATGTGTCAGTTATGGATCCATAGTGTGGTATGCGCAGTGGTGAAATGTCAGGGAGGTGCGTATAGGATAATGTGAGTGATCCCAAATACAGAACCAGCCTTGGTTCAAATGCTTAGAAGCAACCAATGGACAAACACAATAAGAAAAATACAATAAGAAAAATAAAAAACTCACAAGATAAATACAGAAATAGTGAGGGGAGACCTTGGAGGGGAATAATTAGTGTCCCAAAAAAGTGCCGAGTGATAGCTAATAACACAGGAGACTCTGACACAACTCAAAAAAGTCTAAAACTGCTCCAAAAAAAACAGAGAACAAAAAATACTAATGTGGCAAATCCAAAAATGGTGTTCAACAAAGGGTGATAGAGAACAATGTTAGTGAAAATTGAAAAAAGGTAAAAACAAAAGTTAATTTGTAATCCAAGTGTTATCAAATAAGAGGTAATCCAAGTGTTATCACATCAAAACATAAAAACGAAATCCAAGTCTTATCACATCAAAGCAAAAAGATGAAAATTGGAATCCTAAGTGGTTTAACAAGAAAAAACGGTGTACAAGAAAATCCCGGGGATCCCAATGTAACTTTTGGCAATCAGCTGCTCTTTGTAACGTCCCTAGTAGATTCCTGTAACCCAGATATAAAACATAGCGTAATACAGTTAAAAATATAATAATCACAGTAGAAAGATGCTTACCAAAGGGTCTCCCCTCACTATTTCTGTATTTATCTTGTGAGTTTTTTATTTTTCTTATTGTATTTTTCTTATTGTGTTTGTCCATTGGTTGCTTCTAAGCATTTGAACCAAGGCTGGTTCTGTATTTGGGATCACTCACATTATCCTATACGCACCTCCCTGACATTTCACCACTGCGCATACCACACTATGGATCCATAACGGACACATTATATCATCTGACTAGCAGCCCCACATATTAGCTTTCCCACCACCTGAGTGCTTAGCTGGCATGGTCAGTCCTAGATAACCTTACACCTCGTTGATTATCAGCATGTTAGGCATCTTTTGCGTCAGAGTAATTTTATGCTTTTAGTATCTCCATATTAATGAATTTCTAAACATTTGGTCTATATTGTTCGCCTTAGACCCAGTGCTAATTTTATAGACATCATTATAGACATCATTATTCCACTCTCTATATATTACTATTTGATTTTATTTCATTTCAACATTTATGTAATTTATTGTTTTTTATCTGATTGTAATAAATCTGTACTTTTAACGCAGTGGCAGTTTGTATATCCATCCCTAGGCCTTTTGGCGCTGTATCCATTCCTTCGTTTTACTACGTTATGTTGGAATACTGCCCTGCGGCCCAGTCTCCAAAGGGAGGGGATCATGCTCTGCTTCAGTATGTCACAGTGCATGTTCCCTCAATGAACTGTATCTCCCCAGTGCTGGCAGCACTCATGCAGGTCCAGACCATGACACTCCCACCACCATGCTTGACTGTAGGCTGTAGACTTGTCTTTGTACTCACCTGGTTGCCACCACACACGCTTGACATCATCTGAACCAAATAAGATTATCTTGGTCTCATTGGACCACAGGACATTCGTCCAGTAATCCATGTCCTTAGTCTGCTTGTCTTCAGCAAACTGTTTGCAGGCTTTCTTGTGCATCATCTTTAGAAGAGGCTTCCTTCTGGGACGACAGCCATGCAGACCAATTTGATGCAGTGTGCGGCGTATGGTCTGAGCACTGACAGGCTGACTCCCCACCCCTTTAACCTTTTGCAGCAATGTTGGCAGAACTCATACTTCTATTTCCCAAAGACAACCTCTGGATATGACTCTGAGCACGTGCACTCAACTTTTTTGGTTGACCATGGCAAGGCCTGTTCTGAGTGGAAATATAGTGAATAGAGTGGAACCTGTCTTGTGAAACCGCTGTATGGTCTTGCCCACCGTGCTGCAGCTCAGTTTCAGGGTCTTGGCAATCTTGTTATAGCCTAGGCCATCTTAATGTAGAGCAACAATTCTTTTTTTCAGATCCTCAGAGAGTTCTTTGCCATGAGGTGCCATGTTAAACTTCCAGTGACCAATATGAGAGCGTGTGAGAGCGATAACACCCCATTTAACACACTTGCTCCCTATTCACACCTGAGACCTTTTAACACTAACGAGTCACATGACACCGGGGAGAGAAAATGGCCAATTGGGTCCAATTTGGACATTTCCACTTAGGGGTGTACTCACTTTTGTTGCCAACGGTTTAGACATTAAAGGGACACTGAACCCATTTTTTTTCTTTCATGATTCAGATAGAGCATACAATTTTAAGCAACTTTCTAATGTACTCCTATTATCAATTTTTCTTCGTTCTCTTGCTATCTTTATTTGCAACTAAGTTATTTTTTTGGTTCAGCACTTGTTTATTGGTCAGTTAAATCAATCCACCAATCAGCAAGAACAACCCAGGTTGTTCACCAAAAATGGTCCGGCATCTAAACTTACATTCTTGCTTTTCAAATAAAGAAACCAAGAGAATGAAGAAAAATTGATAATAGGAGTAAATTAGAAAGTTGCTTAAAATTGCTGCTCTGTCTGAATCACAAAAGAAAAAATTTGGATTCAGTGTCCCTTTAATGGCTGTGTGTTGAGTTATTTTAAGGGGACATCAAATTTACACTGTTATACAGGCTGTACACTCACTACTTTACATTGTAACAAAGTGTCATTTATTCTGTGTTGTCACATGAAAAGATATAAAAAAATATTTACAAAAATGTGAGGGGTGTACTCACTTTAGTGAGATACTGTATATATGTACGAATGTATGTGTGTATGCGCGTGTGTGTGTGTATATGTATGCGTGTTTATGTATGTATGTGTATGTATGTGTGTGCGTGTTTATGTATGTGTGTGCGTGTTTATGTATGTGTGTGCGTGTTTATGTATGTGTGTGCGTGTTTATGTATGTGTATGTGTGTTTATGTATGTGTATGTGTGTTTATGTATGTGTATGTGTGTTTATGTGTGTGTATGTGTGTGTATGTGTGTGTATGTGTATGTGTGTGTATGTGTGTGTATGTGTGTGTGTGTGTATGTGTGTGTATGTGTGTGTATGTGTGTGTATGTATGTGTATGTATGTGTATGTGTATGTGTGTGTATGTGTGTTTATGTATGTGTATGTGTGTTTATGTATGTGTATGTGTGTTTATGTATGTGTATGTGTGTTTATGTATGTGTATTTATGTATGTGTATTTATGTATGTGTATGTGTATTTATGTATGTGTATTTATGTATGTGTATGTGTGTTTATGTATGTGTATGTGTGTTTATGTATGTGTATGTGTGTATGTGTATGTGTGTTTATGTATGTGTATTTATGTATGTGTATGTGTATTTATGTATGTGTATGTGTGTTTATGTATGTGTATGTGTGTATGTGTATGTGTGTTTATGTATGTGTTTATGTATGTGTGTTTATGTATGTGTGTTTATGTATGTGTATGTGTGTTTATGTATGTGTGTTTATGTATGTGTGTTTATGTATGTGTGTTTATGTATGTGTATGTATGTGTGTTTATGTATGTGTATGTGTGTTTATGTATGTGTATGTGTGTTTATGTGTATGTATGCGTGTGTGTGTTTATGTATGTGTATGTGTGTTTATGTATGTGTATGTGTGTTTATGTGTATGTATGCGTGTGTGTGTATGTGTGTTTATGTATGTGTACCAAAAATGGTCCGGCATCTAAACTTACATTCTTGCTTTTCAAATAAAGAAACCAAGAGAATGAAGAAAAATTGATAATAGGAGTAAATTAGAAAGTTGCTTAAAATTGCTGCTCTGTCTGAATCACAAAAGAAAAAATTTGGATTCAGTGTCCCTTTAATGGCTGTGTGTTGAGTTATTTTAAGGGGACATCAAATTTACACTGTTATACAGGCTGTACACTCACTACTTTACATTGTAACAAAGTGTCATTTATTCTGTGTTGTCACATGAAAAGATATAAAAAAATATTTACAAAAATGTGAGGGGTGTACTCACTTTAGTGAGATACTGTATATATGTACGAATGTATGTGTGTATGCGCGTGTGTGTGTGTATATGTATGCGTGTGTGTGTATATGTATGTATGTGTATGTATGTGTGTGCGTGTTTATGTATGTGTATGTGTGTTTATGTATGTGTATGTGTGTTTATGTGTGTGTATGTGTGTGTGTATGTGTGTGTATGTGTGTGTGTATGTGTGTGTATGTATGTGTGTGTATGTATGTGTGTGTATGTGTGTGTATGTATGTGTATGTATGTGTATGTGTATGTGTGTGTATGTGTGTTTATGTATGTGTATGTGTGTTTATGTATGTGTATGTGTGTTTATGTATGTGTATTTATGTATGTGTATTTATGTATGTGTATGTGTATTTATGTATGTGTATGTGTGTTTATGTATGTGTATGTGTGTTTATGTATGTGTATGTGTGTATGTGTGTTTATGTATGTGTATTTATGTATGTGTATTTATGTATGTGTATGTGTATTTATGTATGTGTATGTGTATTTATGTATGTGTATGTGTGTTTATGTATGTGTATGTGTGTATGTGTATGTGTGTTTATGTATGTGTTTATGTATGTGTGTTTATGTATGTGTATGTGTGTTTATGTATGTGTGTTTATGTATGTGTGTTTATGTATGTGTGTTTATGTATGTGTATGTATGTGTGTTTATGTATGTGTATGTATGCGTGTGTGTGTTTATGTATGTGTATGTGTGTTTATGTATGTGTATGTGTGTTTATGTGTATGTATGCGTGTGTGTGTATGTGTGTTTATGTATGTGTATGTATGTGTGTGTGTATGTGTGTTTATGTATGTGTATGTGTGTTTATGTGTATGTATGCGTGTGTGTGTATGTGTGTTTATGTATGTGTATGTATGTGTATGTGTGTTTATGTATGTGTATGTATGTGTGTGTGTGTGTGCGCGCGTGTTTATGTATGTGTATGTATGCGTGTGTGTGCGTGTGTGTTTATGTATGTGTATGTATGTGTGTTTATGTATGT
>NC_069505.1:30986173-30991173 GCF_027579735.1 Bombina bombina
AATTCACTCCTATTATCAAGTTTTCTTCGTTCTCTTGCTGTCTTTATTTGAAAAAGCAGGAATGCAAGCATGTGCTGA
The DNA here is from genome assembly GCF_027579735.1 of Bombina bombina. Classification (NCBI taxonomy): domain Eukaryota; kingdom Metazoa; phylum Chordata; class Amphibia; order Anura; family Bombinatoridae; genus Bombina; species Bombina bombina. The sequence continues at coordinate 30,986,252 of NC_069505.1, forward strand.
ACCAAAAATGGGCCGGCTCCTAAGCTTTACATTCCTGCTTTTTCAAATAAAGACAGCAAGAGAACGAAGAGAAATTGATAATAGGAGTGAATTAGAAAGTTGCATAAAATTGCTGCTCTATCTGAATCATGAAAGTTTAATTTTGACTTGACTGTCACTGTAAATGTTCAGGTTTATGTCCAATTAAAACCACGAAAATAGCTTCAGAGCAGCACAGAGATATCTTATCACCTCTGCTGAAGCCAGTTAGGTACAGACATGTAGCAGGGTTAGGCTTGTGATGTCTGCAGTGAGCACGTCCTTATCTTATCACCTCTGCTACATGTCTGTACCTAACTGGCTTTAGCAGAGTTAGGCTTGTGATGTCAGAAGTGCGCACGTCCTTATCTTATCACCTCTACTGAAGCCAGTTAGGGACAGATATGTAGCAGGGTTAGGCTTGTGATGTCTGCAGTGCGCACGTCCTTATCTTATCACCTCTGCTAAAGCCAGTTAGGTACATACATGTAGCAGGGTTAGGCTTGTGATGTCTGCAGTGCGCACATCCTTATCTTATCACCTCTGCTAAAGCCAGTTAGGTACATACATGTAGCAGGGTTAGGCTTGTGATGTCTACAGTGAGCATGGCCTTATCTTATCACCTCTGCTAAAGCCAGTTAGGTACAGACATGTAGCAGGGTTAGCCTTGTGATGTCTGCAGTGCGCACGTCCTTATCTTATCACCTCTGCTAAAGCCAGTTAGGTACAGACATGTAGCAGGGTTAGGCTTGTGATGTCTGCAGTGCGCACATCCTTATCTTATCACCTCTGCTGAAGCCAGTTAGGTACAGACATGTAGCAGAGTTAGGCTTGTGACATCTGCAGTGTGCACTTCCTTATATTATCAACTCTGCTGAAGCCAGTTAGGGACAGATATGTAGCAGGGTTAGGCTTGTGATGTCTGCAACGTGCACTTCCTTATCTTATCACCTCTGCTGAAGCCAGTTAAGGACAGATATGCAACAGAGTTAGGCTTGTGATATCTGCAGTGTGCATGGCCTTATCTTATCACCTTTGCTGAAGCCAGTTAGGTACAGATATGTAGCAGGGTTAGGCTTGTGATTTCTGCAGTGTGCATGGCTTATCTTATTACCTTTGCTGAAGCCAGTTAGGTACAGATATGTAGCAGGGTTAGGCTTGCGATGTCTGCAGTGTGCACTTCCTTATCTTATCACCTCTGCTGATGCCAGTTAGGGGACACATATGTAGCAGGGTTAGGCTTGTGATGTCTGCAGTGTGCACTGTCTTATCTTATCACCTCTTCTGAAGCCAGTTAGGTACAGATATGTAGCAGGGTTAGGCTTGTGATGCCTGCAACGTGCACTTCCGTATCTTATTACCTCTGCTGATGCCAGTTAGGGACTGATATGTAGCAGGGTTAAGCTTGTGATATCTGCAGTGTGCACTGCCTTATCTTATCACCTCTGCGGAAGCAAGTTAAGGACAGATATGTAACAGGGTTAGGCTTGTGATGTCTGCAGTGTGCATGTCCTTCACCTCTGCTGAAGCCAGTTAGGGACAGATATGTAGCAGGGTTAGGCTTGTGACATCGGCAGTGTGCACTACCTTATCTTATAACCTCTGCTGAGGCCAGTTAGGGACAGATATGTAGCAGGGTTAGACTTGTGATGTCTGCAGGGTGCACTTCCTTATCTTATAACCTCTGCTGAGGCCAGTTAGGGACAGATATGTATTACTATTATACTTTATTTATGAAGCGCCAACATATTATGCAGCGCTGTCCATGGATACAATTAATTTAAATAAAACAATGATATAAAACTTGTAAGAAATGTACAAACACATACAGGAGGAAGTGAGCGCCCTATTCCCGTGGGAACTTACAATCTAGAAGGGAGGAGGTTGAGAAGCAGGAGGTGAGGACTGCAAGATTGGGAAAGATGTAAATGCAGAGTTAGATGAGGGAACTGTTAGGTAAGTGAAATTAATTTATTATTGAGTTGGGTGGTCGGCTTCCCTGAACAGAAGTCTTCAGGGAGCATTTAAAGGAAGAAAGATTAGGGCAAAGCCTGACAGCACGAGGGAGAGAGTTCAGAGAGGGTAGGTGCTGCACGAGGGAGAGTGTTCCAGAGGGTAGGTGCTGCACGAGGGAGAGTGTTCCAGAGGGTAGGTGCTGCACGAGGGAGAGTGTTCCAGAGGGTAGGTGCTGCACGATTGAGAGTGTTCCAGAGGGTAGGTGCTGCACGAGGGAGAGTGTTCCAGAGGGTAGGTGCTGCACGATTGAGAGTGTTCCAGAGGGTAGGTGCTGCACGAGGGAGAGTGTTCCAGAGGGTAGGTGCTGCACGAGGGAGAGTGTTCCAGAGGGTAGGTGCTGCACGAGGGAGAGTGTTCCAGAGGGTAGGTGCTGCACGAGGGAGAGAGTGTTCCAGAGGGAAGGTGCTGCACGAGGGAGAGAGTGTTCCAGAGGGTAGGTGCTGCACGAGGGAGAGAGTGTTCCAGAGGGTAGGTGCTGCACGAGGGAGAGTGTGTTCCAGAGGGTAGGTGCTGCACGAGGGAGAGTGTTCCAGAGGGTAGGTGCTGCACGAGGGAGAGTGTTCCAGAGGGTAGGTGCTGCACGAGGGAGAGTGTTCCAGAGGGTAGGTGCTGCACGAGGGAGAGTGTTCCAGAGGGTAGGTGCTGCACGAGGGAGAGTGTTCCAGAGGGTAGGTGCTGCACGAGGGAGAGTGTTTCAGAGGGTAGGTGCTGCACGAGGGAGAGTGTTTCAGGAGGGTAGGTGCTGCACGAGGGAGAGTGTTTCAGAGGGTAGGTGCTGCACGAGGGAGAGTGTTCCAGAGGGTAGGTGCTGCACGAGGGAGAGTGTTCCAGAGGGTAGGTGCTGCACGAGGGAGAGTGTTTCAGGAGGGTAGGTGCTGCACGAGGGAGAGTGTTCCAGAGGGTAGGTGCTGCACGAGGGAGAGTGTTTCAGAGGGTAGGTGCTGCACGAGGGAGTGTGTTTCAGGAGGGTAGGTGCTGCACGAGGGAGTGTGTTTCAGGAGGGTAGGTGCTGCACGAGGGAGAGAGTGTTCCAGAGGGTAGGTGCTGCACGAGGGAGAGTGTTCCAGAGGGTAGGTGCTGCACGAGGGAGAGTGTTCCAGAGGGTAGGTGCTGCACGAGGGAGAGTGTTCCAGAGGGTAGGTGCTGCACGAGGGAGAGTGTTCCAGAGGGTAGGTGCTGCACGAGGGAGAGTGTTTCAGGAGGGTAGGTGCTGCACGAGGGAGAGTGTTTCAGAGGGTAGGTGCTGCACGAGGGAGAGTGTTTCAGAGGGTAGGTGCTGCACGAGGGAGAGTGTTCCAGAGGGTAGGTGCTGCACGAGGGAGAGTGTTTCAGAGGGTAGGTGCTGCACGAGGGAGAGTGTTTCAGGAGGGTAGGTGCTGCACGACAGAAGTCCTGCAGTCTAGCATGAGAAGAGGTGATAGTCGCGGCTGCAAGGAGCATTGGATCTTAGTGGACGGGCTGGAGTATACTTGTTGATTAGAGGGGATAGGTAGAGGGGAGCGGCCGTGGTTAGAGCGTTGTGTGCAAGGGTGAAGATTATGATTTTAATTCTGCTGTGTATGGGAAGCCAATGAAGGGACTCGCATAGAGGTGCAGCAGATACAGAGCGACGGGAAAGGTGCATCATCCTGGCAGAGGCATTTAGGATGGATTGAAGGGGGGAGAGGCGGGAGAGAGGAAGGCCAGCGAGTAGGTTGTTGCAGTAGTCAAGTCGGGAAATATCAAGGGAGTGGATTATTTGCTTTGTGTTGTTAGCGCACAGAAAAGGTCAAATCTTGGAAATATTGCATCGATGGTTGCGGCAGGATGTAGAAAGCGATTGGATATGGGGGATGAAGGATAGATTTGAATCAAGTGTAACTCCGAGGCCGCGGACTTGGGGAGAGGGGGAAATGGTGATGCCGTCAACAGGGATAGAGAAGTCAGAAGTCGGCGTATAGATTGAGGGGGGGGGAGAAGGAGCTCAGTCTTGGACATGTTTATCTTTAGGTGGTGAGAGACCATCCAGGAAGAAATACCAGATAAGCAGTTGCTGACATGAGAGAGGACAGAGGGAGAGAGGCAGGGGTGGAGAGGTAGATCTGGGTGTGATCAGCATAGAGGTGATATTTGAAGCCATAACGGTTGATAAGTTTACCCAGCAGAGAGGTATAAATGGATTAGAGTAGAGGACCCAAAATAGATCCTTGAGGTACTCCAACAGACAGAGGCATAGGAGAGGAGGAGTCGCCGGCAAATGACACGGAAAAAGATCTGTGAGAAAGATAAGAGTGAATCCAGGAAAGAGCAGTGTCACAGAGGCCAAAAGAGCTAAGGGTCTGTAGGAGGAGAGGGTGGTCAACTGTGTCTAAGGCAGCTGATAGTTTAAGTAAATTGAGTATAGAGCAGTGGCCAATATTTTTAGCAGAGAGAAGATCGTTTGTAACCTTGGTAAGGGCAGTCTCAGTTGAGTGTTTGGGGGGGAATCCGGATTGCAGGGGGTCAAGCAAGGAGATGGCGAACAGGAAGTGGGTTAGGCGATTGTAAACTAGTTTTTCAAGGAGTTTTGATGTTAGTGGAAGCAGTGATATGGGGCGGTAGCTTTCAGGAGAATTAGGGTAGAGGGAGAGTTTTTTGAGTAAGGGAGTGACTTCTGCGTGTTTGAAAGAAGATGGGAATGAGCCGGTAGAGAGAGATAGGTTGAAGATGTGAGTAAGAGCAGGAGTGAGGGTGGAAGACAGAGAGGGTATTAAATGGGAAGGGATAGGGTCGAGTGGGCAGGAAGTGAGGCGTGAGGAAGATAGTAAGGAAAAAAAACTTCATTCTCAGTGGATGGATGGAAGATGCAGAGGGTGGCAGAGGGAGTAACTGGGCCTGTTGTTGGAATATTGCAGGTTGGAATAAACTTA
>NC_069505.1:30996173-30998673 GCF_027579735.1 Bombina bombina
ATATATATATATATATATATATATATATATATATATATATATATATATATATATATATCTATATCTGCGTGTGTACATGCCTCTGTGTGTATATATATATACACACATGTGTACATGCATCTGTATATATATCTACATGTGTACATGCCTCTGTATATATATCTGCGTGTGTACATGCATCTGTGTATATATATATATATCTACGTTATATATCTACGTGTGTACATGCATCTGTATATATATATATATATATATATATATATATATATATCTACGTGTGTACATGCATCTGTATATATATATATCTACGTGTGTACATGCATCTGTATATATATATATATATATATATATATATATATATCTACATGTGTACATGCATCTGTATATATATATATATATATATATATATATATATATATATATATATCTACGTGTGTACATGCATCTGCATATATATATCTACGTGTGTAAATGCATCTGTATATATATATATATATATATATATATATATATATATATATATATATATATCTACATGTGTACATGCATCTGTGTATATATATATATATATATATATATATATATATACACACACACACGTGTGTACATGTATCTGTATATATATATATATATATATCTACGTGTGTACATGCATCTGTATATATATATATATATATATCTACGTGTGTACATGCATCTGTATATATATATATATATATATATATATATATATATATATATATATATATATATATATATATATATATATATATATATCTGCGTGTGTATATGCATCTGTATATATATCTGCCTGTGTACATGCATCTGTATATATATCTGCGTGTGTACATGCATCGGTATATATATCTGCATGTGTACATGCATCTGTATATATATCTACATGTGTACATGCCTCTGTATATATATCTGTGTGTGTACATGCATCTGTATATATATCTGCGTGTGAACATGCATCTGTGTGTATGTATATATATATATATATATATATATATATATATATATATCTGCGTGTGTACATGCATCTGTATATATATCTGTGTGTGTACATGCATCTGTATATATATATATATCTACATGTGTACATGCATCTGTGTATATATCTGCGTGTGTACATGCATCTATATATATATATATATATATATATATATATATCTACATGTGTACATGCATCTGTGTATATATCTGCGTGTGTACATGCATCTATATATATATATATATATATATATATATATATATATATATATATATATATATACACACACGTGTGTACATGCATCTGTATATATATATATATATATATATATATATATATCTACGTGTGTACATGCATCTGTATATATATATCTACGTGTGTACATGCATCTGTGTATATATCTGCGTGTGTACATGCATCTGTGTATATATCTGCGTGTGTACTTGCCTCTGTATATATATATATCTACATGTCTCTGTATATATATCTACATGTGTACATGCATCTGTGTATATATTTGTTTGTATTTTAGGTTTGTGTGTTTGTGCACCTGTGTTTGTATACCTGTGTTTGTATACCTGTGTTTGTATACCTGTGTTTGTATACCTGTGTTTGTGCACCTGTGCTTGTGTACCTGTGCACCTGTGCTTGTGTACCTGTGCACCTGTGTTTGTATACCTGTGCACCTGTGTTTGTGCACCTGTGCACCTGTGCACCTGTGTTTGTGCACCTGTGCACCTGTGCACCTGTGTTTGTGCACCTGTGCACCTGTGTTTGTGCACCTGTGTTTGTGCACCTGTGTTTGTGCACCTGTGTTTGTGCACCTGTGTTTGTGCACCTGTGTTTGTGTACCTGTGTTTGTGCACCTGTGTTTGTGCACCTGTGTTTGTGCACCTGTGTTTGTGCACCTGTGTTTGTATACCTGTGTCTGTATACCTGTGTTTGTGCACCTGTGTTTGTGCACCTGTGTTTGTGCACCTGTGTTTGTGCACCTGTGTTTGTATACCTGTGTCTGTATACCTGTGTTTGTGCACCTGTGTTTGTGCACCTGTGTTTGTGCACCTGTGTTTGTGCACCTGTGTTTGTGCACCTGTGTTTGTGTACCTGTGTTTGTATACCTGTGTTTGTATACCTGTGTTTGTGTTTGTATACCTGTGTTTGTGCACCTGTGTTTGTATACCTGTGTTTGTGTTTGTATACCTGTGTTTGTGTTTGTATACCTGTGTTTGTGTACCTGTGTTTGTGCACCTGTGTTTGTGCACCTGTGTTTCTGCACCTGCGTTTCTGCACCTGCGTTTCTGCACCTGCGTTTCTGCACCTGCGTTTCTGCACCTGCGTTTCTGCACCTGCGTTTGCGTTTGTGCACCTGCGTTTGTATATATGCAAATGTGTGTGTAGGTATGTGAATATATACATGTGTTTGTATATATGTTTGTTTATATGTTACAGATACAATTTGATAAGGTCAGACATACTGTCATTGTTTCTATAACATATTCCCATCAA
>NC_069505.1:31003673-31083673 GCF_027579735.1 Bombina bombina
GGCAAAACCGTATTTATGCATCTCAGGCACCTCAACTCCATCTGAGCACCTCTTCACTGTTGAAGGTAAAATAGCTTGGATTTTGTTTTAAACCTAGGAGAACATTTTTTTTTATCCGATTAGTTGAAAAAATAATCGGCTGATTAATCCATTTTGAAAATAATCGTTAGTTGCAGCCCTAATACAGACACACATACTTATATATACACAGTACACGCACGTGTAAATGTATATGTCTGTATTTATATACACTATATTGACAAAATAATGTGGACACCCCTACTAACTAAAGCGTTTCAGCCACCCCCATTGCTAACAGGTGCATACAATCCAGCACATAGCCATGTAATCTCCATAGACAAACACTGGCAGTATTGAAGAGTTCAGTGACCCTGTGACACTGCTTTAGGATTCCATCTTTGCCTCAAGTCGGTTTGTAAAATTTCTGTCCTACTAGATCTGCCCAGCACAGCTGTAAGTGGTGTTATTGTGAAGTAGAAGCTTCTTGATACAACAGCTGCCCATCCATGAAGTGGTAGAAAGCGCAACCTCACAGAGTGGCGCAGTGTAAAGCACACCGCCACTAGAGCCGTGAAAAACAGAATTTATGCTTACCTGATAAATTACTTTCTCCAACGGTGTGTCCGGTCCACGGCGTCATCCATTACTTGTGGGATATTCTCCTCCCCCACAGGGAAAGGCAAGGAGAGCACACAGCAAGAGCTGTCCATATAGTCCCTCCCAGGCTCCGCCCCCCCAGTCATTCGACCGACGGTTAGGAGAAAAAAAGGAGAAACTATAGGGTGCCGTGGTGACTGTAGTGTATAGAGAGAGAAATTTTTCAAACCTGATTAAAAAACCAGGGCGGGCCGTGGACCGGACACACCGTTGGAGAAAGTAATTTATCAGGTAAGCATAAATTCTGTTTTCTCCAACATTGGTGTGTCCGGTCCACGGCGTCATCCATTACTTGTGGGAACCAATACCAAAGCTTTAGGACACGGATGAAGGGAGGGAGCAAATCAGGTTACCTAAACAGAAGGCACCACGGCTTGCAAAACCTTTCTCCCAAAAATAGCCTCCAAAGAAGCAAAAAGTATCAAATTTGTAGAATTTGGCAAAAGTGTGCAGAAGACCAAGTTGCTGCCTCACATATCTGATCAACAGAAGCCTCGTTCTTGAAGGCCCATGTGGAAGCCACAGCCCTAGTAGAGTGAGCTGTGATTCGTTCAGGAGGCTGCCATCCGGCAGTCTCATAAGCCAATCGGATAATGCTTTTCAGCCAGAAAGAAAGAGAGGTAGCAGTAGCTTTTTGTCCTCTCCTCTTACCAGAATAAACGACAAACAAAAAGAAGTTTTGTCTGAAATCCTTTTTTGCTTCTAAATAGAACTTTAAAGCACGGACTACATCTAAATGGTGTAACAAATGTTCCTTCTTTGAAACTGGATTCGGACACAAAGAAGGGACAACTATTTCCTGGTTAATATTCTTGTTGGAAACAACTTTTGGAAGAAAACCAGGCTTGGTACGCAAAACAACCTTATCTGAATGGAACACCAGATAGGGTGGATCACACTGCAAAGCAGATAGTTCAGAAACTCTTCTAGCAGAAGAAATAGCAACCAAAAACAGAACTTTCCAAGATAGTAACTTGATATCTATGGAATGTAAGGGTTCAAATGGAACCCCTTGAAGAACTGAAAAAACTAAATTTAGACTCCAGGGAGGAGTCAAAGGTCTGTAAACAGGTTTGATTCTGACCAAAGCCTGTACAAAAGCTTGTACATCTGGCACAGCTGCCAGTCGTCTGTGTATCAAGACAGATAAAGCAGATCTCTGTCCTTTTAGAGAACTCGCTGACAATCCCTTATCCAAACCTTCTTGTTAGAAAGGAGAGGATCCTGGGAATATTAATCCATGAGAATCCCTTGGATTCACACCAACAGATATATCCTTTCCATATTTTATGGTAAATCCTTCTAGTCACAGGTTTTCTGGCTTGGACCAGAGTATCTATCACTGAATCTGAAAACCCGCGCTTGGATAAAATCAAGCGTTCAATTTCCAAGCAGTCAGCTGGAGAGAAACTAGATTTGGATGTTCGAATGGACCTTGCACTAGAAGATCCTGTCTCAAAGGTAGCTTCCATGGTGGAGCCGATGACATATTCACCAGGTCTGCATACCAAGTCCTGCGTGGCCACGCAGGAGCTATCAGAATCACTGAGGCCTTCTCCTGTTTGATCCTGGCTACAAGCCTGGGAAGGAGAGGGAACGGTGGAAATGCATAAGCTAGGTTGAACGACCAAGGCGTCACTAATGCATCCACTAGAGTCGCCTTGGGATCCCTGGATCTGGACCCGTAGCAAGGAACCTTGAAGTTCTGACGAGACGCCATCAGATCCATGTCTGGAATGTCCCATAATTGAGTCAACTGGGCAAAAACCTCCGGGTGGAGTTCCCACTCCCCCGGATGGAAAGTCTGACGACTCAGATAATCCGCCTCCCAGTTGTCTACTCCTGGGATGTGAATTGCAGATAGATGGCAGGAGTGATCCTCCGCCCATTTGATGATCTTGGATACCTCTCTCATCGCCAAGGAACTCTTTGTTCCTCCCTGATGGTTGATGTAAGCTACAGTCGTCATGTTGTCTGACTGGAATCTTATGAATCCGGCCTTCGCTAGTTGAGGCCAAGCCCGGAGAGCATTGAATATCGCTCTCAGTTCCAGGATGTTTATCGGGAGAAGAGACTCTTCCCGAGACCATAGACCCTGAGCTTTCAGGGAATCCCAGACCGCGCCCCAGCCTAATAGACTGGCGTCGGTCGTGACAATGACCCACTCTGGTCTGCGGAAACTCATTCCCTGAGACAGGTGATCCTGTGACAACCACCAACGGAGTGAGTCTCTGGTCATCTGGTCTACTTGAATCTTTTGAGACAAGTCTGTATAGTCCCCATTCCACTGCTTGAGCATGTACAGTTGTAATGGTCTTAGATGAATTTGAGCAAAAGGAACTATGTCCATTGCTGCAACCATCAACCCTACTACTACCATGCACTGAGCTATGGAAGGCTGCAGAATAGAGTGAAGAACTTGACAAGCTTTAGAAGCTTTGACTTTCTGACTTTTGTCAGGAAGATCTTCATTTTTAAAGAATCTATTATCGTTCCCAAGAAGGGAACTCTTGTTGACGGAGACAGGGAACTCTTTTCTACGTTCACCTTCCACCCGTGAGATATGAGAAAGGCTAGAACAATGTCTGTATGAGCCTTTGCTTTGGAAAGAGACGACGTTTGGATTAGAATGTCGTCCAGATAAGGTGCCACTGCAATACCCCTTGGTCTTAGAACCTCTAGAAGAGACCCTAGCACCTTTGTGAAAATCCTTGGATGATCTTTGTGGATAGGAATATGTAGATACGCATCCTTTAATTCCACGGTAGTCATAAATTGACCCTCCTGGATTGTAGATAAAATTGTTCGAATGGTTTCCATTTGAACGATGGAACTCTGAGAAATTTGTTTAGAATTTTTAAATCCAGAATTGGTCAGAAAATTCCCTCTTTTTTGGGAACTACAAACAGATTTGAGTAAAACACCCGACCTTGTTCCACAGTTGGAACTGGGTGTATCACTCCCATCTTTAACAGGTCTTCTACACAATGTAAGAATGCCTGTCTCTTTATTTGGTTTGAAGATAAGTTAGACATGTGGAACCTTCCCCTTGAGGGTAGTTCCTTGAACTCCAGAAGAAAACCCTGAGAGACTATTTCTAGTGTCCAGGGATCCTGAACATCTCTTGCCTAAGCCTGAGCAAAGAGAGAGAGTCTGCCCCCTACTAGATCCGGTCCCGGATCGGGGGCTACCCCTTCATGCTGTTTTGGTAGCAGCAGCAGGCTTCTTGGCCTGTTTACCCTTGTTCCAGCCTTGCATTGATTTCCAAGCTGGTTTAGTCTGGGAAGCGTTACCCTCTTGTCTAGAGGCTGCCGAGTTGGAAGCCGGTCCGTTCCTGAAATTGCGAATGGAACGAAAATTGGACTTATTCTTAGCCTTGAAAGGTTTATCTTGTGGGAGGGCATGGCCCTTTCCCTCAGTGATGTCTGAAATAATCTCTTTCAATTCTGGCCCAAAAAGAGTCTTACCTTTGAAAGGGGTATTAAGCAATTTTGTCTTGGAAGATACATCCGCCGACCAAGACTTTAGCCAGAGCGCTCTACGCGCCCCAATTGTAAACCCTGAATTTTTCGCCGCTAACCTCGCTAACTGCAAAGCGGTGTCTAAAATAAAGGAATTAGCTAACTTAAGTGCGTGAATTCTGTCCATGACTTCCTCATACGGAGTGTCCCTACTGAGCGACTTTTCCAGTTCCTCGAACCAGAACCACGCCGCTGTAGTGACAGGAATAATACACGAAATAGGTTAAAGGAGGTAAACTTGCTGTACAAAAATCTTTTTAAGCAAACCCTCCAATTTTTTATCCATAGGATCTGTGAAAGCACAATTGCCCTCAATAGGAATGGTCGTGCGCTTGGCTAGAGTAGAAACCGCCCCCTCGGCCTTAGGGGACTGTTTGCCATGTGTCCTTCCTGGGGTCGACCATAGGGAACAATTTCTTAAATATAGGAGGAGGGACAAAAGGTATGCCTGGCTTCTCCCACTCCTTATTCACTATGTCCGCCACCCGTTTAGGTATCGGAAAAGCATCAGGGTGCACCGGGACCTCAAGGAAGAGGAAGAGTAGATAGCACCTCCTTAAGTAATGCGCGGAGATGCTCTAATTTTGATTTTGCCTGCTGAGAAATTCTTCCTGTATCAGAAATTTCCCCATCTGACAAACCCTCCCTCACTGCCACTTCAGATTGGTGTGAGGGTATGACAGAAAAATTATCATCAGCGCCCTCCTGCTCTACAGTGTTTAAAACAGAGCAATCGCGCTTTCTCTGAAATGCTGGCATTTTGGATAAAATATTAGCTATGGAGTTATCCATTACTGCCGTCAATTGCTGCATAGTAACAAGCATTGGCGCGCTAGAAGTGCTAGGGGTCACCTGCGCGGGCATAACTGGTATAGACACAGAAGGAGATGATGTAGAACTATGTCTACTTCCTTCATCTGAGGAATCATCCTGGGCAACTTTACAATTTGTGACAGTACTGTCCTTACTTTGTTTGGACGCTATGGCACAATTATCACACATATTTGAAGGGGGAACCACATTGGCTACCATACATACAGAACATGATCTATCTGAAGGTACAGACATGTTAAACAGGCTTAAACTGGTTAATAAAGCACAAAAACCGTTTTAAAACAAAACCGTTACTGTCTCTTTAAATGTTAAACAGGGCACACTTTATTACTGAATATGTGAAAAACTATGAAGGAATTATCCAATCTTTACCAAATTTCCACCACAGTGTCTTAATGCATTCAAGGTATTGCACCCCAAGCTGTTAACCCTTAAAATGTGGAAACCGGAGCCGTTTTTAATTTTAACCCCTCTACAGTCCCAGCCACAGCCTTTGCTGCGACTTCACCAATCCCAGGGGGGTATATGATACCAAATGAAGCCTTCTAGGAACGTTTTTAGTGGATTCCAGACCCACACACATGCAGCTGCATGTACTGTACTCAAAAGTAACTGCACAGTAATGGCACGAAAATGAGGCTCTGCCTACTACAGAGAAAGGCCCTTCCTGACTGGGAAGGTGTCTTAACAAGTGCCTGGTGCTAAAAAACGTTCCCCAATGTTATAAAAGTGTGAAATTCAACTTAAAACTGCATATAATACTTAAATAAAGCAATCGATTTAGCCCTTAAGAGTGTCTACCAGTGTATAGCCCATAAGCCCTTTATTCTGTTTGAGACTAAGAAAATGGCTTACCAATCCCCATGAGGGAAAATGACAGCCTTCCAGCATTACACAGTCTTGTTAGAAAAATGGCTAGTCATACCTTGAGCAGAAAAGTCTGCAAACTGTTCCCCCCAACTGAAGTTCTCTCATCTCAACAGTCCTGTGTGGGAACAGCAACTGATTTTAGTTACTGTCTGCTAAAATCATAATCCTCTTTTAAACAGAACTCTTCATCTCTTTCTGTTTCAGAGTAAATAGTACATACCAGCACTATTTTAAAATAACAAACTCTTGATAGAAGAATAAAAAACTACAACTAAACACCACAAACTCCTCACCATCCCCGAGGAGATGCTACTTGTTCAGAGCGGCAAGGAGAATGACTGGGGGGGCGGAGCCTGGGAGGGACTATATGGACAGCTCTTGCTGTGTGCTCTCCTTGCCTTTCCCTGTGGGGGAGGAGAATATCCCACAAGTAATGGATGACGCCGTGGACCGGACACACCAATGTTGGAGAAACAGGTTATCTGGAGGGAGAAATCAGCTTCACTATCTGGCAGTCTGATGGGAGAATCTGGGCGTGGCAGATGCCAGGAGAACACTACCTACTGGAATGCATAGTGTCTACTGTAAAGTTTGGAGGAAGAAGTTTAATGGTCTGGGGCTGTCTTTCAGGGTTTGAGTTAGGCCCATTAGTTCCACTGACGAGTCATCTTAATGCTACACCAGAGCGGGAGCGAGCTACATTCAGTTCAATGGTACGATTGGGCACGCTGTGACTAGACGAGACCCGTTTAGTAGAGCCTGGAGCGCAGACCAGGTAAATTCAACTTTGGAATACAAAATCTCGCAATACTTTTGATTTATAAAGCTGCCGCTAAAATAATCTTATATAATTCTGCACTAAGTGCAGAATTATATAACAGTTATTAACATTATTTTGTAAGTTTACTGTCCCTTTAAGCTTAAATTAATCCCACTAAAAGGTGACCCATTTAACACAAGCAATCATATCCCTGAATTCTGTATGAATGAAGTCCAAGCTTACTTTGTTAAGAGGCCCATAGCTAACAATAAATATCCCACTTTAGTGAAATTGGCAAAACCGTATTTATGCATCTCAGGCACCTCAACTCCATCTGAGCACCTCTTCACTGTTGCAGGTAAAATAGCTTGGATTTTGTTTTAAACCTAGGAGAACATTTTTTTTTATCCGATTAGTTGAAAAAATAATCGGCTGATTAATCCATTTTGAAAATAATCGTTAGTTGCAGCCCTAATACAGACACACATACTTATATATACACAGTACACGCACGTGTAAATGTATATGTCTGTATTTATATACACTATATTGACAAAATAATGTGGACACCCCTACTAACTAAAGCGTTTCAGCCACCCCCATTGCTAACAGGTGCATACAATCCAGCACATAGCCATGTAATCTCCATAGACAAACACTGGCAGTATTGAAGAGTTCAGTGACCCTGTGACACTGCTTTAGGATTCCATCTTTGCCTCAAGTCGGTTTGTAAAATTTCTGTCCTACTAGATCTGCCCAGCACAGCTGTAAGTGGTGTTATTGTGAAGTAGAAGCTTCTTGATACAACAGCTGCCCATCCATGAAGTGGTAGAAAGCGCAACCTCACAGAGTGGCGCAGTGTAAAGCACACCGCCACTAGAGCCGTGAAAACAGGTTATCTGGAGGGAGAAATCAGCTTCACTATCTGGCAGTCTGATGGGAGAATCTGGGCGTGGCAGATGCCAGGAGAACACTACCTACTGGAATGCATAGTGTCTACTGTAAAGTTTGGAGGAAGAAGTTTAATGGTCTGGGGCTGTCTTTCAGGGTTTGAGTTAGGCCCATTAGTTCCACTGACGAGTCATCTTAATGCTACACCAGAGCGGGAGCGAGCTACATTCAGTTCAATGGTACGATTGGGCACGCTGTGACTAGACGAGACCCGTTTAGTAGAGCCTGGAGCGCAGACCAGGTAAATTCAACTTTGGAATACAAAATCTCGCAATACTTTTGATTTATAAAGCTGCCGCTAAAATAATCTTATATAATTCTGCACTAAGTGCAGAATTATATAACAGTTATTAACATTATTTTGTAAGTTTACTGTCCCTTTAAGCTTAAATTAATCCCACTAAAAGGTGACCCATTTAACACAAGCAATCATATCCCTGAATTCTGTTTCTAGTCAGAAATGTATCCAAACCATTTTTAAATGTATCTAAGGTATTGGCATTCACTACCTCCTTTGGTAATGAGTTCCACAATTTTATTGCTCTTACAGTGAAAAAACGTTTCCGTTGCATGAGATTAAATTTCCTTTCCTCCAGCCTTAAATTGTGACCTCTTGGAATAAGGAGAGCTTCTGCCATCTCTGTATATGGGCCTTGAATATATTTATATAAAGTAATCATGTCACCTCTCAAGCACCTTTTTTCTACAGAAAACAGACCCAGTTTGTCTAACCTCTTTTCATAGCTTAAATGATCCATTCCCCTTATTAGTTTTGTGGCCATTCTTTGAACTTTTTCTAAGTCTGAAATTTTTTTTTTTTGAGATCGGTCCCCAGAACTGCACTCCATACTCAAGGTGAGGTCTTACCTGGGATTTATATAGTGACAGAATTATGCTTTTCTTCCTTGCATCAATGCCTCTTTTAATACATGCTAGTATCTTATTAGCCTTTGTAGCCGCAGCCCTGCATTGTGCACCCATATTTAGCTTGTTATCTATTACTACTCCCAAATCCCTTTCCTCCTCTGTTTAGCTAAGTCTTGTCCCATTTAAATAATACATAGCCTGCTTATTTTTACTTCCAAAATGTAGAACCCTAGAAAATGATGTGTAAAACCTTCCCAGATGATTATAGCCGCAAAGTAGGGGGGGGGGGGCAGCGCTATATTTATGCCCATGGTTTTGTAATGAGATGTCCAACAAGTTCATAGGTATAATGGTCAGATGTCCATATACTTTTGGATATATAGTGTGTGTATATGTAAATATGTTTGCATATGTCTGTATATGCTGCTTGCAACGAAAGTAATCCAGATGAAGCTTCTTGCGATAAAACCTTTTAAATCTTTATTCAGTCACATAAAAACAGCAGATACGTCTCAATCGAGAGTAGGGTAAAAAAAAGACAGGGGCAATGCATATGGGTCTAACGCGTTTCAGCTCAGAGGAGCCGTACTCATAGACCTCTCATTATGTCTGTATATGTATACGTGTGTATGTTTATATATATGACCTGTACATGTGTGAATAAGTGTGTTCACGCGTATGTATACTTAAATAGGTGTAAATATAATATGTGTGCGTAAATATAACCATCATATATAAACATCACAGTGACAACACAACCTGTGTCCCGCACTCCCCCAGGGCACATAAAAATGAATGACTCTGTGTTATGTTACAAGCAGAAAAACTCGCTGACTCAGAGGAAGGACCTCTAGCAAACCCCATATGATAGATGAGTGATAAAATAGCAGCAAACACATTACACCCAGTGACCTCGGCAGCTGCTGTGTCGCCTGAGATATGAACTCTTAATATTGTTTCTTGCATTTTATAGAGATGTTAAATATAAACAGTTTTGTATTTCTGTGGCACAGACAGTTTATTCTTCTACAAACTGCAAAGGGTCACTACTCCCTCAAGTGGTGCAGGTGACAAGAGATGTCTGTAACAGGGCCATCATCTTCCTCGTGGTTCAACTCCATACAGGGGCAAAATAACTTAAAGGACCAGTCAACACATTAGATTTGCATAATCAACAAATGCAAGATAACAAGACAATGCAATAGCACTTAGTCTGAACTTCAAATGAGTAGTAGATTTTTTTATAACAAATTTCAAAGTTATGTATATTTCCACTCCCCTTGTACCATGTGATAGCAATCAGCCAATCACAAATGCATATACGTATAGTCTGTGAATTCTTGCACATGCTCAGTAGGATCTGGTGACTCAAAAATTGTAAATATAAAAGACTGTGCACATTTTTTTTAATGGAAGTAAATTGGAAAGTTGTTTAAAATTACATGCTGTATCTGAATCATGAAAATTTGATTTAACCTGAGTGTCCCTTTAAATAAAGGGACGTGTTTAATGGGTTAATAACAATTGGGACACTTTTAATGGGTCTGTGTCATGTAGAGTAAAGTGACCTAATGACAGGGAGGTGTTTAATGGGTTAAAGGCTCAGTAAAAGACAAAGTGAAATAATGACAGATATTATGGGTTATTACCTCAGCTACATACAGCTGACAGTGACCTATATAGACACAAGCACTATCTGTATGTCACAGGCCGGACACACTAACATTTTTCAGTAACAAAGTGTAGTGGGATATTCCCAGCTCAGGGTGTTGGCACCAGAACAAAGACGCTCTGTGCTGAGCTCAGCGACTCTTTACTGGACACAAAGGGAGCTAAAGAGGCCGCTGTGTACAAAAGCAACACAACAGCACATTCATAAGAAGCATTTGTTGTTATAGAGGGGGAGCCATCCATCACGCAGCAAAGACAGCTCTATATGCCAAGACCCTGCAACACACAGATGCCACAGCCTGCAACTAGGTGACAGCATTCCTTACATAGCAGTGACACACATAGTCCTAGGGTACAACTCCTGCTGCTGTATACTGAGGGGTAACCCAACTCCTGCTGCTGTATACTGAGGGGTAACCCAACTCCTGCTGCTGTATACTGAGGGGTAACCCAACTCCTGCTGCTGTATACTGAGGGGTAACCCAACTCCTGCTGCTGTATACTGAGGGGTAACCCAACTCCTGCTGCTGTATACTGAGGGGTAACCCAACTCCTGCTGCTGTATACTGAGGGGTAACAACTCCTGCTGCTGCTGTATACTGAGGGGTAACACAACTCCTGCTGCTGTATACTGAGGGGTAACACAACTCCTGCTGCTGTATACTGAGGGGTAACACAACTCCTGCTGCTGTATACTGAGGGGTAACCCAACTCCTGCTGCTGTATACTGAGGGGTAACCCAACTCCTGCTGCTGTATACTGAGGGGTAACCCAACTCCTGCTGCTGTATACTGAGGGGTAACGCAACTCCTGCTGCTGTATACTGAGGGGTAACAACTCCTGCTACTGTATACTGAGGGGTAACCCAACTCCTGCTGCTGTATACTGAGGGGTAACAACTCCTGCTGCTGTATACTGAGGGGTAACAACTCCTGCTGCTGTATACTGAGGGGTAACCCAACTCCTGCTGCTGTATACTGAGGGGTAACCCAACTCCTGCTGCTGTATACTGAGGGGTAACCCAACTCCTGCTGCTGTATACTGAGGGGTAACCCAACTCCTGCTGCTGTATACTGAGGGGTAACCCAACTCCTGCTGCTGTATACTGAGGGGTAACCCAACTCCTGCTGCTGTATACTGAGGGGTAACCCAACTCCTGCTGCTGCTGTATACTGAGGGGTAACCCAACTCCTGCTGCTGCTGTATACTGAGGGGTAACACAACTCCTGCTGCTGCTGTATACTGAGGGGTAACACAACTCCTGCTGCTGTATACTGAGGGGTAACACAACTCCTGCTGCTGTATACTGAGGGGTAACACAACTCCTGCTGCTGTATACTGAGGGGCAACCCAACTCCTGCTGCTGTATACTGAGGGGCAACCCAACTCCTGCTACTGTATACTGAGGGGTAACAACTCCTGCTACTGTATACTGAGGGGTAACCCAACTCCTGCTACTGTATACTGAGGGGTAACCCAACTCCTGCTGCTGTATACTGAGGGGTAACCCAACTCCTGCTGCTGTATACTGAGGGGTAACCCAACTCCTGCTGCTGTATACTGAGGGGTAACCCAACTCCTGCTGCTGTATACTGAGGGGTAACCCAACTCCTGCTGCTGTATACTGAGGGGTAACCCAACTCCTGCTGCTGTATACTGAGGGGTAACCCAACTCCTGCTGCTGTATACTGAGGGGTAACCCAACTCCTGCTGCTGTATACTGAGGGGTAACCCAACTCCTGCTGCTGTATACTGAGGGGTAACCCAACTCCTGCTGCTGCTGCTGTATACTGAGGGGTAACACAACTCCTGCTGCTGCTGTATACTGAGGGGTAACACAACCCCTGCTGCTGTATACTGAGGGGTAACAACTCCTGCTGCTGTATACTGAGGGGTAACCCAACTCCTGCTGCTGTATACTGAGGGGTAACACAACTCCTGCTGCTGTATACTGAGGGTTAACACAACTCCTGCTGCTGCTGTATACTGAGGGGTAACACAACTCCTGCTGCTGCTGCTGTATACTGAGGGGTAACAACTCCTGCTACTGTATACTGAGGGGTAACAACTCCTGCTGCTGCTGCATACTGAGGGGTAACAACTCCTGCTGCTGCTGCATACTGAGGGGTAACAACTCCTGCTACTGTATACTGAGGGGTAACAACTCCTGCTACTGTATACTGAGGGGTAACAACTCCTGCTACTGTATACTGAGGGGTAACAACTCCTGCTACTGTATCGTGAGGGGTAACACAACTCCTGCTGCTGATCGGAACAGCCAATAGAATGCAAGCTCAATCTGATTGGCTGATTGGATCAGCCAATCGGATTGAACTTGAATCTGATTGGCTGATTGAATCAGCCAATCAGATTTTTCCTACCTTAATTCCGATTGGCTGATAGAATCCTATCAGCCAATCGGAATTCGAGGGACGCCATCTTGGATGACGCAATTTAAAGGAACCTTCATTCGGCAAGTAGGCGTCGGTTGAAGAGGATGGATCCGCGTCGGCTGGGAAGAAGATGGCTCCGCTCCGGATGGATGGATGGATGGATGGATGAAGATATAAGATGCCACTTGGATGAAGATGTCTGCCGGTCCGGATGTCCTCTTCTGCCTGGATAGGATGAAAATTTCTGCTGCTCCGGATGTCCTCTTTTGGTCCATCGGTGCCCGGCTGGGTGAACACGGCTCAAGGTAGGGTGATCTTCAAGGGGGTAGTGATAGGTTTATTTAAGGGGGTTTTCGGTGGGTTAGAGTAGGGGTATGTGGGTGGTGGGTTTTAATGTTGGGGGGGTTGTATTTTTTTTTTTACAGGCAAAAGAGCTGATTACTTTGGGGTATGCTCTGCAAAAAGCCCTTTTAATGGCAGGTAAAAGAGCTGATTAATTTGTAATGTAGAATAGGGTAGGGGCTTATTTTTTTTTATTTTATTTTATTAGGGGGCTTAGATTAGGTATAATTAGTTTAAATTTCTTGTAATATTTTTTTATTTTATGTAATTTAGTGTTTGTTTTTGTAATTTAGTTTAGTTTATTTAATTGTATTTAATTGTAGGTATTGGTAGTTAATTTATTTAATTAATTTAATGATAGTGTAGTGTTAGGTTTAATTGTAACTTAGGTTAGGATTTATTTTACAGGTAATTTTGTATTTATTTTAACTAGGTAGCTATTAAATAGTTATTAACTATTTAATAGCTTTTGTACCTAGTTAAAATAAATACAAAGTTGCCTGTAAAATAAATATAAATCCTAAAATAGCTACAATGTAATTATTAATTATATTGTAGCTATATTAGGGTTTATTTTATAGGTAAGTATTTAGTTTTAAATAGGAATTATTTAGTTAATTTTAGGAATATTATTTCGTTTAATATAAATTGTATTTATGTTAGGGGGGTGTTAGGGTTAGAGTTATGTTTAGGCGTTAATAACTATTATAGTAGCGGCGACGGTGCGGGCGTGAGATTAGGGGTTAATAATTGTAGGTAGGTGGCGGTGATTTTAGGGAGGGCAGATTAGGGGTTTATACAATTTATTCTAGTGTTTGCGAGGTGGGAGTGCGGCGGTTTAGGGGTTAATACATTTATTATAGTGGTGGCGATGTCCGGTCGGCAGATTAGGGGTTAATAAGTGTAGTTAGGTAGTGGCGACGTTGGGGGGGGGGCAGATTAGGGGTTAATAAATATAATATAGGGGTCGGCGATGTTAGGGGCAGCAGATTAGGGGTTCATAAGTATAACGTAGGTGGCGGAGATGTCCTGTCGGCAGATTAGGGGTTAAAAATAAAGTGTACTTTAGAGCACAGTAGTTAGGAGCTTTATATTCCGGCGTTAGCCCATAAAGCTCTTAACTACTGACTTTTTTTGGCATTAGGAGTCTTGTCGGTAGAGGGTCTACCGCTCACTTCTCCCAAGACTCCAAATACCAGCGTTAGGCAGATCCCATTGAAAAGATAGGATACACAATTGACGTAAGGGGATCTGCGGTAGCCTGGAATCGGAAGTGAGTGTTAGACCCTTTCCTGGCTGACTCTAAATACCAGCGGGCGGCCAAAAGCAGCGTTAGGACCCCTTAAAGGGACAGTCTAGTCCAAAAAAAAAACCTTTCATGATTCAGATAGGACATGTAATTTTAAACAATTTTCCAATTTACTTGTATCACCAATTTTTCTTTGTTCTCTTGGTATTCTTAGTTGAAAGCTTAACCTAGGAGGTTCATATGCTAATTTCTTAGACTTTAAAGGCCGCCTCTTAAGAATGCATTTTAACAGAGAGGGTGTTTAACACTAGAGGGTGTTAGTTCACGTATTTCATATAGATAACACTGTACTTGTGCACGTGAAGTTACCTGGGAGCCATCACTGATTGGCTAAACTGCAAGTCTGTCAAAGAACTGAAATAAAGGGACAGTCTGCAGAGGCTTAGATACAAGATAATCAGAGGTAAAAAATATATAAATATAACTGTGTTGGTTATGCAAAACTAGGGAATGGGTAAAAAAAGGGATTATCTATCTTTTAAAACAATAACAATTCTGGTGTAGACTGTCCCTTTAACGCTGCTTTTGACGGCTAATGCCAAACTCTAAATCTAGGCATATATGTATTCTACAGGTAAGTTCACCTATACAGACTATATGTATTCAGCAGGCAAGTTCACCTTTACAGACTATATGTATTCAGCAGGCAAGTTCACCTTTACAGACTATATGTATTCAGCAGGCAAGTTCACCTTTACAGACTATATGTATTCTACAGGTAAGTTCACCTATACAGACTATATGTATTCAGCAGGCAAGTTCACCTTTACAGACTATATGTATTCTACAGGTAAGTTCACCTATACAGACTATATGTTTTCTACAGGTAAGTTCACCTATACAGACTATATGTATTCAGCAGACAAGTTCACCTTTACAGACTATATGTATTCTACAGGTAAGTTCACCTATACAGACTATATGTATTCAGCAGGCAAGTTCACCTTTACAGACTATATGTATTCAGCAAGTAAGTTCACCTATACAGACAATATGTATTCAGCAGGGAGGTTCACCTTTACATACTATATGTATTCTACAAGTAAGTTCACCTATACAGACTATATGTATTCTACAGGTAAGTTCACCTATACAGACTATATGTATTCAGAAGGCAAGTTCACCTTTACAGACTATATGTATTCTACAGGTAAGTTCACCTATACAGACTATATGTATTCTACAGGTAAGTTCACCTATACAGACTATATGTATTCAGCAAGTAAGTTCACCTATACAGACTATATGTATTCAGCAGGTAAGTTCACCTATACAGACTATATGTATTCTACAGGTAAGTTCACCTATACAGACTATATGTATTCAGAAGGCAAGTTCACCTATACAGACTATATGTATTCAGCAGATAAGTTCACCTATACAGACTATATGTATTCAGCAATTAAGTTCACCTATACAGACTATATGTATTCTACAGGTAAGTTCACCTATACAGACTATATGTATTCTACAGGTAAGTTCACCTATACAGACTATATGTATTCAGCAGGCAAGTTCACCTTTACAGACTATATGTATTCTACAGGTAAGTTCACCTATACAGACTATATGTTTTCTACAGGTAAGTTCACCTATACAGACTATATGTATTCAGCAGGCAAGTTCACCTTTACAGACTATATGTATTCTACAGGTAAGTTCACCTATACAGACTATATGTATTCAGCAGGCAAGTTCACCTTTACAGACTATATGTATTCAGCAAGTAAGTTCACCTATACAGACTATATGTATTCTACAGGTAAGTTCACCTATACAGACTATATGTATTCTACAGGTAAGTTCACCTATACAGACTATATGTATTCAGAAGGCAAGTTCACCTATACAGACTATATGTATTCAGAAGGCAAGTTCACCTATACAGACTATATGTATTCAGCAGGTAAGTTCACCTTTACAGACTATATGTATTCTACAGGTAAGTTCACCTATACAGACTATATGTATTTAGCAAGTAAGTTCACCTATACAGACTATATGTATTCAGCAGGTAAGTTCACCTTTACAGACTATATGTATTCTACAGGTAAGTTCACCTATACAGACTATATGTATTCTACAGGTAAGTTCACCTATACAGACTATATGTATTTAGCAAGTAAGTTCACCTATACAGACTATATGTATTCTACAGGTAAGTTCACCTATACAGACTATATGTATTCAGAAGGCAAGTTCACCTATACAGACTATATGTATTCAGCAGATAAGTTCACCTATACAGACTATATGTATTCAGCAATTAAGTTCACCTATACAGACTATATGTATTCAGCAGGTAAGTTCACCTATACAGACTATATGTATTCTACAGGTAAGTTCACCTATACAGACTATATGTATTCAGCAAGTAAGTTCACCTATACAGACTATATGTATTCAGCAGGTAAGTTCACCTATACAGACTATATGTATTCAGCAGGTAAGTTCACCTATACAGACTATAT
Organism: Bombina bombina; assembly: GCF_027579735.1. Classification (NCBI taxonomy): domain Eukaryota; kingdom Metazoa; phylum Chordata; class Amphibia; order Anura; family Bombinatoridae; genus Bombina; species Bombina bombina. The sequence goes on from NC_069505.1 coordinate 31,020,341, forward strand.
GTATTCTACAGGTAAGTTCACCTATACAGACTATATGTATTCAGCAAGTAAGTTCACCTATACAGACTATATGTATTCTACAGGTAAGTTCACCTATACAGACTATATGTATTCAGAAGGCAAGTTCACCTTTACAGACTATATGTATTCTACAGGTAAGTTCACCTATACAGACTATATGTATTCAGCAAGTAAGTTCACCTATACAGACTATATGTATTCAGCAGGTAAGTTCACCTATACAGACTATATGTATTCAGCAGGTAAGTTCACCTATACAGACTATATGAATTCTAAAGGTAAGTTCACCTATACAGACTATATGTATTCTACAGGTAAGTTCACCTTTACAGACTATATGTATTCAGCAGGTAAGTTCACCTATACAGACTATATGTATTCAGCAAGTAAGTTCACCTTTACAGACTATAAGTATTCAGCAAGTAAGTTCACCTATACAGACTATATGTATTCTACAGGTAAGTTCACCTATACAGACTATATGTATTCAGCAAGTAAGTTCACCTATACAGACTATATGTATTCAGCAGGTAAGTTCACCTATACAGACTATATGTATTCTACAGGTAAGTTCACCTATACAGACTATATGTATTCAGAAGGCAAGTTCACCTATACAGACTATATGTATTCAGAAGGCAAGTTCACCTATACAGACTATATGTATTCAGCAGGTAAGTTCACCTTTACAGACTATATGTATTCTACAGGTAAGTTCACCTATACAGACTATATGTATTCTACAGGTAAGTTCACCTATACAGACTATATGTATTTAGCAAGTAAGTTCACCTATACAGACTATATGTATTCAGCAGGTAAGTTCACCTATACAGACTATATGTATTCTACAGGTAAGTTCACCTATACAGACTATATGTATTCAGAAGGCAAGTTCACCTATACAGACTATATGTATTCAGAAGGCAAGTTCACCTATACAGACTATATGTATTCAGCAATTAAGTTCACCTATACAGACTATATGTATTCAGCAGGTAAGTTCACCTATACAGACTATATGTATTCTACAGGTAAGTTCACCTATACAGACTATATGTATTCAGCAAGTAAGTTCACCTATACAGACTATATGTATTCAGCAGGTAAGTTCACCTATACAGACTATATGTATTCAGCAGGTAAGTTCACCTATACAGACTATATGTATTCTACAGGTAAGTTCACCTATACAGACTATATGTATTCAGCAAGTAAGTTCACCTATACAGACTATATGTATTCTACAGGTAAGTTCACCTATACAGACTATATGTATTCAGAAGGCAAGTTCACCTTTACAGACTATATGTATTCTACAGGTAAGTTCACCTATACAGACTATATGTATTCAGCAAGTAAGTTCACCTATACAGACTATATGTATTCAGCAGGTAAGTTCACCTATACAGACTATATGTATTCTACAGGTAAGTTCACCTATACAGACTATATGTATTCAGCAAGTAAGTTCACCTATACAGACTATATGTATTCAGCAGGTAAGTTCACCTATACAGACTATATGTATTCAGCAGGTAAGTTCACCTATACAGACTATATGTATTCTACAGGTAAGTTCACCTATACAGACTATATGTATTCAGAAGGCAAGTTCACCTTTACAGACTATATGTATTCAGCAGGTAAGTTCACCTTTACAGACTATATGTATTCTACAGGTAAGTTCACCTATACAGACTATATGTATTCAGAAGGCAAGTTCACCTATACAGACTATATGTATTCAGCAGGTAAGTTCACCTATACAGACTATATGTATTCAGCAAGTAAGTTCACCTATACAGACTATATGTATTCTACAGGTAAGTTCACCTATACAGACTATATGTATTCAGAAGGCAAGTTCACCTTTACAGACTATATGAATTCTACAGGTAAGTTCACCTATACAGACTATATGTATTCTACAGGTAAGTTCACCTTTACAGACTATATGTATTCAGCAGGTAAGTTCACCTATACAGACTATATGTATTCAGCAGGTAAGTTCACCTTTACAGACTATAAGTATTCAGCAAGTAAGTTCACCTTTACAGACTATAAGTATTCAGCAAGTAGGTTCACCTATACAGACTATATGTATTCTACAGGTAAGTTCACCTATACAGACTATATGTATTCAGCAAGTAAGTTCACCTATACAGACTATATGTATTCAGCAGGTAAGTTCACCTATACAGACTATATGTATTCTACAGGTAAGTTCACCTATACAGACTATATGTATTCAGAAGGCAAGTTCACCTATACAGACTATATGTATTCAGAAGGCAAGTTCACCTATACAGACTATATGTATTCAGCAGGCAAGTTCACCTTTACAGACTATATGTATTCTACAGGTAAGTTCACCTATACAGACTATATGTATTCTACAGGTAAGTTCACCTATACAGACTATATGTATTCTACAGGTAAGTTCACCTATACAGACTATATGTATTCTACAGGTAAGTTCACCTATACAGACTATATGTATTCTACAGGTAAGTTCACCTTTACAGACTATATGTATTCAGCAGGTAAGTTCACCTATACAGACTATATGTATTCAGCAAGTAAGTTCACCTTTACAGACTATATGCATTCTACAGGTAAATTATTATTATTATTATTATCAGGTATTTGTAGAGCGCCAACAGATTCCGCAGCGCTGTAAACATAGTCGGTGTACAGGATAGCTTTTGTAGGGGTCAAGTGGGTAGAGGGCCCTGCCGAGAGTTTCACTCTTGCAGTCGGCTCTTATGAAGCGTTAAGTTCACCTATTCAGACGATATGTAATCAGCAGGTAAGTTCACCTTTATAAACTTTATGTATTTATATGTTGCACAAAATTGAGCACCATTATATCTATGGTTCCTTTGACACCAGTTTATCCTCCGGTGACACCTGATTAGTATTAATAAATGTATATTATTATATGTGCTGAACTAACACACCCAGCACTGGCACTACACATTTATTGATGGCTTTATACCTTTTCACCTACAGACCTAATTCTGTGCAACTCCTGGATTTACAGATGTGACAATGCCAGGTGATGTCCCCCTCACTGATATTTGCTGTGATAAAGAGCAGATCTGGGAATGGCACAGACACAGGTAAACCTGTCCATACCCCACAGCTGGCATCCATAGCGCACCCTGGCACTGATCACCTCCCCTATAAATAAATATACCCAGCTTAAGACAATGCCCTTGATCACTCGATCTGATAAGCAGAGTTTTTAAGGATAAAGTTAACACAAGGCCAATAAACTCCCCACTTAGGTGCCCGGAGGAGATGCGGCATCTAATTAATTTCCCGGTCACGCCTTGGAGCTTAGGAAGTTAAATTGTTGAATGAAGCCAATTATACTGTTAATTTCTATAGAAAATGTTTTCCGGCTGGATAGATAAGATGGCATCTTTAATGTGAAATCAGAGCCCAGTGTGAGGTTCAGCGAACACAGGAATGAAAATCTCTGCTCCAAATCTATTCCTGAAACACTGGCGCTCGTTCTCCTAAATCTCCTGATGACTGGGGGGGGCACATACTTAACAGGCTGAGCACGGACAGACTGGAACATCTCTTGCTATGTTGTTGTGTGCGGCTGGAAAGGCTCAGCTTGATGGGACAGACACCTATAGCTAAACTCTGTGCATGAATAACTTGCAGCATCCTTGTGCAAATTCCCACCCTATATGCCTGGTGCCCACTAATAATGCAACACAGAGTTATGGGACCCCAGCATACATTTATATTATATACAACAGCTGTCACACGTTTTTTTTATTTATTAAAAGATGCTTTATTTCCCAGAACTGATAACATATAAAAGCAACTTTTGGAAAAAGGAAGTAATGTGTGGAATTTAACTGTATATAGAATATTCCAGAGCATGATAAAACCAGGAGCCAGCAATGTCTAAAGAAAGTGCCCTGACACCTAGTAATGTGCACAAGGCTGACAGCCACACATCTCCCCTTCTGACAGTGCGCATTCTAAAAACTGCTGAGTGTCATTTCCACCCACTCCTGCTGTACTTGGTGCCCTCTCTCTCCCTTTCCCTTGAAAACCCACACACAGCTTGGCTGACCCAGACTTTCATAGGGGTTATGAGTAATCAAATGACCACTTCCCTTTTCTACTAGCAATTTAACACCTTCATTGCCCGTCACTGTTGCTGGCAAATATGGGATAAGTCACTAGTGGGATTGTTCTGGGAAATTAGGGGGATAAGTCACTGCTGTGAGAGTGACTTATATGGTCATTTGTCTGCATGTTTTGGGCAAGCAAGGGTTAGGTCATTGTTGCAATCACAGTAGTTCTGGACAGACAAGCTGTGAAATCACTTTTCTGCACTTCTAATTAGGTTTCTATACATATCGATTCATGTCTCCACCTCAATTCCCCTCTCCATGCATCTGTTTTTTCCCCCCTCTTCACCAATCCATGCCCCTCTGCCAACCCTCTCAATGCCCAACCCTCTCTCCCTATCCCTCTTGTGCACTCTCCCTCATCATCCGTCCAATCACTTTGCATCTGTCCATCCCTCAAACCCTCTGCTCTTATCCTTCTCACAATACATCTCTTACTGTCCATCCATCCCTCAAACCCTCTGCTCTTGTCCTTCTCGCAATACATCTCTTTCTGTCCATCCGTCTCTCTCCATCCTACCAAACTCTCTCCCCGACCTGTTCTTCATCCATCTCTGTCTCCTTAACTCTCTCCATCCCTCTCCAACAATCCCTTTCTCACACTCTCCCACCTCATCCATCCATATCATTATGTCCACCTGACCATCCATCCCTCTCTCCCTCTGCTCTTATCCGTCTCTAAATTCATCCCTTTCTGTCCATCTGTCCAACCCTCTCTTCTTCTCTACCCCTTTCTGTCCATCCCTCTCTACTTATCAATATGTCTCCACCCTTAGATTACACAAGTTTGTCAAGCCATGACTTAACACCAGAGGGCCACTGGACAAAGTGTGTGTGTCCCTACGCACACGTATTGTCATTTTTATCCCCAAACACACACGCCCTGCAACACTTAGCATCTTCTCTGTCCCTACAGCTGTATTTAGCCTTTTCTTTACTTTGAAACCAGTAAAGCTGAAAACAGTGATGAACGCACACAATCAAAATCACCAGAAAAGTAAGCTCTCTCGCCGCCGCTTCTCCGGAAGGTGAGCGCATTAGCACTTCATCATCATAATGAGGCATAAGGTTAAAGAGATGTCATGCTTGTTTTAACAGAATGTCCTGAGATCTTCACCTACCTACAGCGTCCCTACAATATAACAGGCTGAGACAGTTAAAGGGACATTCCTTGTAAGATTAAATCAAAGTTATGCTCTTGTACCACTGCAACAAGAAGCAAACATACGCACGTTTGCTCCAATAACTGTGTTTCAAGACTAAGTTATTAGCCCATTTGAATGAGATAAACTCTTCGTAAACAAAGGAAATTTGACGAAAACTATAAGTCTCTAAAGAAACAGAGGACTGTATATTTAGACTAGACTGTCAGTTTAAACTAAATAAGTCACATAAGCTGCAGAGAACGGTCTGTTCTACTAACATATTGTTCCCAGTGTAACAAGGACACGCAGTGAGCAGAATGACTTAAAGAGACACCGCAGAGCAAAGTAGATTTACATTTACTGAACTGTCAGAGGGACTTCTAAAAAGGAAATAACATTTATCTGCACAGAACGTTATAAAAAAGAACAATTCTAACTATCTTTCCAAGAAACCCCCATTCAACCACCAGTGACGGTGCTGAGGTATCCCTATCTATATGCAGAGTGTTAGCACAGCATTCAGTACTTAGAAATCTAAATTGTATTCAGTAAATTTAAGACTGAGCATAAATGTCTATATGAAATCAAAGTCTGCTAAAGCAAGGTGGCGGCCGCGGTTTGGCTTTCTCCGTATTAATGCGCACTGTGTCTACTGCATGGCAGATCTCTACACTATAAAGAAGTTCACAGATTAAAGGCGCCAGTTCAGGCTTCCATCCAAAAGTTAAAAATCACATCCAGGATAAGCTCTTTTCTAAATGTAAATCCAGGATACTGCAAAAGAAGAAAAAAGAGAAGTTGCTCCAATGGTAAAGTATGTCACTGCTCCACTCCACCACACACAGCGTTTCATACACAAGGAAGAATACTCACAATTTGAACTGCACTAAAGTAAGTGCACAGCTTGCTCAGGAACAGAGATAGACTCCACTATGGGTATATTCAATCACCGAACCAATATTATTAAGTTTTAATACACAAATCCCCTGTGCCTTAGGTTTTTTGCACTGAATTGTATTGGTTTGGCGATTTAATATACCAATTTGATACTATGTCTATCTCTGTTCCTGAGCAAGCTGTACTTACCGGAGGGAGTTAGCTGGGGTGATCTGATTCCCCCATTCTGCCTATATTGCACTTACTATACTGCAGTTCAAATAGTAAGTATTCTTCCTCGTGTATGAGACGCTGTGGTTGGTGGAGTGGAGCAGTGAAATACTTTACCATTAGAGCGACTTCTCTTTTTATTCTTTTGCAGATCTCTACAAAAAATATAAAACACTAAATAAATGTAAAACATAACAATGACTTAACAGTGAAGCCTCCAAATAATAATGAGAAAATAATAGATAAAATATTGACTAAATAAGTATAAAGGTTTAGACTTCATAAAGTAATCAGCACAGACATGTTGTTACGCTAATTTCCCTAATCTCTCGTACAGCACCTTGTTTAACCAAACCTTGATTTGACTTATACGAGTGCACTCAGCGTTTTAAATGTATTAAATAACATTTTAGTTTTTAGTGATCGCTCCTGTGGCTTCTGTCCTTGTTAAAGCTAAGCTATAAGTGTTCCTTTACGTGAGTATGTCAGCATTACCCGAGCGCAGAATCTGTAGCTTTCTTTTGCTTTACATTAGCTATACTGATACACAAGCTCAGAACCAGATGGCTACTAGTTAAAATATTGTGTTACAGTTAATGCAGGACAAGCAAATTCCACCAGATTTCTCTGTCAGTTATAAACCTGCTTCTAACATGAACAAAATACCAACAGCGAGGAAACATCCATATACAGCCAAGCTCAGCATCCCATGAAATGTGTGTCAGTGGCGTGTCGCACAAACTGCGCCGTGCACGTATTACACACAATAGGATGTTCCAGATAAAGATTTAAACTGCTGCTTTATGAACCACAGGGGTCTCACAGAAATGCAAACTATTCCAGTTACTGACACGAGGTCATTTTACCATATGGGATTAATATTGCTTAAGAAGTAAATACACATTACACCTCATGGTTCAGACAGAGCACACTGGATTTAGATTTCAGTTTACTGATTACATTTCCCTCTCTCTTAATCCTCTGTAATGAACTTAGCTCCTCCCATGGCAGCATACTTAGGTATACACAGGAGCAAGCACGCCTGTTTGTTTAAATATTAGCACGCACATGAACATATATTTTGTACATGGTCTTTGCTCCAGGGATATTTATATTTAGAACATGACCACAGAAACATCTAGATTCAAAGATCTGCGTCATGCGTGCACGTGTAAGTGCTACCATACGTGTCCAGCCATACTCATACTATCAGCAGCTCTTTAAACTCACAGATGAGAGCGTACGCTACCGAAACTTTTTCATTTACTTCTATTAATACATTTAGTTTATCTTAGTGCCCATTGCTGAAAAGCATATCTAGGTAGACAGACGCAGCAATGCCCTACTGTCAGCTAGCTGCCGATTTGTGGTTGCATATATTTGCCTCTTGTCACTGGCTCACCGGCAGAACTTTTTTTCACTTTCTGTGATGAGATTTTTGGAGATTTTTCGGCAGTTCATTTATAAATAAATACACTAAAGCGCAGCTGCAATGTGTTAGCTGCAGACAATAACTGTCTCTTGAATAAATTTGTTTCCTTTTCTCTTGGTCTAACATAGAAATGTAGTAATAAAAAGGTGCATTGCTCATACGAACGTCTTACATTAAAAAAAATCCCAGCTTTACAGCTTGGGAAGGGCTAGGGGGGGGACGTTTAAAAACATTCTTAAGAACCAGGCAACAATCAAAGCACTGCTACTGTATATGTGACAGTTCACTTCGCTCTAGATGTTAAAGGGACAGTCTAGTCCAGATTAAATTGTCATGATTCAGGTAGGGGGAGTCATTTTAAACAACTTTCCAATCTACTTTTATTAGCAAATGTACTTTGTTCCTTTGGTATTCTTGTTTGAAAGCTAATCCTAGTTAGGCTCATATGCTAATTTCTAAGCCCTTGAAGGGACTTATCTGAATTCATATTGACAGTTTTTGTTTTTTTTACAATAGATATCGCTAGTTCATGTGTGTCATATAGATAACATTGTGATCACTCCTGTGGAGTTATTTATGAGTCAGCACTGATTGGCTAAAATGCAAGTCTGTCAAAAGAACTGAAATAAGGTAGGCAGTCAGCAGAGGCTTAGATATTAAGGTAATCACAGAGGTAAAAAGTGTATTAACCTTTTTAACGCTATTGCAGCGTTCTATTCCGTCCTAACCGCGCCGTTAGGACGGAATAGAAAATCCGAGCCGCATGGCTGTCCTGAAGCCAACAGCGCTTCCTGGATGGGATTGTGGTCTGGAGGGCGTGCCTAACTTCATAGGGACGCCCCCCTGACCCGATCCCACCATTAAAATCTTGCGATCACATGCACAATTTCAATTTGTCAAGTTAGCCCTGTCATTAAAGGGTTAATATTACAGTGTTGGTTATGCAAAACTGGGGAATTGGTAATAAAGGGATTGTCTATCATTTTAGACAATAACAATTCTGGTGAAGCCTGTCCCTTTAAGGAACAGCTCTGTTTAAAGAGAACAACTTAATGTTGAGACATGCTGCATGCTGCATTTTATGTGATGACATCCCAGATCACAGCATGTACTGCCTTGGGGTGTTCAGCTAGCTCCCAGTAGTGTAATGCTGCGGCAGAACAGCCTTTAACTACTGCAGGGGCTTCACACAGTTCTATACAAGCACCGCAAGCTATAACACAGACCATTTCCTATTTGTACTTTTACGTCCCTTTAATGATAAAGAAATTCAGCAGATAACTTGCGTGTATAAACACATAATGCACACTCACCGCAAACGCAGTGGTACAAACCATGTACAATTGTGTATAACTGCAAGTAAACTACACAGATTCTTGTAGCTTTGCACAGAAGTTTGTTAATTAAGATTTTTATAATGTGCATAATGTGAACGTGCGCTTTTATGCTACAGTTACGTATAGTTGCTGGGTGCTCAGATCGTCAGCGAGCAGATCTTTTGTACCTGGTTAAAGTGATGGGAAATCCTAGAGATTTGAAACGACATAATGCCGATCAGCTACCACGGCTATTTGCCAAGAGGTGGAAACGTCACCTCATTGGGAAAATAGTGTTTGTCGTGGGCGGACGGAGGCGCTCAGTTCGGCATAAAAGCAAAGGCAAATAATGGAACTTTCAGCATGAAGTTTTTTATACTTCATGACTGAAAGTCCCTTTATTTGTAGCACTGGTAAACCCTAGCTAACAAATTCATCATCACTTTAAGCGCTATTTTGTATGGTCGAAACAAATTTCATAGCAATTTTGCACAACAGTCTGACAGACATGAAAGATGTGTGCTCAAAATCTTCCCCGCACCAATCTATGCATCTGGCGTACCGGAAATGAGCAGCAAGGCACACAAAATCTGTTTCTCGCAATTTTTCTCTTAGACGCTGCCATATTTCATGCGCATTTGACCTTAAACTTGATGTTGAACAGGGATGAAAATATTTCATTAGATGTAATAAGAAATTTCTTTGATGATGTATTTTGCACTCATTTCCTGTCATTTACAAGGACATAATACTCATTTGCTAAATCACGTTAAGGTGTTGCAGAATAACTGTAAAGAAAATATCACATGAACTTCTCTGTGTAAAAAAGGAAGATATTGTACTTCACAATTTCTTCAGCTCACCAGAATAAGTGCTCTGTGCTACAGAGCTACACTTTCTATTGACTTCTGCAAGGTGTAAAAAACAGCCAATCAGCTTTATCAGTGCTGTATCATATTGCATGACCAGATGCCCACTACCTTGCATGTCCTAGGACAAGGATCCCGATTGGCTGGTTAAAAGCCCTTTACAATGGGATGTGGCTACTGAGGAAACTCTTTTCCAAAGAGATATTCAGGTGATTTTCTAGTCAGCGTTTACAGATACGCTGTGTCACTTTCATATTATTTCACATTTAGGTATCACGTCCCTTTAAAGGGACATGAAGATCAAAATGTGTTTTTCACAATTCAGATGGAGTATACAGTTTCAAGCAACTTTCCAATTTATTTCTATTATCTAATTTGTTTGTTCTCTTTGTATCCTTTACTGAAATGCATACCTAGGTATGCTCAGAAGCTGCTGATTGGGGGTTGCAAATACATGCTTCTAGTCAATTGGTTTCAGCTAGCTCCCAGTAGTGCATTACTGCTCCTTCAACAAAGGATACCAAAAGAATGAAGCAAATTAGACAACAGAATTAAATGGAAAGTTGAGTTTCACATCTCTTTAACTCTGACAATTAAGATTTTCCAGTCTCCTCAGATCCAGGACCATTGCTGGTGCTGGGGACACAGTTCAGGCCTTTAGGTAACTACAAATGGTTAAATACACAGGCGCCAATAATGAATTACAACCGTTTAATCTGTCATTATTAGAATGCGGCCGCTCATGTAGGTGCAGACAAGACCATTGTAATCCTACTCGTGCCACCCTGGTCTCAGCAGGGAGTGCCACGTTTGTGCCGGGGGAGTTTAACTGGATACGGTTTCTATCTCCATTGTCTGCAGTTTGCAGAGATGAATTGCAGATTACAAACAAATTAAAGTCTTGCTATAAAACTCTGACTTATTACGCTGTTACTTTATTCGCGGCTTCACAGAGATTTATGCTCCAGTATTGCTCACAAAGTAACAGACTAGATGACAAAAACATAATTTATGCTTACCTGATAAATTCCTTTCTTCTGTTGTGTGATCAGTCCACGGGTCATCATTACTTCTGGGATATAACTCCTCCCCAACAGGAAATGCAAGAGGATTCACCCAGCAGAGCTGCATATAGCTCCTCCCCTCTACGTCACTCCCAGTCATTCGACCAAGAATCAACGAGAAAGGAGAAACCAAGGGTGAAGTGGTGACTGGAGTATAATTTAAAAGATATTTACCTGCCTTAAAAACAGGGCGGGCCGTGGACTGATCACACAACAGAAGAAAGGAATTTATCAGGTAAGCATAAATTATGTTTTCTTCTGTTATGTGTGATCAGTCCACGGGTCATCATTACTTCTGGGATACCAATACCAAAGCAAAAGTACACGGATGACGGGAGGGATAGGCAGGCTCATTATACAGAAGGAACCACTGCCTGAAGAACCTCTCTCCCAAAAATAGCCTCCGAAGAAGCAAAAGTGTCAAATTTGTAAAATTTGGAAAAAGTATGAAGCGAAGACCAAGTTGCAGCCTTGCAAATCTGTTCAACAGAGGCCTCATTCTTAAAGGCCCAAGTGGAAGCCACAGCTCTAGTAGAATGAGCTGTAATTCTTTCAGGAGGCTGCTGTCCAGCAGTCTCATAGGCTAAACGAATTATGCTACGAAGCCAGAAGGAGAGAGAGGTAGCCGAAGCCTTATGACCTCTCCTCTGACCAGAGTACACGACAAACAGGGAAGACGTTTGTCGAAAATCCTTAGTTGCCTGCAAGTAGAACTTGAGGGCACGAACTACATCCAGATTGTGTAGAAGACGTTCCTTCTTTGAAGAAGGATTCGGGCACAGGGAAGGAACCACGATCTCTTGATTGATGTTCCTGTTAGTGACTACCTTAGGTAAGAACCCAGGTTTAGTACGCAGAACTACCTTATCTGAATGAAAAATCAAATAAGGAGAATCACAATGTAAAGCTGATAACTCAGAGACTCTCCGAGCCGAAGAAATAGCCATTAAAAATAACACTTTCCAAGATAACAACTTTATATCAATGGAATGAAGGGGTTCAAACGGAACTCCTTGTAGAACGTTAAGAACAAGGTTTAAACTCCATGGCGGAGCAACAGTTTTAAACACAGGCTTGATTCTAGCTAAAGCCTGACAAAAGGCCTGGACGTCTGGATTTTCTGACAGACGCCTGTGCAACAAGATGGACAGAGCTGAGATCTGTCCCTTTAATGAACTAGCCGATAAACCCTTTTCTAAACCTTCTTGTAGAAAGGACAATATCCTAGGAATCCTAACCTTACTCCAGGAGTAACCTTTGGATTCGCACCAGTATAGGTATTTACGCCATATCTTATGGTAAATCCTTCTGGTAACAGGCTTCCTAGCCTGTATCAGGGTATCAATAACCGACTCAGAAAAACCACGTTTTGATAAAATCAAGCGTTCAATTTCCAAGCAGTCAGCTTCAGAGAAGTTAGATTTTGATATTTGAATGGACCCTGTATCAGAAGGTCCTGTCTTAGAGGTAGAGACCAAGGCGGACAGGATGACATGTCCACTAGATCTGCATACCAAGTCCTGCGTGGCCATGCAGGCGCTATTAGAATCACTGATGCTCTCTCCTGTTTGATTTTGGCAATCAATCGAGGAAGCAGCGGGAAGGGTGGAAACACATAAGCCATCCCGAAGTTCCAAGGTGCTGTCAAAGCATCTATCAGAACCGCTCCCGGATCCCTGGATCTGGACCCGTAGCGAGGAAGTTTGGCGTTCTGGCGAGACGCCATGAGATCTATCTCTGGTTTGCCCCAACGTCGAAGTATTTGGGCAAAGACCTCCGGATGAAGTTCCCACTCCCCCGGATGAAAAGTCTGGCGACTCAAGAAATCCGCCTCCCAGTTCTCCACTCCCGGGATGTGGATTGCTGACAGGTGGCAAGAGTGAGACTCTGCCCAGCGAATTATCTTTGATACTTCCATCATTGCTAGGGAGCTTCTTGTCCCTCCTTGATGGTTGATGTAAGCTACAGTCGTGATGTTGTCCGACTGAAACCTGATGAACCCCCGAGTTTTTAACTGGGGCCAAGCCAGAAGGGCATTGAGAACTGCTCTCAATTCCAGAATGTTTATTGGTAGGAGACTTTCCTCCTGATTCCATTGTCCCTGAGCCTTCAGAGAATTCCAGACAGCGCCCCAACCTAGTAGGCTGGCGTCTGTTGTTACAATTGTCCAGTCCGGCCTGCTGAATGGCATCCCCCTGGACAGATGTGGCCGAGAAAGCCACCATAGAAGAGAGTTTCTGGTCTCTTGATCCAGATTCAGAGTAGGGGACAAGTCTGAGTAATCCCCATTCCACTGACTCAGCATGCACAATTGAAGCGGTCTGAGATGTAGACGTGCAAAGGGTACTATGTCCATTGCTGCTACCATTAAGCCGATCACCTCCATGCATTGAGCTACTGACGGGAGTTGAATGGAATGAAGGACACGGCATGCATTTAGAAGCTTTGTTAATCTGTCTTCTGTCAGATAAATCTTCATTTCTACAGAATCTATAAGAGTCCCCAAGAATGGAACTCTTGTGAGAGGAAAGAGAGAACTCTTCTTTTCGTTCACTTTCCATCCATGCGACCTTAGAAATGCCAGAACTAACTCTGTATGAGACTTGGCAGTTTGAAAGCTTGAAGCTTGTATCAGAATGTCGTCTAGGTACGGAGCTACCGAAATTCCTCGCGGTCTTAGTACCGCCAGAAGGGCACCCAGAACCTTTGTGAAGATTCTTGGAGCCGTAGCCAATCCGAATGGAAGAGCTACAAACTGGTAATGCCTGTCTAAGAAGGCAAACCTTAGATACCGGTAATGATCTTTGTGAATCGGTATGTGAAGGTAAGCATCCTTTAAATCCACTGTGGTCATGTACTGACCCTTTTGGATCATGGGTAAGATTGTCCGAATAGTTTCCATTTTGAACGATGGAACTCTTAGGAATTTGTTTAGGATCTTTAAATCCAAGATTGGCCTGAAAGTTCCCTCTTTTTTGGGAACCACAAACAGGTTTGAGTAAAACCCTTGTCCTTGTTCCGACCGCGGAACCGGATGGATCACTCCCATTAATAACAGATCTTGTACACAGCGTAGAAACGCTTCTTTCTTTATCTGGTTTGTTGACAACCTTGACAGATGAAATCTCCCTCTTGGGGGAGAGAATTTGAAGTCTAGAAGGTATCCCTGAGATATGATCTCTAGCGCCCAGGGATCCTGAACATCTCTTGCCCAAGCCTGGGCGAAGAGAGAGAGTCTGCCCCCCACTAGATCCGGTCCCGGATCGGGGGCCCTCGATTCATGCTGTCTTAGGGGCAGCAGCAGGTTTCCTGGCCTGCTTGCCCTTGTTCCAGGACTGGTTAGGTTTCCAGCCTTGTCTGTAACGAGCAACGGCTCCTTCCTGTTTTGGTGCAGTGGAAGTTGGTGCTGCTCCTGCTTTGAAATTCCGAAAGGGACGAAAATTAGACTGTCTAGCCTTAGCTTTGTCTTGAGGTAGGGCGTGGCCCTTACCTCCTGTAATGTCAGCGATAATTTCTTTCAAACCGGGCCCAAATAAAGTTTGCCCCTTGAAAGGTATATTAAGTAATTTGGACTTAGAAGTTACATCAGCTGACCAGGATTTTAGCCACAGCGCCCTACGTGCCTGAATGGCGAATCCTGAGTTCTTAGCCGTAAGTTTGGTTAAATGTACTACGGCCTCCGAAATGAATGAATTAGCTAGTTTAAGGACTCTAAGCCTGTCCGTAATGTCGTCCAGCGTAGCTGAACTAAGGTTCTCTTCCAGAGACTCCATCCAAAATGCTGCCGCAGCCGTAATCGGCGCGATGCATGCAAGGGGTTGCAATATAAAACCTTGTTGAACAAACATTTTCTTAAGGTAACCCTCTAATTTTTTATCCATTGGATCTGAAAAAGCACAGCTATCCTCCACCGGGATAGTGGTACGCTTAGCTAAAGTAGAAACTGCTCCCTCCACCTTAGGGACCGTTTGCCATAAGTCCCGTGTGGTGGCGTCTATTGGAAACATCTTTCTAAATATTGGAGGGGGTGAGAACGGCACACCGGGTCTATCCCACTCCTTAGTAACAATTTCAGTTAGTCTCTTAGGTATAGGAAAAACGTCAGTACTCGCCGGTACCGCAAAGTATTTATCCAACCTACACAATTTCTCTGGTATTGCAACAGTGTTACAATCATTAAGAGCCGCTAAAACCTCCCCTAGTAATACACGGAGGTTCTCCAATTTAAATTTAAAATTTGAAATATCTGAATCCAATCTGTTTGGATCAGAACCGTCACCCACAGAATGAAGCTCTCCGTCCTCATGCTCTGCAAGCTGTGACGCAGTATCAGACATGGCTCTAGTATTATCAGCGCACTCTGTTCTCACCCCAGAGTGATCACGCTTGCCCCTTAGTTCTGGTAATTTAGCCAAAACTTCAGTCATAACAGTAGCCATATCTTGTAATGTTATCTGTAATGGCCGCCCAGATGTACTAGGCGTCACAATATCACGCACCTCCCGGGCGGGAGATGCAGGTACTGACACGTGAGGCGAGTTAGTCGGCATAACTCTCCCCTCGCTGTTTGGTGAAATTTGTTCAATTTGTACAGATTGGCTTTTATTTAAAGTAGCATCAATACAGTTAGTACATAAATTTCTATTGGGCTCCACCTTGGCATTGGAACAAATGACACAGGTATCTTCCTCTGAATCAGACATGTTTAACACACTAGCAAATAAACTTGCAACTTGGTTACAATCTTATTTAACAAAAACGTACTGTGCCTCAAAGAAGCACTAAACGATTAAATGACAGTTGAAATAATGAACTGAAAAACTGTTATAGCATCAATCCTTGAAAACAACACAACTTTTAGCAAAGGTTTGTTCCCATTAGTAAAGTAACAATAATTAAATTTGAAACGTAAAAATTACAGAGCAACGTTTTTAATCACAGTCAATATATAAGTCTCACAGCTCTGCTGAGAGAATCTACCTCCCTTCAAAGAAGTTTGAAGACCCCTGAGTTCTGTTAGAGATGAACCGGATCATGCAGGAAATACAAGAGTAACTGACTGGAAATTTTTGATGCGTAGCAAAGAGCGCCAAAAACGGCCCCTCCCCCTCACACACAGCAGTGAGAGAGAAACGAAACTGTCACAATTAAAACAAGCAACTGCCAAGTGGAAAAATAATGCCCAAACATTTATTCACTCAGTACCTCAGAAAATGCAAACGATTCTACATTCCAGCAAAAACGTTTAACATAATAAATACCTATTAAAAGGTTTAATGTACTTTTTACAGAGTAATTCCAGTGAAGTACCATCCCCAGAATACTGAAGTGTAGAGTATACATACATGTCATTATAACGGTATGGCAGGATTTTCTCATCAATTCCATTCAGAAAATAAAAACTGCTACATACCTCAATGCAGATTCATCTGCCCGCTGTCCCCTGATCTGAAGCTTTTACCTCCCTCAGATGGCCGAGAAACAGCAATATGATCTTAACTACTCCGGTTAAAATCATAGTAAAAACTCTGGTAGATTCTTCTTCAAACTCTGCCAGAGAGGCAATAACACGCTCCGGTGCTATTGTAAAATAACAAACTTTTGATTGAAGTTATAAAAACTAAGTATAATCACCATAGTCCTCTCACACATCCTATCTAGTTGTTGGGTGCAAGAGAATGACTGGGAGTGACGTAGAGGGGAGGAGCTATATGCAGCTCTGCTGGGTGAATCCTCTTGCATTTCCTGTTGGGGAGGAGTTATATCCCAGAAGTAATGATGACCCGTGGACTGATCACACATAACAGAAGAAACAGACACTGGACATTTTTTTATCACAAACACATAATGGTTCATTCAGTTCGCTTGTGACAAGGTCTTACATTCAGGTTGACACTTCAAGGTTCATTCGGTTTGCTTCAGACACACAGTCTAACATTCAGGCCACAGCAGATATGGGCACCAGAACAGGCCACTTCAAGGTTGATTTGGTTCGCTTGTGACACACGGTCATATATTTAGGCCACAGCAGATATGGGCACCAGAACAGGTCACTTCAAGGTTGATTTGGTTCGCTTGTGACACACAGTCTAATATTTAGGCCACAGCAGATATGGGCACCAGAACAGGTCACTTCAAGGTTGATTTGGTTCGCTTGTGACACACGATCTAATATTCAGGAGACAGCAGATATCGGCACCAGAACAGGTCACTTCAAGGTTGATTTGGTTCGCTTGTGACACACGGTCTAATATTCAGGCCACAGCAGATATCGGCACCAGAGCAGGTCACTTCAAGGTTGATTCGACTATAGAAATCCAAAGCTGTGCCTCTTCTCTTAGTAAATTGTAGCTTTTAACTATGTCTGACCAGAGTAAAGGATATATGTATATTTTATTGTTTTATGAGAAGACAAAGAGCGATTTACACAAAGCAAACCTGATTACTCTCAGCACAGGGTCACAGGCACTGTCTACTGTCCTTGTATAGAACAGAAAACCTGCTATATTAATATGGATGGTGTAACAGAGATTTAAAAAGTCTGAAACTCAGGAGCTTCACAGAATACTAAGTAGACGTCAGTTACACGCTTACCTAGGACTCGATTTATCAAGCCCTTCACCTCTCTGCGACTGCAGGTTCTTACAAGCGAACCTGCAGTCACAATTTATCAAGCAGCGGTCATCAGACCGCTGCTTTATACCCTTTTCTCTAGCTCTTAGGTGGAGACCGGGGAGATTGACAGTTCCTGCCCGAGCGTGATTGGCTGTGGGCAGGCAGGGGGAGGCATTGCACAAGAGCGCAAAATAGCGCTTGTGCGCCATGTTAAATTCCGCCAAGGGAACTAGCCCGCCAGAGGCGAGCTGTGGTGGACAGGGGAGCATATGTACGCCCCTGTCCGCCATAGCTTGATAAATCGGCACATTTCTGGAGCTAAAACACTTGTTTGTTCTAAACATACGAGGCAGCTAAGGGGTTTACTCAATGTAGTGACACACAGCAAGGAGTGAAACACTTGTTTGCCCAGAACATATGGGGCAGCCAAGGGGTTTAATCCCTGTTGTGATGCACAGCAATGAGTTAAAAACATGTTTGCCCAGAACATATTGGGCAGCCAAGGGGTTTAATCCCTGTTGTGATGCACAGCAATGAGTTAAAAACATGTTTGCCCAGAACATATTGGGCAGCCAAGGGGTTTAATCCCTGTTGTGATGCACAGCAATGAGTTAAAAACATGTTTGCCCAGAACATATGGGGCAGCCAAGGGGTTTAATCCCTGTTGTGATGCACAGCAATGAGTTAAAAACATGTTTGCCCAGAACACAGAGGGCAGCCCAGGGATTTAATCACTGTAGTGACACACAGCAATGAATGAAACACTCGGCTCTCCGAAACATACAGGACACCCAAGGGGTTTAATAACTAATGCCACACAGCAATGAGTTAAACACGTGTTTGTCTAGAACATAAAGTGCAGAAAACATAATTTATGTAAGAACTTACCTGATAAATTCATTTCTTTCATATTGGCAAGAGTCCATGAGCTAGTGACGTGTAGGATTGTATATCCCATACGTCACTAGCTCATGGACTCTTGCCAATTACATGAAAGAAAAGGGGTTTACCGACTGTAGTGACAAACAGCAATGAGCTAAACACTTTGTCTAAAACATACAAGGCAGCCAAGGGATTTATTCACTGTAATACCACACAGCAATGAGCAAAACACTTGTTTGTCTAAAACATAAAAGGAAGCCAAGGGGTTTAATCACAGTAGTGACACACAGCAATGAGTAAAACACTTGTTTGTCTAAAACATACAAGGCAGCCAAGGGGTTTAATCACAGTAGTGACACACAGCAATGAGCAAAACACTTGTTTGTCTAAAACATACAGGGCAAGCTCTCTTAAGGGTATATCTAACCTGGAGAAGACAAAAGATCAGACTCTGGGCTTATTCAAGTCTCCATCTTAAAAGTCACTCTTTCTTCAACATGGAGGGAATCTCATATTAAACTATTATATAAGACTTATTTTACCCCTGAAAAAGGCTCCAGGTGCGGGAACTTTGATTTTAATAAAAGTCCAAAATGCTTGTTTCCTTCAGCTGACCTTTTGCATATGATTTGGAACTGTCCTAGAATAAGACATTGTTGGTTGAAACTGGAATACTGGCTCAATAAGTCATTGAAGGCCTCTGGTGCTATCATTGGTTCACATAGTTTTCCTGTAGAAGGATATAAAAGAACTACAGGCAAATGACAAAATAGTCAGAATGATTGTCTTAGCAGCCAGATATTAAATCCTTATACAATGGAAAGCGATCCCTAGTATCTCGGAGGTTAAAAATTGTTTGAAAAAACAACGTATAGAGGAACAGAGAGAGACCAATCCGAAGGATGAACTTCATATCAGGCAGTTTTTTAAAAAGTGTTCAGTTTTATTAAAATTCTCTCCCCTGTTGAGACAGACTCTGATTTTACCATTCAGGAACTCAGAGCTAGTGTTGTTGTGACTGTGGTAAACTACCTTACTCTCTTCTCCATCCCCCCCCCCCGTTCCCTTTTTTATATATTATATATCTCTCTTCTCCCTTTCCCTTTTTATATATCTCTCTTCTCCCTTTCCCTTTTTTATATATTATATATCTCTCTTCTCCCTTTCCCTTTTTTATATATTATATATCTCTCTTCTCCCTTTCCCTTTTTTATATATTATATATCTCTCTTCTCCCTTTCCCTTTTTTATATATTATATATCTCTCTTCTCCCTTTCCCTTTTTTATATATTATATATCTCTCTTCTCCCTTTCCCTTTTTTATATATTATATATCTCTCTTCTCCCTTTTTTATATATCTCTCTTCTCCCTTTCCCTTTTTTATATATTATATATCTCTCTTCTCCCTTTCCCTTTTTTATATATTATATATCTCTCTTCTCCCTTTCCCTTTTTTATATATTATATATCTCTCTTCTCCCTTTCCCTTTTTTATATATTATATATCTCTCTTCTCCCTTTCCCTTTTTTATATATTATATATCTCTCTTCTCCCTTTCCCTTTTTTATATATTATATATCTCTCTTCTCCCTTTCCCTTTTTTATATATTATATATCTCTCTTCTCCCTTTCCCTTTTTTATATATTATATATCTCTCTTCTCCCTTTCCCTTTTTTATATATTATATATCTCTCTTCTCCCTTTCCCTTTTTTATATATTATATATCTCTCTTCTCCCTTTCCCTTTTTTATATATTATATATCTCTCTTCTCCCTTTCCCTTTTTTATACATTATATATCTCTCTCTTCTCCCTTTCCCTTTTTCTTTCCCCTCCCTCTCGTGTTTCTACAATTGATAAACTCACCAATAGTCTCTTAGGTAACTTATGGACTATGTTTTTTCTAATGTAGCCATAAGAAGTTGTTCATCAGAGGAATTGCTACTTGTGGTGCAATGTTTTGTTTTACGCCCTGTGAGGCGGGAAATTCTGTGATCTGTTTATTAATTTGCCTAATGTGGCTGGAAATTGTTTGTTTTGTTTTCTTTATCCTTTGTATTTTCTATTGGAAAATGGGTTTACTGACTGTAGTGACACACAGCAATGAGCTAAACACTTTGTCCAAAACATACGGGGCAGCCAAGGGGTTTAATCACAGTATTGACACACAGCAATGAGCTAAACACTTTGTCCAAAACATACGGGGCAGCCAAGGGGTTTAATTACAGTAGTGACACACAGCAAAGAGCTAAACACTTTGTCTAAAACATACAGGGCAGCCAAGGGGTTTAATTACAGTAGTGACACACAGCAAAGAGCAAAACACTTGTTTGTCTAAAACATACAGGGCAGCTAAAGGGTTCAATCACTGTAGTGACACACAGCAAAGAGCTAAACACTTGTTTGTCTAAATCATACAGGGCAGCTAAAGGGTTTAATCACAGTAGTGACACACAGCAATGAGCTAAACACTTTGTCCAAAACATACGGGGCAGCCAAGGGGTTTAATCACAGTAGTGACACACAGCAATGAGCTAAACACTTTGTCCAAAAAATACGGGGCAGCCAAGGGGTTTAATCACAGTAGTGACACACAGCAATGAGCTAAACACTTTGTCCAAAACATACGGGGCAGCCAAGGGGTTTAATTACAGTAGTGACACACAGCAAAGAGCTAAACACTTGTTTGTCTAAAACATAAAGGGCAGCTAAAGGGTTCAATCACTGTAGTGACACACAGCAAAGAGGAAAACACTTGTTTGTCTAAAACATAAAGGGCAGCTAAAGGGTTCAATCACTGTAGTGACACACAGCAAAGAGGAAAACACTTGTTTGTCTAAAACATACAGGGCAGCTAAAGGGTTCAATCACTGTAGTGACACACAGCAAAGAGCTAAACACTTGTTTGTCTAAAACATACAGGGCAGCTAAAGGGTTTAATCACAGTAGTGACACACAGCAATGAGCTAAACACTTTGTCCAAAACATACGGGGCAGCCAAGGGGTTTAATCACAGTAGTGACACACAGCAATGAGCTAAACACTTTGTCCAAAACATACGGGGCAGCCAAGGGGTTTAATCACAGTAGTGACACACAGCAATGAGCTAAACACTTTGTCCAAAACATACGGGGCAGCCAAGGGGTTTAATTACAGTAGTGACACACAGCAAAGAGCAAAACACTTGTTTGTCTAAAACATACAGGGCAGCTAAAGGGTTCAATCACTGTAGTGACACACAGCAAAGAGCTAAACACTTGTTTGTCTAAATCATACAGGGCAGCTAAAGGGTTTAATCACAGTAGTGACACAGCAATGAGCTAAAAACTTTGTCCAAAACATATGGGGCAGCCAAGGGGTTTAATCACAGTAGTGACACACAGCAATGAGCTAAACACTTTGTCCAAAAAATACAGGGCAGCCAAGGGGTTTAATCACAGTAGTGACACACAGCAATGAGCTAAACACTTTGTCCAAAACATACGGGGCAGCCAAGGGGTTTAATTACAGTAGTGACACACAGCAAAGAGCTAAACACTTGTTTGTCTAAAACATAAAGGGCAGCTAAAGGGTTCAATCACTGTAGTGACACACAGCAAAGAGGAAAACACTTGTTTGTCTAAAACATACAGGGCAGCTAAAGGGTTCAATCACTGTAGTGACACACAGCAAAGAGCTAAACACTTGTTTGTCTAAAACATACAGGGCAGCTAAAGGGTTTAATCACAGTAGTGACACACAGCAATGAGCTAAACACTTTGTCCAAAACATACGGGGCAGCCAAGGGGTTTAATCACAGTAGTGACACACAGCAATGAGCTAAACACTTTGTCCAAAACATACGGAGCAGCCAAGGGGTTTAATCACAGTAGTGACACACAGCAATGAGCTAAACACTTTGTCCAAAACATACGGGGCAGCCAAGGGGTTTAATTACAGTAGTGACACACAGCAAAGAGCTAAACACTTGTTTGTCTAAAACATACAGGGCAGCTAAGGGGTTCAATCACTGTAGTGACACACAGCAAAGAGCTAAACACTTGTTTGTCTAAAACATATGGGGCAGTCAAGGGGTTTAATCACTGTAGTGACACACAACAATGAGCTAAACACTTGTTTGTCCAGAACATATGGGTCAGTCAAGGGGTTTAATCACAGTAGTGACACACAGCAAAGAGCAAAACACTTGTTTGTCGAAAACATACAGGGCAGCTAAGGGGTTCAATCACAGTAGTGACACACAGCAAAGAGCTAAACACTTGTTTGTCCAGAACATACGGGGCAGCCAAGGGGTTTAGTCACAGTAGTGGCACACAGCAATAATCTAAACACTTTGTCCAAAGCATACAGGGCAGCTAAGGGGTTCAATCACAGTAGTGACACACAGCAAAGAGCTAAACACTTGTTTGTCTAAAACATATGGGGCAGTCAAGGGGTTTAATCACAGTAGTGACACACAGCAAAGAGCTAAACACTTGTTTGTCTAAAACATACAGGGCAGCTAAGGGGTTCAATCACAGTAGTGACACACAGCAATGAGCTAAACACTTGTTTGTCCAGAACATATGGGGCAGCCAAGGGATTTATTCACTGTAGTGACACAGAAAGGAATGAAACACTTGTTTGTCCAAAACAAATTAGGCAGCCAAGAGGTTTAATCACTGTAATACCACACAGCAATGAGGTAAACACTTTTTTGTTCAGAACATAATGGACAGCCAAGGGGTTTACTCACTGTAGCAGCACACAGCAATGACCTAAACACTTTTTTTTTGTCCAGAACATTCAGGACACCCAAGGGGTTTAATCACTGTAATGCTACACAGCAATGAGTTAAACACTTGTTTTTCCAGAACATACAGTGCAGAAAACGAAATTTATGCTTACCTGATAAATTAATTTCTTTGACACGAGTCCACGGATCATCTTAATTACTAATGGGATATTTACCTCCTGGTCAGAAGGAGCCGGCAAAGAGCACCACAGCAAAAGCTGTTAAATATCACCTCCCTTCCTTACCAACCCAGTCATTTGACCAAAGTAAGGCAGAGAAAGGAAGTAACAAGGTGCAGAGGTGTCTGAAGTCTATAATAACTAACAACCTATCTTACAAAAAACAGGGCAGGCCGTGGACTCATCGTGTCAAAAAAGAAATAAATTTATCAGGTAAGCATAAATTTTATTTTCTTTTTAATGACACGATGAGTCCACGGATCATCTTAATTACTAATGGGAATCAATACCCAAGCTAGAGTACACAGATGATACGGGAGGAACAAGACAGGTAACCTAAACGGAAGGCACCACTGCTTGAAGAACCTTTCTCCAAAAAGCGGCCTCAGCGAAGGCAAAAGTATCAAACTTGTAGAATTTTATAAAAATGTGAAGAGAGGACCAAGTTGCAGCCTTGCAAATCTGTTCCACAGAAGCTTCATTCTTGAATGCCCATGAGGAAACAACAGCCCTCGTGGAATGAGCCATAACTCTCTCTGGAGGCTGCTTTCCAGCAGTCTCATATGCAAAACGGATGATACTCTTCAGCCAAAAAGAAAGAAAAGTAGCCATAGCTTTCTGTCCCTTAAGTTTTCCTGAGAAAACCACAAACAAAGCAGAAGACTGACGAAAGTCTTTAGGTCGCCTGCAGGTAAAACTTTAAAGCATGAACCACATTCAAATTGTGCAGAAGCCGTTCCTTCTGAGAAGTAGGATTAGGACACAAGGAAGGAACAACAATCACCTGATTAATGTTCCTATCAGAAACAACCTTCGGAAGAAATCCTAATTTAGTACGTAAAACTACCTTATCTGAAAGGAAAATAAGATAAGTAGACTCATACTGTAATGCCGAGAGCTCTGACACTCTACCAGCAGAAGAAATAGCAACAAGAAATAAAACTTTCCAAGATAACAACTTAATATCTAAGCCAGGAATGCATAGGCTCAAACGGAGCCCGTTAAAGAACTTTGAGAACTAAATTCAGACTCCATGGAGGAGTAACTGGTTTGAACACAGGTCTGATCCTTACCAAGGCCTGACAAAATGATTGAACATCTGGAACGTCTGCCAGACGTTTATATAACAAAATAGATAAGGCAGAGATCTGACCCTTTAGGAAACTTGCCGATAAAACTTTCTCTAAACCCTCTTGGAGAAAAGACAAAATTCTAGGAATCCTAACTCTACTCCATGAGTAGCCCTTGGAATCACACCAATAGAAATATTTACGCCATATCTTATGGTAAATACTTCTAGTTACAGGCTTACGAGCCTAAACCATGGTCTCTATGACCGAGTCTGAAAAGCCCTGCTTGAATAAAATTAAGCTTTCAATCTCCAAGCAGTCAGCTTCAGAGAAACTAGATTTGGATGAAGGAAGGGCCCTTGAATTAGAAGGTCCTTCCTCAACGAAAGTCTCCACGGTGGCAGAGATGATATGTCCACCAGATCTGCATACCAAATCCTGCAAGACCAAGCCAGTGCCATGAGGATCACCAACGCCTTCTCCTGCTTGATTCGAGCAATTAACAGAGGAAGAAGAGCAAACAAAGGAAATAGGTATGCTAGATTGAAGGTCCAAGGTACCGCCAGAGCGTCTATCAGTACCGCCTGAGGTTCCCTGGACCTCTACCCATACCTCGGAAGCTTGGCATTCTGCCGAGATGCCATGAGATCCAATTCCGGCTGACCCCATTTGAGAATCAGGCTGGAAAGCACTTCCGGATGGAGCTCCCACTCCCCCGGATGAAAGGTCTGCCTGCTCAGGAAGTCCGCCTCCCAGTTGTCCACCCCTGGGATGTGGATCGCCGATAGACAGCAAGAGTGGGTATCCGCCCACTGAATTATCTTGGTTACCTCTGTCATCGCTAAGGAACTCCTCGTTCCTCCCTGACGATTGATGTAAGCTACTGAAGTTATGTTGTCCGACTGAAACCTGATAAACTGGACCGAGGCTAACTGGGGCCAGGCCCGAAGAGCATTGAAGATAGCTCTCAGTTCCAGAATGTTTATAGGTAGAACAGACTCTGACTGAGTCAAAACTCCCTGAGCCCTTAGGGAGCCCCAGACAGCTCCCCATCCTAGAAGGCTGGCGTCCGTTGTCACAATCACCCAGGATGATCTGCGAAAGCAGGTTCCCTGAGAGAGAGATGATCCAGAGACAACCACCATTGAAGAGAATCCCTTGTCTCCTGCTCTAGTAGTATTCGAGGAGACAAGTCCGTATAATCTCTGTTCCATTGCCTGAGCATGTTTAAAGGGACACTGAACCCAATTTTTTTCGTTCGTGATTTAGATAGAGCAGGCAATTTTAAGCAACTTTCTAATTTACTCCTATTATCAATTTTTCTTCGTACTCTTGCTATCTTTATTTGAAAAAGAAGGCATCTAAACTTTTTTTTTTGGGTTCAGAACTCTGGACAGCAGTTTTTGATTGGTGGATGAATTTATCCACCAATCTGCAAGGACAACCTAGGTTGTTCACCAAAAATGGTCCGACATCTAAACTCACATTCTTGCATTTCAAATAAAGATACCAAGAGAATGAAGAAAAATTGATAATAGGAGTAAATTAGAAAGTTGCTTAAAATGTCAGGCTCTATCTGAATCACAAAATAAAAAAATTGGGTTCAGTGTCCCTTTAACTGCAGAGGTCTGAGATGAAATCGAGCAAACGGGATGATGTCCATTGCTGCCACCATCAGCCCAATTACTTCCATGCACTTAGCCACGGATGGCTGAGGAGTGGACTGAAGGGCTAGACAAGTATTGAAAATCTTTGATTTCCTGACTTCTGTCAGAAAAATCTCCATTGATAGGGAATCTATTATGGTTCCCAAGAAAGTTACCCTTGTATTTGGGACCAAGGAACTTTTCTCCAAGTTTATCTTCCACCCGTGAGATCGCAGGAAGGATAACACTGTGTCCGTGTGGGATCTAGCTTGTTGTAAGGATGGCGCCTGGACTAGGATTTCATCCAGATAGGGCGCCACTGCAATGCTCCGTAAGCGAAGCACCGCCAACAGCGATCCCAGAACCCTTGTGAAAATTCTCTGAGCTGTGGCAAGACCGAAAGGAAGAGCCACGAATTGGAAGTGCTTGTCTAGAAAGGCAAACCTTAGGAACTTGTGATGATCCCTGTGAATGGGAAGATGCAGGTACGTGTCCTTTAAATCCAATGTTGTCATAAATTGACCCTCTTGGATCAAAGGGAGGATGGAACGAGTGGTTTCCATCTTGAAGAAAGGTACTCTGAGAAATTTGTTTAGAGTCTTGAGATCTAAAATAGGTCTGAAAGTTCCCTTTTTTGGGGGGACCACAAACAGATTGGAATAAAATCCCAGACTCTGTTTCAGAATCGGAACAGGACCTATCACTCCCAGGTCAGAGAGGTCTCTTACATAGTGTAAGAACGCCTCTCTCTTTGTCTAGTCTGCAGATATTGAAAGCAGAAACCTGCCTCTGGGAGGAAAACTTTTGAACTCTAGTTTGTATCCCTGGGACACTATTTCTATTGCCCAGGGATCCCGAAAAATTTGGACCCAAGTCTGAACAAATAAGGAAAGTCTGCCCCCTACAAGATACGGTCCTGGATCGGGAACAGACCCATCATGCTGTCTTCGATTCAACAGCAGGCTTCTTGGGTTGTTTTCCCTTATTCCAAGACTGACTGGGTCTCCATGAAGGTTTAAAATTGTTCCTGCTTGAAGGCGGAAGAGGAAGGATTTCCCTTGAAATTTCGAAAGGAACGAAAATTATTCTGTCGTCCTTTTTGTTTGTTTCTCTTGTCCTGAGGAAGAAGATGACCTTTACCTCCCGTGATATAAGAGGTAATTTCAGCCAAGCCAGGTCCAAACAAGGTCTTTCCCATGTAAGGAATTACTAAAAGCTTAGATTTAGAGGACACATCCGCAGACCAAGGTTTTAACCATAAGGCTCTGCGAGCTAGAACAGAAAAACACAAAATCTTTGTTCCCAGTTTGATAACTTAAAGGGAAGCATCCTTGATAAAGGAATTAGCCAATATAAGAGCTTTAATCCTATCCTGGATTTCGTCCAGGGGAGTTTCCGTCCTGATAGCATCAGAAAACACATGAAACCAATATGCCACTGCACTAGAGATGGTAGCAACGCACACAGCTGGCTGCCATTGAAAGCCCTGGTGTACATACATCTTTTTTAGTAACCCCTCTAATTTTTTGACCACAGGATCTTTGAAAGCGCAACTATCCTCTATGGGAATAGTAGTTCTCTTAGCTAAGGTGGAAACCGCTCCTTCCACCTTGGGGACGGTTTGCCAAGCCTCCTTAACAGAGTCGGCTATGGGAAACATCTTTTTAAATATAGGATATGGAGAAAAAAGGTGTACCCGGCCTCTCCCACTCCTTAGCAATGATCTCAGAAGCTTGGCCAGCTTACTGGATTTTTTGGGGTTAACAACGACCATGCAGTCGCTGTCATCCAATGTAACTAAAACCTCCTTAAGTAACAGACGGAGGTATTCTAGCTTAAACCTGAAGGATACAACCTCAGTATCAGCAAGAGAAATTACACTGTCAGAATCTGAAATTTCCCCTTCAGATGCTACTACATATCCTCCTCCTCAGGTTTCTCTGAGGAGACATCTGAATGTCTGATTTTCCTCTTACGCTTTCCCTGCAACATTGGAAAAGCAGACAATGCATGTAAAACTGATGTAGACTTGAGGGAAGTGATGTCTCAAAGTAACTCCATTATGAGCTAGAGAGGAAAAGCAGGGTACTGCATGTGAGGGCGGTAAAAATTGGGGCGCTTGAGGAGAAAGTTGCGGCCTATATTGAACATTTTCATTAGATTCCTGAACAGCAACCTTTTTAGAAAATGTTGGCTCAGAAAAAAAGTCTCTCCCTATAGCTTAAAGTCCTCCCAATACATGGTTCCACATAGGCCTCCAAAATATAGAGAGCAAGTGACACCTTACAGGGCCTCTTGTTCCATCTTCTAACTCAAATTGACAAGAATTTCTTTATTGAAATGTAACATCACAAAAAAAAAAACTGATACTGTCTCTTTAAATAATAAAGTGAAAACATTTTTATTCAGTTTAATATAAAAAGCTTAAAGTGTTAATATGAACTTTTAAACACATCCACACCTCAGCAAAACCTTGCTGAGGTGCCTATCTCCTCTTAGTAGGAGCAAAATGTCCCCACAAACCGGAACTCGGTCGTGCAGACAGAATAAGGAGAGAACACGCAGTTTTATTAATCTGAGGTGAACTCCTTGGTCCTTTAGTACGTAGCTAAATATACAGATGCGTAGCTACTCTACAACGGAGCGGAGTGACTGCAAATGACATGCAATCACTTTCCGCTTCCTAGCGTACCTCCCATCGTGGGCGTGACTAGCTCGGGAGTGTGGAACCACCGCCCTTCAAAAAACCAGCCCAGTGCCTGCATATATACTGCCTCGAGAGTCCCCTGAGCTCCAGGGGAGTCTGAAAAATAATAACTGATGAGGTCATAAAGAATCCTTTCAATAAAGTGCCCTCCATTTTTCTGAGTATTTATGGTTCCCCAGAAAGCAAGCTAGCACTTACCTCAATCTGCTGCCCGACAGCAAGGCAGTTTTCAGGTTTTCAGAGGTCCTCTCCCTCCCATGGACCTGAAATAAAGGAAAGTCCTGAGTTAAAGTCCCTCAGGTTTTTAAGGATAGGGCAGCAACACTATATGGGAGGCGTAGTGAGAATTATGTCCCACAAGTTACCATTGCTCTAAAGCCACCACTGCTCTACTGAAGAGACTGATATGGACTACGGCTACACCCTAGTACAAAGCAGCACAATCTTGCACTACTTATAAAATAATAAACTCTTGTTTGAAGAATCTTTCCTAACACCTCACTTTACCACTTCCTATCACTAACGTAGGCAAAGAGAATGACTGGGTTAGTAGGGAAGGGAGGAGCTATTTAACAGCTTTTGCTGTGGTGCTCTTTGCCGCCTCCTGCTGACCAGGAGGTGAATATCCCATTAGTAATTAAAGGGACATTATACACTCATTTTTTCTTTGCATAAATGTTTTGTAGATAATCTATTTATATAGCCAATAAAGTTTTTTTTTTTTAATTAATGTATAGTTTTGCTTATTTTTAAATAACATTGCTCTGATTTTCAGACTCCTAACCAAGCCCCAAAGTTTTATGTGAATATGCTCGACTACCTACTCCAGCTTGCTCCTGTTTGTGTAAAGGGTCTTTTCATATGCAAAAGAAGGGGGAGGGGGGGAGTGTCTTATTTGCCACTTGCAGTGGGCTTTCCAGCTACCTTTTCAACAGAGCCAAAGTGACAGCTTCTAAGTAAGTTTTTAAACAGTTTTATACTGAATTTTTATATCAGTATCTGTGCATATTATTCTTTATAGTAGTGTCTATTACATGCAGTTATATGAAAATGAGTGTATACTGTCCCTTTAAGATGATTCGTGGACTCATCATGTCATTAAAAAGAAAATGGGTTTACTGACTGTAGTGGCACACAGCAATGAGCTTAACACTTGTTTGTCCAGAACATAAAGGACAGTTAAGGGATTTAATCACTGCAGTGACACACTGCAAAGATTAACACACTTGTTTGTCCAGAAGATACAGGGCAGACAAGGTGTTTAAAGACTGTAAAAACTAGACTCTATAAAACCATATTAAAAAAAGGAACGTTGCTATATACATACAAGATATATTTAGCCATTTAGAATCATGTATTTTTCTGAGACGTTCTATGTAGAGTCAAACTCTGAGAACCTGAGAGATGAATAAATTACTGTGATCCTGTGCCCCACTCTGACCTACAGAAAATGCAGCCAGCCACAGGCAGAACATGGTTGTACCTTCAGGGTTAAAAAAAAACACAGACCTGACCCAGTTATGAAAGTGTCAAGCCCAGAGGCAGAACTTTATTCACTTTCTGCAATGAGAAATCTTTAGTGAAATATTTTCTGCAGATCATTTTGAATTAGGCAGTTACCCTAAAGCACCAGCTGAGCGGCAATGTGCTGATTCACTGGAAAATAAAGCGACTTTTAAAGTTTTTTAATTTATTGCCGCAGTTGAAAATTGCATTACAAATTAGTTGCACAGGGAATTACGTTTATTAAATTCTTTACTAAATGTTCCCTTTGCTCTTGGTCTAACGTCACATAATTATAAGGTAAAAAGATAGTAATTAAAAGGTGCATTTCTCACAAGAACGTCTTACATGCAGGAGTCACAGCTTTGCAGACAAGAAGAGGCTAGAGGGCAAGGTGTAAAATATTCCAGATAGACAGTCATCTATCAGTCTACTACTGCTCTGCAGATCTGCTCCATATTTGACCGTTCTCTTCAAACAACCCTTTGCTCTGGCTGCATTATGTTCAGGAAAACTTAAAGGGACACTGAACCCAAATTTTTTCTTTCATGATTCAGATAGAGCAGGGAATTTTAAGCAACTTTATAATTTACTCCTATTATCAATTTTTATTCGTTCTCTTGCTATCTTTATTTGAAAAAGAAGGCATCTAAGCTAAGGAACCCGCAATTCTTTGGTTCAGTACCATGGACAGCACTTGTTTATTGGTGCTGTCCAATAAGCAAGGACAACTCAGGTTGTTCACCAAAAATGGGCCGGCATCTAAACTTACATTCTTGCTTTTCAAATAAATATAACAAGAGAATAAAGAAAATTTGATAATAGGAGTAAATTAGAAAGTTGCTTAAAATTGCTGCTCTATCTGAATCACAAAAGAAAAAATTTGGGTTCAGTGTCAATTTAAGTGCAACAAGAGCACAGCACTGTTTGAAGAGAACAGCCTGATATTAAAGTTAAAGAACTAATAGTTCCTGTATGTGTCCAGTTCTCATCTCAGACATCTCAGATCACAGCATGTTCTGCCTTGGAGGTGTCAAGCTTGGACCAAAGCCAATACTTGTGCTAAAACACATATAGCAATGAAGGGGTTAAATCACCACCCGTAACTTACAGAGCAATGCACTGACTTTACCATAGAGTCAGCGGCCACAAGAGTGGCTCTAAGTCCTACACTAAGGGTCAGATTAGGTTTGTGCATGAGCGATAAGGGGTTTATCACAAGTGTTTGCGCTCTCGTTGGGCTTACTGCTCGTATTAGGAGTTAAAAGTAAACGCAATAGCTTGTGCACAATCGCTTTTTAATCTAGAATGATTACCGCGACTTCAGAATCTCTGGTTAACTGTCACAAAACACATTAAAAATACATTACAAAGTACAGTTACACTCATTGTAACACTGTCTAATAAAAATTATTTCTAAAAAATATTGTACAAAAAAGTTATAAAGGCTCAAAGAAAGGTGACCAGTCAACACAGTAGATTTGCATAATAAACATATGCAAGATAACAAGACAATGCAATAGCACTTAATCTGAACTTCAAATGAGTAGTAGATTTTTTTCTGACAATTTTAAAAGTTATGTCTTTTTCCACTCCCCCTGTACCATGTGACAGCCATCAGCCAATCACAAACGCATACACGTACCATGTGACAGCCATCAGCCAATCACAAATACAAACACATAACATGTGACAGCCATCAGCCAATCACAAATGCATACACGTACCATGTGACAGCCATCAGCCAATCACAAATACAAACACATACCATGTGACAGCCATCAGCCAATCACAAATGCATACACGTACCATGTGACAGCCATCAGCCAATCACAAATACGAACACATACCATGTGACAGCCATCAGCCATTCACAAATGCATACACGTACCATGTGACAGCCATCAGCTATTCACAAATGCATACACTTATTCTTGCACATGCTCAGTAGGAGCTGGTGACTCAAAAAGTGTAAATATAAAAAGACTGTGCACATTTAGTTAACCCCTTAATGACAACTGACGTACCAGGTACGTCATGCATTAACTTACAGTTAATGACAATAGACGTACCTGGTACGTCAGTTGTCTAAGAGAGTGCTGGAAGCGATCGCAATCGCTTCCAGCAGCTCTCAGGGTATTGCAGTGATGCCTCCATATGGAGGCATCCTGCAATACCATTTAGAAGACTCCGATGCAGAGAGAGCCACTCTGTGGCCCTCTCTGCACCGGTAGCGATGGTGCCGGTTCGTTGGTGGGTGGGAGCACATCAGGGAGGCGGGTGGGCGGCCCATCGCTACCCGGCATCCGGTTCCTGTAAGTGCTATGTGCACGCCGGGTGCCGGGAGCGTGCGGGGGCGCGCGTGCGCGCGCACGGGGGCGCGCGGGGGTGCGCGTGCGCGCCAGATTACATGGCCACTGCCACCAATGAGAAAGGAAGGGGGGACAAAAATATAATATAAATAAATATATAAGGATCTGGGAGGGGGAGGGGGTTGGGGTATTGTGGGGGGCTGCTACACTACAGAAAATATTAAAATGGCAAAAAATTGCAAAAAAAAACACTTGTTTTGGGGGCAAATTGGGTACTGGCAGACAGCTGCCAGTACCCAAGATGGCGGCAATTAGGTAGGGGAGAGGGTTAGAGAGCTGGGGGGGGGGATCATGGAGGTTGGGGCTAAGGCAGGAGTCCATCACAGCTAAAACATTTTAATTTTTTTTATTAAAAAAAAGAAAAACTCCTTTTATTTAGTACTGGCAGACTTTCTGCCAGTACTTAAGATGGCGGGGACAATTGTGGGGTGGGGGAGGGAAGAGAACTGTTTGGGAGGGATCAGGGGGTGGGATGTGTCAGGTGGGAGGCTGATCTCTACCCTAAAGCTAAAATTAACCCTGCAAGCTCCCTACAACCTACCTAATTAACCCCTTCACTGCTGGGCATAATTTACGTGTGGTGCGCAGCAGCATTTAGTGGCCTTCTAATTACCAAAAAGCAATGCCAAAGCCATATAAGTCTGCTATTTCTGAACAAAGGGGATCCCAAAGAAGCATTTACAACCATTTGTGCCTTAATTGCACAAGCTGTTTGTAAATAATTTCAGTGGGAAACCTAAAGTTTGTGACAAAATTTGTGAAAAAGTGAACTTATTTTTTTATTTGATGACATTTGGCGGTGAAATGGTGGCATGAAATATACCAAAATGGGCCTAGATCAATACTTTGGGTTGTCTTCTAAAAAAAAATATATACATGTCAAGGGATATTCAGGTATTCCTGACAGATATCAGGGTTCCAATGTAACTAGCGCTAATTTTGAAAAAAAGTTGTTTGGAAATAGCAAAGTGCTACTTGTATTTATGGCCCTATAACTTGCAAAAAAAGTAAAGAACATGTAAACATTGGGTATTTCTAAACTCAGGACAAAATTTAGAAACTATTTAGCATAGGTGTTTTTTGGTGATTGTAGATGTGTAACAGATTTTGGGGGTCAAAGTTAGAAAAAGTGTGTTTTTTTCAATTTTTTCCTCATATTTTATATTTTTTTTTATAGGAAATTATAAGATATGATGAAAATAATGGTATTTTTAGAAAGTCCATTTAATGGCGAGAAAAACGGTATATAATATGTGTGGGTACAGTAAACGAGTAAGAGGAAAATTACAGCTAAACACAAACACCGCAGAAATGTAAAAATAGCCATTGTCATTAAGGGTAAGAAAATTGAAAAATGGTCCGGTCATTAAGGGGTTAATGGAAGTAAATTGGAAAGTTGTTTAAAATGGCTGCCCTATCTGAATAATGAAAGTTTAATTTTGATTGAGTGTCCCTTTAACATTGAGACACCTACAGTACATATAGATATCAGAAGATGTAAACTCACCTAACCACATTCCTTCCTGTGGCAGATCACAGGCATTTACTTGTCTTTAATTACATTTTAGTAAACATTAGTCTGAACCCCAAGGCTAATGAGTCTATCAGCAAACTGAATATTCAGCATCTACACCCTGCTACATTTATCTAACAGTAAATCTAAAGCAATCACATTAATACAGCGTTGTATCATTTTATTCTACATTATTCCCTTAAAGAGACACTGAAGTCATAATTAGACAGTCATGATTTAGACAGAACATACAATTTTAAACAACAAGCAATTTACTTCTAATTATTTCATTTGCTTCCTTCTCTTGTTATCCTTTGCTGAAAGGTTTATCTAGGAAAGCTCAGGAGCAGCAAAGAACCTAGGTTCTAGCTGCTGATTGGTGGTTGCATATTTATATACCGATTGTGATTGGCTCACCCATATGTTCTGTTAGAAACCAGTAGTTGATACTAGAAGTAAACTAGAAAGTTGTATTCTCTGTCTGAATCATGAAAGAAATGTTTTGGGTTTCATGTCCCTTTAACAAGTAACGCACTTGTTAAAGGGACAGTCTACACCAGAATTTTTGTTATTAAAAAAAAAAAAAAAAAGACAGATAATCCCTTTATGACCCATTCCCCAGTTATGCATAACCAGCACGGTTATACTAATATACTTTTTACCTCTGTGATTGCCTTGTACCTGAGCCAGCAATCTCTTGTTGTGAAAAGCTAAAAAAAAGCATGTGATAAGAGGCTGTCTTTAGTGGCATAGAAACAGGCAGAAATTTACAGGTTTAAAGGTTATAAAGTATATTTATATAATAATGTTGCTTGTGCAAAGCTGGGGAATGGCTAGTAAAGGCGTTATCTATCTTTTTAAACAATAACAATTTTAGTCTTGGCTGTCCCTTTAAGGCTTTTCATGCAGGTACAAAGGGGATAATCAAACAACGCATTTCACGAAAAAAGAGCGAGACAATGACATCTAGACTTGCTGAATTTCATGGGTCACAGATCGGAAGTCCATTTGCAGAGATGCAAGCTAAGCGGTATGAATGCTCGCAAAATGATCAGTCTAGTTGTTCACTTTGACGCTGGTCAAAAAACCGTGGCCGGACTTTTAGCCGACGGACATTTGGCCGACGGACATTTGGCCGAAACACAAGTGGCTGTCAGATAACAGTCCGGCCACGAGATAGATAGATTTGATAGATAGATACATAGATTAGATAGATCAATAGATGCAATAGATACATTTGATAGATACGATAGATAAATAGATAGATTTGATAGATAGATAATTTCCCAGACAGAGAATTACAAGACGTGCAGCCTGGGACCCATGGTAAGGATCCCAGAGGCAGTTGCGGCGCCCGAGGCTCTGATTAGAACAGAGCACTCTGGAACGTATCTGCCCTCGGCCGAAATCGGAACATTCTTTAGCTTTCTGTCTGTCGGCCAAATGTCCGTCTGCCAAATGTCCTTCTGCATTTTGTCAGAGCACCTCAAAAAACACCTACTTCACTTTTCAGAAACAACAATGTTGTGCCAGAAAATAGGTAAAACAGCTATTGGCATAAGCAGTATCCCCAACAACATTAATTCAGGACATTCCATATGACACAAAAACTAAAATCAGACGCATTTATGTTCAAAGTGGAGTTAAAAAGTGTAATGCACACCAAAAAGCTTCCAGGACCCTTCATATCACCTGTGCTGACCCTAAAACACTCCATTGTCCATTCCACATTGTCTGTCCTGCAGAATGTCACCTTAGCCTCCACAAATGCTACTCATGGATAAGCAAGTGATAGAATCAATAACACTATTGCCTCTATAACTGTGAGGTCCACATTGTTTAATTGTTGACACCTGAAGAAGCAATGGTGCGAAACGCGTATGGGCGCCAAGTCTGAATTTTAGTGCTATTTATTTATTTTTATTTTAATGACTGGGTCTATAGACAAATAGTTACATCTGCTAATCCACAAAGCATCATAAATAAGAATTTGGTTCTTTTTTTTTTTTTTTTACTATCCTGTTTTTCTCCATGTATTGATTTGTGGATATTAATCTAGAGAAACCTTTATACTTTTTGTGGCTTATAAAATAGTAATTTTTTCTGGCTCCCAACTTTTTGAACGATTAAAAAAAAATTGAAAAAGGGAAAAAAAAAAAGTTTGCCTAATTCACACTTCATTAAAGGGACATTGTACATTAGATTTTTCTTTGCATAAATGTTTTGTAGATTATCCCATTTATACAGCTCATCTGGTAGTGTTTTTATAAATATGTTCAGTTTTGCTTTTTTTTTTTTAAGAACATTGTTCTGATTTTCAGACTCCTAACCAAGCCCCACTGTGTCAGATGTATACTGATGTCTACAGATTCCTGCTGGCTTTGTTTTATGTCTTTTCATATGCAGAGGTGGGAGGGGGGTTGTGCTCGTCCTGGTTTATCACCCCCTTTCACTAGGTGTCCCAGCCTAACCCCATCAACAATGCTAAACTGGGAACTTCTAAGAAAGCTTTTTAAAAGGTTTAATACTGGATTTTTATATCAGTATCTGTGCATATTATTCTTTATAGCAGTGTAAATTGCATGCAGTTATATAGAAACTTGTGTACACTGTCCCTTTAATAATTTTAGATGGCTCCTAATAATATGTCACGTATGGTCAACCCTCCTATACCAGAATTAGACAACTGATCATTAATTATAGACAGTACTAGTGTGCAGTATTTTTTGTTTGCTTGTGTTCTGTTTTAAGCTGATTCTAGCAGTCATTAGCTGCACGTGCACAAGGCTGAGCTCTAAAGCACACAACAGTTTCCATTACCACAGTAGACAATAAATCTTTGTGCATGAAGCACTTTAAATATAGACAAGAAGGGCGTCTGTCATGTACCGACCGTGTCCGTCTGTCATAGCTACACCTGGCTGCATCAGCACATTCTCACTTAGTTTAAAGAATCCCGTTAAAACACGTTTCAGACTGTAATGCAAAAGCATAGAAATTTGTGTAGTAAAAATAATATAAATTTCATTATTTATTCTGTCCCCTTTTCCTGCAATTGTGGGTTTTCCTATGCCCCTGTGTCTGTATAGAGGAGCGCGAGCCACCAAATTACTGGGTTAAAAAGTCTGTTCTTATCTCACATCCCTTGCTGAGGCCAGTCAGGAACTAAGGTTAACACTTTAGTGACTTTGGCTCTAGTTGAATGCAGCTGTAGAGATTAGATAAGGGAAAACTAGCTTCTAACACGGTGATACGCACTACTTTATAGCAACTAAACTAACAAAAACTTTACACTTATTCCCTCCAAATGTATTATCAGTCTAATCTATGTCTTAAATACATAACATCGATTACTTATTTACTGTCCCTTTAAAAAAGGTACAATGTACTGTAATTTTCTTTTCCCCTTTGTGTCCCAAATAAGATATTTTACCTGGAAGAGTGTATTAAATTGTTTACAAATAGATTGCTTATCTTTATTTTGTCATGTGAAATAGCTCATTTTGTCTGTGGTATTCCCACCTATACTGAAATTTCAAATACGTATGTACTGGTTATAGAAAGGATGTGTAAACAAGGTTTACAAATAATTACGCTCCCAGTAGGTGGTGGGACAGAGGAATAATAAAATGTGAATTTTCCATTGCTCTCTCTAAGTATTGGTCTCACTCTGTATACAAATGTAAGATGAGGAGGATTTTGTGTAAGTATAGAGAGATAAGCTAATGATTTCTGCTCTCCCAAGCAAGCTCAGCCCATTTCATTGGGTTGTGGTTTCAATTACCAGAGAAAGCTATTTCATAAACAAAAATGTACCAAAGTAGAAATATTATACTCTGCAGTTGGTATAACAAGTCATTGTAAACACATTAAAGGGACATTGTACACTAGATTTTTCTTTGCACACATGTTTTGTAGATAAACCATTTATACAGCCCATCTTGTAGTGTTTTTGTAACAATGTAGAGTTTTGCTTATTTTTTAATAACTTTGTGCTGATTTTCAGACTCGTAACCAAGCCCCAAAGTGTCAGATGTAGACCCAGGTCTACAGACTCATCTTGCTCCTGTTTCTGTAATCTGTCTTTTCATATGCAGGGGAGGGTCTGCTCATTCTGCTTTCTCAGCCCCTTTCAATGAGTGTCCCAGCCTAAACTCATCTACAGAGCTAAACTGGGAGCTTCTTACTTAGTTTCTAAAAGGTTTATAGCGGATTTGTAGGTCAGTATCTGTGCATATTCTTCTCTATTACATGCGGTTATATACAAATTGGTGTAGAATGTCCCTTTATTAATATTACAGTACACAGTGTCTTTAAAGGGACAGTCTAGGCCAAAATAAACTTTCATGATTCAGATAGAGCATGTCATTTTAAACAATTTTCCAATTTACTTTTATCACCAATTTTGCTTTGTTCTCTTGGTATTCTTAGTTAAAAGCTTAACCTAGGAGGTTCATATGCCAATTTCTTAGACCTTGAAGGCCACCTCTTTTCAGAATGCATTTTAACAGTTTTTCACCACTAGAGGGTGTTAGTTCACGTATTTCATATAGATAACACTGTGCTTGTGCACGTGAAGTTATCTGGGAGCAGGAACTGATTGGCTAGACTGTAAGTCTGTCAAAAGAACTGAAATAAAGGGGCAGTTTGCAGAGGCTTAGATACAAGATAATCACAGAGGTTAAAAGTATATTATTAAAACTGTGTTGGTTATGCAAAACTGGGGAATGGGTAATAAAGGGATTATCTATCTTTTAAAACAATAACAATTCTGGTGTAGACTGTCCCTTTAAATAAAAACTAGACGTGAGACCAGAGCGAGCCCTCGCGGAAGATGCTCAGAGGCAACTTATTCTTTGCAATTGTTATTTTCCACTGTAAACAGAGGGTTAAACTAGTGAACATCTTATAAGTATGGCCTCTGTTAAGCCATAAACTGCAGGAATTGGCCAAAACTAACAATAAGGCACAACATATTCTACATATGCATGAAAATCCTGTGCGATTAACCCACTGCCAACAGAAAGGCTAAATCACTGCCAACAAAAAGGCTAAATCACTGCTTTGTGTGTGTTTAGAATACTCTCTCTCGCTCTCTCTCATATCTCTAAAGGTGTTTATAAAAAACACTTCTAAGGGCTAAATTTATTAAAGCTCTACGGCTGCAAGTTCTCATAAGAACTTGCTCGCTGTCATTTATCAAGCAGCGGTCACCAGACCGCCGCTTCCCTAACCTCTTCGCCACCTCTAATGTGGCGAAATTCAATCTCCTCGGTCTAGTCAGACTGAGGAGATTGACAGCTCCTGCCCGCGCGTGATTGGCTGTGCGCGGGAAGGGGGCGGGATTGCACGCGAGCGCAAAATTGCGCTTGTGTGCAATGGCGAATACCTGCGGGTAATTTCGCCCCGCCACAGGCGAGCTGAGGCGTACAGGGGCGCGTATACACGCCCCTGTACGCCTCAGCTTTAATAAATCAAGCCCTAAGTCAGACTCCCCCCAAGGCAGAACATGCAGTGATCTGAGATACCATCACAGAAAATGCATCATCTCTGCAGAAAGAACAGGAACTGTAAGTGCTTTAATGGGACACTGCAATCAAAATTAAAATTCATTATTCAGATAGGGCAGCCATTTTAAACAACTTTCCAATTTACTTCCATAACAAAATGTGCACAGTCTTTTTATATCACCAGCTCCTACTGAGCATGTGCAAGAATAAGTGTGTATGCATTTGTGAATGGCTGATTGCGGTCACATGGTACGTGTATGCATTTGTGATTGGCTGGTGGCTGTCACATGGTAGAGTGGGAGTGGAAAAAGACAATTTTTAAAATTGTCAGAATTAAAATCTACTACTCATTTGAAGTTCAGACTAAGTGCTATTGCATTGTCTTGTTATCTTGCATTTGTTGATTATGCAAATCTACTGTGTTGACTGGTCCTTTAACTTTACAACGCTGCTCCACATCCGGCTTTTCTCTTCAAACAGAGCTTTGCTCTGGCTACACTGTATAAATTTTCCTTAACACAGCAAATCCAAAGCAAAGTGCTGTTTGAAGTGAACAGTCAAATATGCAGTAGCGTTGCAAAGCAGCAGTGCATTGATTGCTGACTGGCTCTCCGAGATATTTTCAAACCCGCCCCCTAGCATTTCCCAGTCTTAAAAACATTTAATCAATGAAAGTGCCCCTGTTTTGAAGAGTAATTGTATATACTCTGCATTAAATTCAGAAACTTTACAATCACTTTAAAATATATCTGCAGAAAATTTTTCACTAAAAAAAAATCTCATTCAAGAAAGTGAAAAAAAGTTCTGCTTCTGGGCCGACTCCTAACATTTTTGGGTTGGCTCCTACACTTTGAACCAAAATATTGAGCCCTTGTTTAACCCATAAGAAGCAGAGAACTGAACAAAGTAAGGTGGTGCCTCTTCGGGATTCAAGGGGTAAAGATGACAATGACGGTAGCCAATTCCAAACAGTATCCGCGAACAAACATAAAGTAGGAAGGAAAAAGGGCAGTCGTTTACACTTCTAGATCACTCATATTTTTACATAATACCTAAAAGGGACAATAAACCCAATTATTTTGTTTATGATTCAGATAGAGCAGCAATTTTAAGCAATTTTCTAATTTACTCCTATTAATTTTCTTCGTTCTCTTGCTATCTTTATTTGAAAAAGGAATCTAAGCTAAGGAGACGGCCCATTTTTGGTTCAGCACCCTAGTTAGCGCTTGCTGATTGGTGGCTATATCGGCAAGCGCAACCCAGGTGCTGAACCTAATATAGGCCGGCTTCTATGCTTTACATTCCTGTTTTCCAAATAAGGATAGCAAGAGAACAAAGAAAATTGATAATAGGAGTAAATAAAAAAATTGTCCCAATTCCCTGATTTAATATTAATTACATTACAATGGCAACACCACATTAACACCTTGTTTAACAGTTTACAAAAAATAACCTGTTTGCACAGTCACATCAGTGACGTTTAATCACATGTGCAACATGTAAGCAATTCTCAGCATAAGCCGCAGGCATTTCTACTGCTTTATTACCTAATCAGAGTATTTCTCATATTACAAATAAGTTATTCTCAGTATAAGCAGCGCACATTTCTACTGCTTTATTACCTAATCAGAGTATTTCTCAGACATTACAGGTAACCTGTTATTCTCAGTATAAGTAGCGCGCATTTCTACTGCTTTATTACCTAATCAGAGTATTTCTCAGACATTACAGATAAGTTATTCTCAGTATAAGCAGCACACATTTCTACAGCTTTATTAGCGAATCAGAGTATTTCTCACATTACAGATAAGTTATTCTCAGTATAAGCAGCACACATTTCTACAGCCTTATTACCTAATCAGTATTTCTCATATTACAAATAAGTTATTCTCAGTATAAGCAGCGCGCATTTCTACTGCTTTATTACCTAATCAGAGTATTTCTCATATTACAAATAAGTTATTCTCAGTATAAGCAGCGCACATTTCTACTGCTTTATTACCTAATCAGAGTATTTCTCAGACATTACAGGTAACCTGTTATTCTCAGTATAAGTAGCGCGCATTTCTACTGCTTTATTACCTAATCAGAGTATTTCTCAGACATTACAGATAAGTTATTCTCAGTATAAGCAGCGCACATTTCTACAGCTTTATTAGCGAATCAGAGTATTTCTCACATTACAGATAAGTTATTCTCAGTATAAGCAGCACACATTTCTACAGCCTTATTACCTAATCAGTATTTCTCATATTACAAATAAGTTATTCTCAGTATAAGCAGCACACATTTCTACTGCTTTATTACCTAATCAGTATTTCTCATATTACAAATAAGTTATTCTCAGTATAAGCAGCGCGCATTTCTACAGCTTTATTACCTAATCAGAGTATTTCTCACATTACAGATAAGTTATTCTCAGTATAAGCAGCGCGCATTTCTACTGCTTTATTACCTAATCAGAGTATTTCTCAGACATTACAGATAAGTTATTCTCAGTATAAGTAGCGCGCATTTCTACAGCTTTATTACCTAATCAGAGTATTTCTCACATTACAGATAAGTTATTCTCAGTATAAGCAGCGCACATTTCTACAGCTTTATTACCTAATCAGAGTATTTCTCTTATTACAGGTAACCTGTTATTCTCAGTATAAGCAGCGCACATTTCTACAGCTTTATTACCTAATCAGAGTATTTCTCAGACATTACAGATACGTTATTCTCAGTATAAGCAGCGCGCATTTCTACAGCCTTATTACCTAATCAGAGTATTTCTCAGACATTACAGATAAGTTATTCTCAGTATAAGCTGCGCACATTTCTACAGCTTTATTACCTAATCAGAGTATTTCTCATATTACAAATAAGTTATTCTCAGTATAAGCAGCGCGCATTTCTACAGCTTTATTACCTAATCAGAGTATTTCTCAGACATTACAGATAAGTTATTCTCAGTATAAGCAGCACACATTTCTACAGCCTTATTACCTAATCAGAGTATTTCTCACATTACAAATAAGTTATTCTCAGTATAAGCAGCGCGCATTTCTACTGCTTTATTACCTAATCAGAGTATTTCTCACATTACAAATAAGTTATTCTCAGTATAAGCAGCGCACATTTCTACAGCTTTATTACCTAATCAGAGTATTTCTCAGACATTACAGGTAACCTGTTATTCTCAGTATAAGCAGCGCACATTTCTACTGCTTTATTACCTAATCAGAGTATTTCTCACATTACAGATAAGTTATTCTCAGTATAAGCAGCGCACATTTCTACTGCTTTATTACCTAATCAGAGTATTTCTCATATTACAAATAAGTTATTCTCAGTATAAGCAGCGCACATTTCTACTGCTTTATTACCTAATCAGAGTATTTCTCAGACATTACAGGTAACCTGTTATTCTCAGTATAAGCAGCGCACATTTCTACTGCTTTATTACCTAATCAGAGTATTTCTCACATTACAGATAAGTTATTCTCAGTATAAGCAGCACGCATTTCTACAGCTATATTACCTAATCAGAGTATTTCTCTTATTACAGGTAACCTGTTATTCTCAGTATAAGCAGCGCACATTTCTACAGCTTTATTACCTAATCAGAGTATTTCTCACATTACAGATAAGTTATTCTCAGTATAAGCAGCACGCATTTCTACAGCTTTATTACCTAATCAGAGTATTTCTCTTATTACAGGTAACCTGTTATTCTCAGTATAAGCAGCGCACATTTCTACAGCTTTATTACCTAATCAGAGTATTTCTCAGACATTACAGATACGTTATTCTCAGTATAAGCAGCGCGCATTTCTACTGCTTTATTACCTAATCAGAGTATTTCTCTTATTACAGGTAACCTGTTATTCTCAGTATAAGCAGCGCACATTTCTACAGCTTTATTACCTAATCAGAGTATTTCTCTTATTACAGGTAACCTGTTATTCTCAGTATAAGCAGCGCACATTTCTACAGCTTTATTACCTAATCAGAGTATTTCTCAGACATTACAGATACGTTATTCTCAGTATAAGCAGCGCGCATTTCTACTGCTTTATTACCTAATCAGAGTATTTCTCACATTACAGATAAGTTATTCTCAGTATAAGCAGCGCACATTTCTACTGCTTTATTACCTAATCAGAGTATTTCTCAGACATTACAGATACGTTATTCTCAGTACAAGCAGCGCGCATTTCTACAGCTTTATTACCGAATCAGAGTATTTCTCACA
The DNA here is from genome assembly GCF_027579735.1 of Bombina bombina. Lineage (NCBI taxonomy): Eukaryota > Metazoa > Chordata > Amphibia > Anura > Bombinatoridae > Bombina > Bombina bombina. Next base: position 31,064,473 of record NC_069505.1, read on the forward strand.
TTACAGATAAGTTATTCTCAGTATAAGCAGCGCACATTTCTACTGCTTTATTACCTAATCAGAGTATTTCTCAGACATTACAGATACGTTATTCTCAGTATAAGCAGCGCACATTTCTACAGCTTTATTACCTAATCAGAGTATTTCTCACATTACAGATAAGTTATTCTCAGTATAAGCAGCACACATTTCTACAGCTTTATTACCTAATCAGAGTATTTCTCACATTACAGATAAGTTATTCTCAGTATAAGTAGCGCACATTTCTACAGCTTTATTACCTAATCAGAGTATTTCTCAGACAATACAGATACGTTATTCTCAGTATAAGCAGCGCACATTTCTACAGCTTTATTACCTAATCAGAGTATTTCTCACATTACAGATAAGTTATTCTCAGTATAAGCAGCACACATTTCTACAGCTTTATTACCTAATCAGAGTATTTCTCACATTACAGATAAGTTATTCTCAGTATAAGTAGCGCACATTTCTACAGCTTTATTACCTAATCAGAGTATTTCTCATATTACAGATAAGTTATTCTCAGTATAAGCAGCGCGCATTTCTACTGCTTTATTACCTAATCAGAGTATTTATCAGACATTACAGATAAGTTATTCTCAGCATAAGCAGCGCGCATTTCTACAGCTTTATTACCTAATCAGAGTATTTATCAGACATTACAGATAAGTTATTCTCAGTATAAGCAGTGCGCATTTCTACTGCTTTATTACCTAATCAGAGTATTTCTCACATTACAGGTAACCTGTTATTCTCAGTATAAGCAGCGCACATTTCTACTGCTTTATTACCTAATCAGAGTATTTCTCAGACATTACAGATACGTTATTCTCAGTATAAGCAGCGCGCATTTCTACAGCTTTATTACCGAATCAGAGTATTTCTCACATTACAGATAAGTTATTCTCAGTATAAGCAGCACACATTTCTACTGCTTTATTACCTAAACAGCGTATTTCTCAGACAATACAGATACGTTATTCTCAGTATAAGCAACGCGCATTTCTACAGCTTTATTACCTAATCAGAGTATTTCTCACATTACAGATAAGTTATTCTCAGTATAAGTAGCGCACATTTCTACAGCTTTATTACCGAATCAGAGTATTTCTCACATTACAGATAAGTTATTCTCAGTATAAGTAGCGCACATTTCTACAGCTTTATTACCTAATCAGAGTATTTCTCACATTACAGATAAGTTATTCTCAGTATAAGTAGCGCACATTTCTACAGCTTTATTACCTAATCAGAGTATTTCTCATATTACAGATAAGTTATTCTCAGTATAAGCAGCACACATTTCTACTGCTTTATTACCTAATCAGAGTATTTCTCAGACAATACAGATACGTTATTCTCAGTATAAGCAGCGCGCATTTCTACAGCTTTATTACCTAATCAGAGTATTTCTCAGACATTAGATACGTTATTCTCAGTATAAGCAGCGCACATTTCTACAGCTTTATTACCTAATCAGAGTATTTCTCACATTACAGATAAGTTATTCTCAGTATAAGTAGCGCACATTTCTACAGCTTTATTACCTAATCAGAGTATTTCTCATATTACAGATAAGTTATTCTCAGTATAAGCAGCACACATTTCTACTGCTTTATTACCTAATCAGAGTATTTCTCACATTACAGATAAGTTATTCTCAGTATAAGCAGCACGCATTTCTACAGCTTTATTACCTAATCAGAGTATTTCTCTTATTACAGGTAACCTGTTATTCTCAGTATAAGCAGCGCACATTTCTACAGCTTTATTACCTAATCAGAGTATTTCTCACATTACAGATAAGTTATTCTCAGTATAAGCAGCGCACATTTCTACTGCTTTATTACCTAATCAGAGTATTTCTCAGACATTACAGATACGTTATTCTCAGTATAAGCAGCGCGCATTTCTACAGCTTTATTACCGAATCAGAGTATTTCTCACATTACAGATAAGTTATTCTCAGTATAAGCAGCACACATTTCTACTGCTTTATTACCTAATCAGAGTATTTCTCAGACAATACAGATACATTATTCTCAGTATAAGCAGCGCGCATTTCTACAGCTTTATTACCTAATCAGAGTATTTCTCAGACATTAGATACGTTATTCTCAGTATAAGCAGCGCACATTTCTACAGCTTTATTACCTAATCAGAGTATTTCTCACATTACAGATAAGTTATTCTCAGTATAAGTAGCGCACATTTCTACAGCTTTATTACCTAATCAGAGTATTTCTCATATTACAGATAAGTAATTCTCAGTATAAGCAGCGCGCATTTCTACTGCTTTATTACCTAATCAGAGTATTTCTCACAGTACAGATAAGTTATTCTCAGCATAAGCAGAGCGCATTTCTACAGCTTTATTACCTAATCAGAGTATTTCTCCGACATTATAGATAAGTTATTCTCAGTATAAGCTGCGCACATTTCTACTGCTTTATTACCTAATCAGAGTATTTATCAGACATTACAGATAAGTTATTCTCAGCATAAGCAGCGCGCATTTCTACAGCTTTATTACCTAATCAGAGTATTTCTCACATTACAGATAAGTTATTCTCAGTATAAGCAGCACACATTTCTACTGCTTTATTACCTAATCAGAGTATTTCTCAGACATTACAGATAAGTTATTCTCAGTATAAGCAACACACATTTCTACTGCTTTATTACCTAATCAGAGTATTTCTCATATTACAAATAAGTTATTCTCAGTATAAGCAGCGCGCATTTCTACAGCTTTATTACCTAATCAGAGTATTTCTCACATTACAGATAAGTTATTCTCAGTATAAGCAGCGCGCATTTCTACAGCTTTATTACCTAATCAGAGTATTTCTCAGACATTACAGATATGTTATTCTCAGTATAAGCAGCACGCATTTCTACAGCTTTATTACCTAATCAGAGTATTTCTCTTATTACAGGTAACCTGTTATTCTCAGTATAAGCAGCACACATTTCTACTGCTTTATTACCTAATCAGAGTATTTCTCATATTACAGATAAGTTATTCTCAGTATAAGCAGCGCGCATTTCTACAGCTTTATTACCTAATCAGAGTATTTCTCACATTACAGATAAGTTATTCTCAGTATAAGCAGCGCGCATTTCTACAGCTTTATTACCTAATCAGAGTATTTCTCAGATAATACAGATAAGTTATTCTCAGTATAAGCAGCGCACATTTCTACTGCTTTATTACCTAATCAGAGTATTTCTCACATTACAGGTAACCTGTTATTCTCAGTATAAGCAGCGCACATTTCTACTGCTTTATTACCTAATCAGAGTATTTCTCAGACATTACAGATATGTTATTCTCAGTATAAGCAGCGCGCATTTCTACAGCTTTATTACCGAATCAGAGTATTTCTCACATTACAGATAAGTTATTCTCAGTATAAGCAGCGCGCATTTCTACAGCCTTATTACCTAATCAGAGTATTTCTCAGACAATACAGATAAGTTATTCTCAGTATAAGCAACGCACATTTCTACAGCTTTATTACCTAATCAGAGTATTTCTCAGACATTACAGATATGTTATTCTCAGTATAAGCAACGCACATTTCTACAGCTTTGTTACCTAATCAGAGTATTTCTCAGACATTACAGATAAGTTATTCTCAGTATAAGCAACGCACATTTCTACTGCTTTATTACCTAATCAGAGTATTTCTCAGACATTACAGATAAGTTATTCTCAGTATAAGCAACGCGCATTTCTACAGCTTTATTAGCGAATCAGAGTATTTCTCACATTACAGGTAACCTGTTATTCTCCGTATAAGCAGCGCACATTTCTACTGCTTTATTACCTAATCAGAGTATTTCTCATATTACAAATAAGTTATTCTCAGTATAAGCAGCACACATTTCTACTGCTTTATTACCTAATCAGAGTATTTCTCACATTACAGATAAGTTATTCTCAGTAAAAGCAGCACACATTTCTACTGCTTTATTACCTAATCAGAGTATTTCTCATATTACAAATAAGTTATTCTCAGTATAAGCAACCCGCATTTCTACAGCTTTATTACCTAATCAGAGTATTTCTCATATTACAAATAAGTTATTCTCAGTATAAGCAGCGCGCATTTCTACTGCTTTATTACCTAATCAGAGTATTTCTCATATTACAAATAAGTTATTCTCAGTATAAGCAGCGCACATTTCTACTGCTTTATTACCTAATCAGAGTATTTCTCAGACAATACAGATAAGTTATTCTCAGTATAAGCAACGCGCATTTCTACAGCTTTATTACCTAATCAGAGTATTTCTCAGACAATACAGATAAGTTATTCTCAGTATAAGCAACGCGCATTTCTACAGCTTTATTACCTAATCAGAGTATTTCTCAGACAATACAGATAAGTTATTCTCAGTATAAGCAGCACACATTTCTACAGCTTTATTACCTAATCAGAGTATTTCTCAGACAATACAGATAAGTTATTCTCAGTATAAGTAGCGCGCATTTCTACTGCTTTATTACCTAATCAGAGTATTTCTCACATTACAGATAAGTTATTCTCAGTATAAGCAGCGCGCATTTCTACTGCTTTATTACCTAATCAGAGTATTTCTCACATTACAGATAAGTTATTCTCAGTATAAGTAGCGCACATTTCTACTGCTTTATTACCTAATCAGAGTATTTCTCAGACAATACAGATAAGTTATTCTCAGTATAAGCAGCACACATTTCTACTGCTTTATTACCTAATCAGAGTATTTCTCAGACAATACAGATAATTTATTCTCAGTATAAGCAGTGCACATTTCTACTGCTTTATTACAGGGTATTTCTCAGACATTACATAAACTTATACTGAACCCAGCATGTAACCTGCTATAACTTTATCACTATGACCTATTGGTGCAAACAGAGGTCCCCTGATATTTAGCATCTAATGAAATGATTGGCAGTTGCATGTATTACTATGAGTAAATACATTGTTACCTAGTGCATGTGAACCAATAACACACTGAATAATAATAAAGTAATGAATGCAGCTGTGGTATTAGCAGCTGCTGACCACAGGGCACCTATAAGGAACATTACACGTCAGACTGACACGCAGGCAGTGCCCGGGTAGGTACCCACTATACTCCCAGGACCGCAGCACCATCCCTCCTCTATGAGCCCCACTTGGGGCACTGACCGCTAACCCTTCTCGCCCAGGTATATATACTCACAGCCTGGAACGTTCCTCACCTTAGGATTCTACAGCGCGTGCCACACACCCATCAACCAATAGCGACACGCCTTCCCAGCATGGGCACGCCCCTTTCATCCCACGTGTCCTAAACACCTTCCATTGATTGTAAGTCTTCAGCTACTACTAAAGCGGTGTATACGGGAGTGACGTCGATGATGCAGCTTCCGCCATCTTGAGTCCTGTAAAATCTTAGTAAAATTGTATTAGATTAAACCAGTCCATCAAAAAGTAATATTTATCTGTATATTATTTCCCTAAGTACATATAACATTACATAACGTCAGTTTTATATGATCATACCAGAAAAATAGATGTAGCCCCTAATAACTATGGACACTGCAGCGTCACTAGCGTGCTGCATAGAGACTCAAATTCGCCCTTAGTAAATATGGACGCTAAACATCAGGTTCAGGCGTTCTGTCAGATCAGCAAATCATCAGATTAGCCAATCACTTCACTGAACTGTGCAAACCCCGCCCCATCTCATTGGAGGTCAGCGCGCACCAGCTGTCAAACGCCACGTGTTTTTTTTGCGATATTAGCAGGCACGTGCTGTTTTGGCGCCCCAGGTTTAAGCATTCATGAGGTCATCGCTGTCACTGTCACACGGGGCTGGGCGGCCATTTTTGTTGTGGGCAGTATCATTACTGATTAGATATTTTCCTCTCACCGTGTATAATTATAGTTCCTTATATGAGCAGAGCACGTGATGCATACCTGTAGTCTCTACAAGCTTCATTGTCTCACTGCAGTGACATCTCAGGCCAGGTGTCTTGGCACTTACAGTTTGTTCATTGTCTGAGTGTCAGCTAAGTGTAAAATGCCTCCTGTGCCTCAATTTGTTATACATATGGAGCAGAAAGAAGCGAGGATCAGTCAATTTATGGGCAGCTTTTGCAGTCAGTGATTTTTATATGCCAGGTGGTGTTTGGCTCTTCCTGGGTGGGGCTTGGCTCTTCCTGGGTGGGGAATGACTGTTCCTGGGTGGGGTTTGCTGTTCCTGGGCAGGGATTTGCTCTTTCTGATTTTGATTTATCACTGTGCAAGGTGAGGTGCCTTTCTACGTGTATTGTAATTACTAATAAATACATTTCAGCATTGTACAACTCTTGAGTTGGATTTCCATTTAATTGCACTGTTCCTTGGTGGGAAATTACTATCCATGCTAGGGTTTTGCTTTTTCTGGGTGGGGATTGACTGTTTATTGGGTGGAGTTTGGCTGTTCCTGTCTGAGGAGTGACTGTTTATTGGGTGGGGATTGGCTGTTCCTGTCTGAGGATTCACTGTTTATTGGGTGGGGTTTTGCTGTTCCTAAAGATTGACTGCTTATTGGGTGGGATTGTCTGTCCCTGTTTGAGGATTGACTGCTTATTGGGTGAGGTTTGGCTGTTCCTGTCTAAGGATTGACTGTATTGGGTGGGGTTTGGCTGTTCCTGTCTGAGGATTGACTGTTTATTGGGTGGGGTTTTGCTGTTCCTGTCTGAGGATTGACTGTGTATTGGGTGGGGTTTTGCTGTTCCTGTCTGAGGATTGACTGTTTATTGGGTGGGGTTTTTCTTTTCCTGTTTGAGGATTGAGTGATTATTGGGTGGGGTTTTGCTGTTCCTGTCTGAAGGTTCACTGTTAATTGGGTGTGGTTTTGCTGTTCCTGTCTGAAGGTTCACTGTTTATTGGGTGGGATTTTGCTGTTCCTGTCTGAGGATTGACTGTTTATTTGGTGGGATTTTGCTGTTCCTGTCTGAGGATTGACTGTTTATTGGGTGGGATTTTGCTGTTCCTGTCTGAGGATTGACTGTTTATTGAGTGGGGATTGGCTGTTCCTGTCTGAGGATTGACTGTTTATTGGGTGTGGTTTGGCTGCTCCTGTCTGAGGATTGACTGTTTATTGGGTGGGCATTGGCTGTTCCTGGGTGGGGATTGGCTTTTCCTTGGTGAGAATTGACAGTTTCTAGTAGGGTTTGATGTTTCTGTGTGGAAATAATGGTTCCTGGGCAGTGCTTGACTGTTACTAGCTGGGTTTGGCTGTTCTTTGGTGGGGAATGACTGTTCCTGGGTGTGTTTGGCTGTTCCTGGGCAGGGATTGGCTCTTCCTGGGTGTGGATTATCACTGTGCAAGGTGAGGTGCCTTTCTACTTGTATTGTTATTACTAATAAATACATTTCAGCATTGTACAACCCTCGAGTTGGATTTCCATTTCATTGCACTGTTCCTGGGTGTGGTTGGCTGTTCATGGGTATTAATAGGCAGTGCCTGGCTGTGTTTCTTGAAATTGAATACTTTGTCCCACAGTGGGGATTAACTGTTCCTGAGTGCAGATTGACTGTTCCAGGTGGGGATTGACTTTTCCTGGGTGAAGTTTGGCTGTTTCTGGGTGCAAATTAAATGTTACTGGGTTGAGATAGGCTGTTCCTGGGTGGGGAATTACTGTTCCTGGATGGGGATTGACTGTTTCTGGTGGGGATTGGCTGTTCCTAGGTGGGAAATGACTGTTCTTGGGTGGGTATTAGCTGTTCCTGAGTGGGGGTTGGCTGTTTTTGGGGGGATTGACTGTTGTTGGGTGGGGATTAACTGTTCCTGGAGGAATTTGACTGTTCCTGGTGAGGATAGACTGTTTCTTGGGTGGGGATTGGTTGTTCTGGGTGGGGATTGACTCTTACATGGGTGGGGATTGGCTGTTTTGAGTTTAGTTATGTGCAGTAACAGTCATTTTTATAGATACCAGGACATAAAACCAACAGTCCCACAAAAGTATCAGCTAACTGCTCTTCTGGGACTCTATACCCCACCGCCCCAAATTATGCAAGCCCCACCCCTTAGACCCAATCCTTGTATCTGTGCATCTTTTGACAGCCCCCTGATCACATAACTGTGAATATTTAACCCCTTAACAACACACATCGTACAGGGTACGTCATACACAAACTGGTCGTTAAAGACCAACAACGTACCCTGTACGTTGTTAGGGGTTTAAAGCAGCTGGAAGCAATCCTGATCGCTTCCAGTCGCTTTCAAGGTATTGCTGTGATGCCTTGATGGGGGAGGTTAAGAGAGCTGTTTGGGGGGATCGTGGAGGTAGAGGGCTTAGGGGGGAACCTACACTGCATAAACTATTTATTTATTTTAGTACTGGCAGACTTTCTGACATTACTTAAAATGGTGGTGACAATTGTGGGATGGGGAGGGAATAGAGCTGTTTGTGAGGAGTCAGGGAGGGATCAGGGGGTGGGATTTGTCAGGTGGGAGACTGATCTCTACGCTAAAGCTAAAATTAACCCTACAAGCTACCTAATTAAACCCTTCACTGCTGGGCATAATACAAGTGTGGTGCACAGCGACATTTAGCTGCCTTCTAATGATCAAAAAGCAATGCCAAAGCCAGATACGTCTGAACAAAGGGGATCCCAGAGAAGCATTTACAGCCATTTGTGCCATAATTGCACAAGCTGTTTGTAAATAATTTCAGTGAGAAACCTAAAGTTAGTGAAAAAGTGAACAATTTTTTTTATTTGATCGCATTTGGCGGTGAAATGGTAGCATGAAATAAACCAAAATGGGCCTAGATCAATACTTTGGGTTGTCTACTAAAAAATTGTACATGTAAAGGGATATTCAGGGATTCCTGAAAGATATCAATGTTACAACGTAACTAGCGCTAATTTTGAAAAAAAGTGGTTTGGAAATAGCAAAGTGCTACTTGTATTTATTGCCCTATAACTTGCAAAGAAAAGCAAATAACATATAAACATTGGGTATTTCTAAACTCAGGACAAAATTTAGAAACTATTTAGCATGGGTGTTTTTTGGTGGTTGTAGATGTGTAACAGATTTTGGGGGTAAAAGTTAGAAAAAGTGTTTTTTTTCCATTTTTTCATCATATTTCATAATTTATTTTATAGTAAATTATAAGATATGATGAAAATAATGGTATCTTTAGAAAGTTCATTTAATGCCGAGAAAAACGGTATATAATATGTGTGGGTACAGTAAATGAGTAAGAGGTAAATTACAGCTAAACACAAACACTGCAGAAATGTACAAATAGCCCTGGTCCTTAAGGGTAAGAAATTGAAAAAGGGTCTGGTCACTAAGGGGTTAAAATCTATTGAGTTGCATTTAGTACTGTGTTGTCCTAACTCATAAATAACTTCCCGGGTGTGAGCACAATGTTATCTATATGGCAAGCAGTCTCCTGTTGTGAAAAACTAATAAAAAAGCATGTGATAAGAGGCTGTCTTTAGCGGCTTAGAAACAGGCAGACATTTAGAGGTTTAAATGTTATAAAGTATATTAATATAACAATGTTGGTTGTGCAAAGCTGGGGAATGGTTAGTAAAGGCGTTGTCTATCTTTTTAAACAAAAACAATTTTAGTGTAGACTGTCCCTTTAAGCATATACATATATATATTTAGAGTAATAACACAATCCCCATAGACCACAATGTAAAGGTCTTTTAACACCCCACATCCCCTTACTTTAATCCCTTAAAATTGCTTTGGGCAGTTATTATTTCAAACAAATAACTCTACACTTTATTTTGGAGCAAATTTGGGGACATTCTTTTGATTAACCAGAGATCCGATCACTGGTTAATTAATGCTAGGGCAAAATGTAATGGCTGGTTATTTAACATGCACTCGTTAAATTAGAGCTCCACTTGTAATCTAGCCCAAAGTCTCTTGTGGCCTTTACAGCAGAGGACTCTGGCGCATATTTTATGGCTTCACGCAGCTGCACTTCATTAAAATGTGGCCTTGTTTAACGACAGATAATTTGCAGATTCTCAAGTAATTGCCTTGTGACCCTCATATACAATTGTTTATTTATATAATACAAAAGTAAAAAATATTGTTCAAATCACACTAATAAATTATACAATTAATTCAATAATTACATTTATTCCGATCAGCAGAATCTTCATTTATGATTGCAGTTAAATTATGTGGAACAGTTAAAGAACAGGATTCTGAGACCTTGATACAAAATACATATTTATTCACTTTGAAAGTTGTGGGGTTTGCAGTTCTGAGTATTGGAAGTGCACACTGCAAACTTCACAAACCTAATGCTGTTACATATGAAAAGATATTGTTAAAAAACAGCACAAATTCTACTGACAAAATGACCTGGGTTTTAAACATTAATCCATGGCCTGCATTACTAAATATAAACACAAGGTGGTGCTAGTACAAGAGGAAAACGTTTTATTATTATGAGATGCTTTAAAACCATAATTAAGTGTTGCAGTGTCACAATAGTTTTGTTTAATTTAGCTGTGGTTTGCAGTGTTGCTAATCTTGCAAGGCAACATTCTCACAGAAAGCAAACAGGGGGTTAAATGAGCTTTTCCTGGGTTTAAAGCGATATTAAACAGTCCTACTTTAGTAAAAACAAATATGTTACTTCAAAATAAACATAAAAAGAAACAGATTGTGTAAAAACAGCAAACAACTTACTCGTTTTATTGCAAAATGAGCATTTAGAAATTCTCAGTGTAGCCTCTGCCTGCAGCTAGATAAAGGTGCAGATATGCTGAGAACTTAGGTGGCTTTCTTCCTTGTCTGAGCATGAGCAGAATCTGACTTCCGGACCGGTCTCACTAGCCTTCACTGATTAGTAAACCAGCTCATGTTACTCTAGAAGATTTATGACATCAAGATAGATAAACTTTCTGTAGAGAACTCCGCACTCTTTTAAGTCTGATAGAAAGTAATGGACACTTCACAAATTAACGGCTAGATTACGAGTTTTGCGTTATGAGGGGTGCGGTGCTAACTTGCACGTTATTATCACCTCTCACTTCCCTACAGCGCTGGTATTATAGGCTTTCCAAAACCCGCTTTTATTAGGCAAGAAGTGAGCGTAGAGCAAAATTGAGCCCCATACCGCACTCCAATACCAGCCCTGCTTAAGTCAGCGGTGAGCTGGTTGTACGTGCTCGTGCACAATTTCCCTATAGACATCAATGGGGAGAGCCGGCTGAAAAAAAGCCTAACACCTGCAAAAAAGCAGTGTAAAGCTCCGTAACGCAGCCACATTGATTCCTATGGGGAAACTATCTAGAGCAAAATTGAGCCCCATACCGCACTCCAATACCAGCCCTGCTTAAGTCAGCGGTGAGCTGGTTGTACGTGCTCGTGCACAATTTCCCTATAGACATCAATGGGGAGAGCCGGCTGAAAAAAAGCCTAACACCTGCAAAAAAGCAGTGTAAAGCTCCGTAACGCAGCCACATTGATTCCTATGGGGAAACTACATTTATGTTTACACCTAACACCCTAACATGAACCCCGAATCTAAACACCCCTAATCTTACACTTATTAACCCCTAATCTGCCGCCCCCGACATCGCCAACACCTGCATTATATTTATTAACCCTTAATCTGCTGCTCCGGACATCGACGACACCTACATTATACTTATTAACCCCTAATCTGCTGCCCCAACATCGCCGACACCTATATTATATTTATTAACCCCTAATCTCCCGCCCCCAATGTTGCCGCAACCTACCTACACTTATTAACCCCTAATCTGCTGCTCTGGACATCGCCACCACTATAATAAATATTAACTCCTAGCCCGCTGCACTCCCGCATCGCAAACACTAGTTAAATATTATTAACCCTTAATCTGCCACCCTTAACATCGCCACCATCTACCTACATTTATTAACCCCTAATCTGCCGCCCCCCACGCCGCCGCCACTATACTAAATTTATTAACCCCAAACCTAAGTCTAACCCTAACACCCCCTAACTTAAATATAATTCAAATAAATCTAAATAAAAATTCCTATCATTACCTAAATAATTCCTATTTAAAACTAAATACTTATCTGTAAAATAAACCCTAAGCTAGCTACAATATAACTAATAGTTACATTGTATCTAGCTTAGGGTTTATTTTTATTTTACAGGCAAGTTTGTATTTATTTTAACTAGGTAGAATAGTTATTAACTAGTTATTACTATTTACTAGCTACCTAGCTAAAATAAATACAAATTTACCTGTAAAATAAAACATAACCTAAGTTACACTAACACCTAATCGTACACTACAATTAAATAAATTACATTAATTAAATACAATTACCTAAATTACAAAAAAAAAACACTAAATTACACAAAATAAAAATACATTATCAGATATTTAAACTAATTACACCTAATCTAATAGCCCTATCAAATTCTGATTGGCTGATATCAGCCAATCGGAATTCAAGGGACTCCATCATGGATGACGTAATTTAAAGGAACATTCATTCGGGAAGAAGACGTCGAAAGAAGATGATGCTCCGCGCCGGATGTCTTGAAGATGGACCCGCTCCGCGCCGGATGGATGAAGATAGAAGATGCCGTCTGGATGAAGACTTCTGCCAGTCTGGAGGACCACTTCTCCCGCTCGGATGAAGACTTCTCCCGGCTTCATTGAGGACTTCTTGCCGCTTCGCTGAGGACTTCTCCCGGCTTCATTGAGGATGGATGTCCGGTCTGTCTTCAAAACTGTAAGTGGATCTTCAGGGGTTAGTGTTAGGTTTTTTAAGGGTTTATTGGGTGGGTTTTAGTTATAGATTAGGGTTTGGGCAGCAATAGAGCTAAATGCCCTTTTAAGGGCAATGCCCATCCAAATGCCCTTTTCAGGGCAATGGGGAGATTAGGTTTTTTTAGTTAGGATTTTATTTGTGGGGTTGGTTGTGTGGGTGGTGGGTTTCACTGTTGGGGGGTTGTTTGTATTTTTTTTACAGGTAAAAGAGCTGATTTCTTTGGGGCAATGCCCCGCAAAAGGCCCTTTTAAAGGCTATTGGTAGTTTATTGTAGGCTAGGTTTTTTTTATTTTGGTGGGGCTTTTTTTATTTTGATAGGGCTATTAGATTAGGTGTAATTAGTTTAAATATCTGATAATGTCTTTTTTATTTTGTGTAATTTAGTGTTTGTTTGTTTTTTGTAATTTAGGTAATTGTATTTAATTTAGGTAATTTATTTAATTGTAGTGTAAGGTTAGTTGTTAGTGTAACTCAGGTTAGGTTTTATTTTACAGGCAAGTTTGTATTTATTTTAGCTAGGAAGTTATTAAATAGTTAATAACTATTTAGTAACTATTCTACCTAGTTAAAATAAATACAAACTTGTCTGTAAAATAAAAATAAACGTAAATAAATAAATGTAACTATTAGTTATATTGTAGCTAGCTTAGGGTTTATTTTACAGGTAAGTATTTAGTTTTAAATAGGAATTATTTAGGTAATGATAGGAATTTTTATTTAGATTTATTTTAATTCTATTTAAGTTAGGGGGTGTTAGAGTTAGGGTTAGACTTAGGTTTAGGGGTTAATAACTTTAGTATACTGGCGACGACGTTGTGGGTGGCAGATTAGGGGTTAATAACTATAATGTAGGTTGCGGCGATGTTAGGGGCGGCAGATTAGGGGTTAATAATATTTAGGTCTGGAGTTGTACCTGCCGCTTTTTCTCATTTGTGTACTTATGTGGATTGATCCTCCACTCAGTTTCCGGGTCAGCTTGCTGCACGCCAGGGTTGCGGTTTCCTCTTCTCGTTAATAATATTTAACTAGTGTTTGCAAGGCGGGAGTGCGGTGGTTTAGGGGTTAATATGTTTATTCTAGTGGCGGCGATGTCTGGAGCGGCAGATTAGGGGTTAATATTTTTATTTTAGTGTTTGCGATGCGGGAGGGTCTCATTTAGGGGTTAATAGGTAGTTTATGGGTGTTAGTGTATTTTTTAACACTTTAGTTATGAGTTTTATGCTACGGCTTTGTAGCGTAAAACTCATACAGTGGGGCAAAAAAGTATTTAGTCAGCCACCAATTGTGCAAGTTCTCCCACTTAAAGTGAAGGTCAATTTTCATCAATGAGTGCCCGGTTTTTAAAAATATTTTTAAAAACAGGGGCACTTTCATTGATGAAAATTTACATTGCACTGGATTTGAAGAAATACTTACCTTTTACTTCTGCAAAACCGGATCGCCGATCTCAGCCTCAGTTCCTCTGTACTGACGTCAGAAATGACAAAACCGGCTTCCTCCAATCATGGCTTGCACCCCAGAGCGTCCAGCTTGTGATGCCCGGCTGTGATTGGAGGAAGCCAATTTCGTCATTGCTGTGGTCTACAGCAGGAAGAAGAAGGAGGAGGGGGATCGGCGATCTGGCTTTGCAGGAGTAAAAGGTAAGTATTTCTTCAAATCCAGTGCAATGCTAATTTTCATCAATGAAAGTGCCCGTTTTTAAAAGTATTTTTAAAAACCGGGCACTCATTGATGAAAATTGACCTTCACTTTAAGAAGATGAGAGAGGCCTGTAATTTTCATCATAGGTATACTTCAACTACGAGAGACAAAATGTGGAAACAAATTCAGACAATCACATTGTCTGATTTTGAAAGAATTTATTTGCAAATTATGGTGGAAAATAAGTATTTGGTCAATATCAAAAGTTCATCTCAATACTTTGTTATATATCCTTTGTTGGCAATGACAGAGGTCAAACGTTTTCTGTAAGTCTTCACAAGGTTGTCATCACACACTGTTGCTGGTTAGTGATGTCGCGAATCTAAAAATTTGGGTTCGCGAACGGAGAACTCGAACTTCCACAAAAGTTTGCGAACCGGGCGAACCGCCATAGACTTCAATAGGCAGGCGAATTTTAAAACCCACAGGGACTCTTTCTGGCCACAATAGTGATGGAAAAGTTGTTTCAAGGGGACTAACACCTGGACTGTGGCATGCCGGAGGGGGATCCATGGCAAAACTCCCATGGAAAATTACATAGTTGATGCAGAGACTGGTTTTAATCCATAAAGGGCCTAAATCACCTAACATTCCTAAATTGTTTGGAATAACGTGCTTTAAAACATCAGGTATGATGTTGTATCGATCAGGTAGTGTAAGGGTTACGCCCGCTTCACAGTGTGCAGTGTAGGTGATATACCTGCCCTGACCATGCTTTGTAGACCAGGTATCCGTGGTCAGATGGACCCTTGCCCCAACACTGTGTGCCATACATGCCATTATAGCAGACTTATATGGCTTTGGCGTTGCTTTTTGGTAATTAGAAGGCTGCTAAATGCCACTGCGCACCACACATGTTTTATGCCCAGCAGTGAAGGGGTTAATTAGGGAGCATGTAGGCAGCTTGTAGAGTTAATTTTAGCTTAAGTGTAGTGTAGTAGACAACCCAAAGTATTGATCTAGGCCCATTTTGGTATATTTCATGCCACCATTTCACCGCCAAATGCGATCAAATAAAAAAAAATTGTTCACTTTTTCACAAACTTTAGGTTTCTCACAGAAATTATTTACAAACAACTTATGCAATTATGGCATAAATGGTTGTAAATGCTTCTCTGGGATCTCCTTTGTTCAGAAATAGCAGACTTATATGGCTTTGGCGTTGGCGGAGGTGGGAGGGTCTGGGAGGGAGGGTCTGCTGCTGATTGGCTGTAATGTGTATTCTGACTGTGAGGTACAGGGTCAAAGTTTACTCAATGATGACGAATAGGGGGCGGACCGAGGCGAACAAGAACATGCTATGTTCGCCGGGAACTATTCGCCGGCGAACAATTCGCGACATCACTATTGCTGGTATGTTGGCCCATTCCTGCATGCAGATCAGTGTTAATTTCGTCGACTAAAACTAGACTAAAATGACTATAAAACTAAAGAGATTCTGATGACTAAAATACGACTAAAACTAAAATGACATTTTAGTCAAAAGACTATGACTAAAACTAAATCAAAATTTGCTGACAAAAAACATTTTATGCAAGTTGTTATAATCAATCCATATCCAATTACTGCTCTTTTGTAAAATTTACTAAACTTAATTTTATTAAATTTTAAGATAAAGACATGTTATATACCACAACAGTTAAATCTGTTAAATCTGTATTGCATGTTCAAACCTTAATACCATAAAAGAAAACAGGTTAATAAACCTTTACTCCAGGAGTTTATAATGAGTTTGGAAGTTCTAGAGCAGTGCTAATATCGTTGCCGAACCTTTTTTGAATCTGTGAACAATCAATTGATTCTTCCTATAGAAATAAGCATAAACCACGAATATGGGTTTAAGTTATGCTGTGCCTGTGCTAGCTGCAGAAACTTTTTGTTGTGTTGAGTTTCTTGATACTTGTTTTAATTATTAACAGAGAACTGTTAAAGTTTTTATATTGGGTAATTTGTTCAATACAGCCAATACAGTTTTTTTTTATATATATTTTAAAGTTGCACTTCTGTTTGTTTATGAAACTTGGTTTTATTTAATTTTAAGTTTAATAAAGATGTTACATATCACAACGGTTAAATCTGTGTCTGTATTGCATGTTTAAACCTTAATACCATAAATATTAACAGGTGTTATGTTTACTCCTGGAGTATATAATCAGTTTGCAAATTATAGAGAAATGCTTAAATAATGCATTACACTTTAACTAAACCCCTTAGATTTTAGTCGACTAAAATCTACTGGAGATTCAATCGACTAAAACTAGACTAAAACTAAAACAATTCAGATGACTAAAATACGACTAAAACTAAAATGGCATTTTAGTCAAAAGACTAAAACTAAGACTAAATTGAAATTTGCCGTCAAAATTAACACTGATGCAGATCTCCTCTAGGGCAGTGATGTTTTGGGGCTGTCGCTGGGCAACACGGCCTTTCAACTCCCTCCAAAGGTTCTCTATGCGGTTGAGATCTGGAGACTGGCTAGGCCACTCCAGGACCTTGAAATGCTTCTTACGAAGCCACTCCTTCATTGCCCGGGCGGTGTGTTTGGGATCATTGTCATGCTGAAAGACCCAGCCACATTTCATCTTCAATGCCCTTGCTGATGGAAGGAGGTTTGCACTCAAAATCTCATGATACAGCTACCTGTGTGTGTGTGTGTGTGTGGGGGGGGGGGGCTATCTGTGTGTGTGTGGGGGGGGTCTATCTGTGTGTGTGTGGGCTTTGTGTGTGTGTGTGGGCTACCTGTGTGTGTGTGGGGGGGCTATCTGTGTGTGTGTGTGGGGGCTTTGTGTGTGTGTGTGTGGGGGGCTTTGTGTGTGTGTGTGGGCTACCTGTGTGTGTGTGTGGGGGGGCTATCTGTGTGTGTGTGTGGGGGCTTTGTGTGTGTGTGGGGGGGGGGCTTTGTGTGTGTGGGCTACCTGTGTGTGTGTGTGGGGGGGGTATCTGTGTGTGTGTGGGGGGGGGCTATCTGTGTGTGTGTGTGTGTGTGTGTATGTATGTGTTTATAAGTATCTCTGTGTGTGTATTATATCTGTGCACTGTGTTTGTGTGGTACAGTGTATTGACCCATTTCTTAAGTATTTTTTTGTTCTGGGTAGAGGCTCGCGCTGTCATTCTGCCTAGGGACCTGCTCTTGCTGAGGTGGCCCTGGTATCTCTGTAATGTTATTGTTATCATAAGAAAATACATAAAAATAAGGCCCAGTTCAACTCAACTGTTCTTAATTGTCAGCATAATTCTTCATTATATACATAAACCGTTGTTCCAATAGTACAAATGGTATATTGCAATATATACAATGTTATAGTGCTCCACTTAAGTGGATTTATATGGGGGGGGGGGGTTTAATTTAAAATGTTGTGCATTACCTTAAATGATTTTTCTCCCATTTTTTTTATGGGGGCAGAGATTGGGCGGGGTTGGAGGCAGGGATAAAGGAGGGCCCATTTTGTCATCCTGCCTTGGGCCCCGAAATGGGTAGGGCCAGCCCTGCCTTTAACTAAAGCACAAATATTTTTCCAGGATACAATTTTACAAAATGTCTCCTGAAAGAATCGTATCAGAAGGTCAGCATCACAATAGCCTAACTCTCGCTGAGTTTGAATAGAAAGTGCATTTTCTATTCATGACAATGGGCAGAATTAGTGTTAAACATTTGAAAGCATTGCTAAACCCTCTCTTTCAATAACAATTTGATTTGCTTAATTTGATTTAAAATCTAATCAAGAAATGCCCCAGATCAGGGGCCACCTGAAAGCAGTGAGAGGGGCTTGTATTCTAAATAGATGTCATCACCAGCGTGTGTGTACTATAGACAGACTAAGAATGAATATAGCCTGGCTCCATATTGGCTGTGAGTAACATATGCATTAAAGGGGTTTAATATAGCAGAGATAACTTTAACTAAGTATTTTTGCAACATAATTCACGTTGCAATATGCTTGTATTTAAAATGCACAGCTTTTCCTGCTGTCCAGACTTTTTCAGGACAGTTCCCATTTTTGGCCCTCAAACTCTGCTCTGAGGGGATAACTTGACACAGATGTGAGATTGTGGGAATCAGACTGGAGGTATTTGTTGGTCTTATGTATATTTGCTATTTCAGTCTCTGCACTTTACAGCAGCAGAATAATAAAATATCTGATGACCTGTGAGTTTCTAGTAGAGTACAAATTAGATAGAATGATACAATCTTTCATTCTTGGTGCACACTGTTAGAAATTTACATTGCGTTTTTTAGTGAGGAGCAAAGTGGGTGGAGCTTTGGAATAGGGCGTGGTCTATACATCAGTATCCTGATGATCTGATTACTCTGCCATGTACTGTCCCTGGCAAAGGCACCTATGTTATTACACAATGTCCTGTCTCCTCGTTAATAAGTACCTAGCAGTTTATACAGAGATATGTATTATGATATCTTTATATAGGAACATCTCTTTCACAAACAGTATCTGCTATGCTTGCTTGTGTGTTGTGTTATATAAGCAGTAATTATATACCTGCACTGACTGCTCAGTATGACACAATGCAAAATGTATGGGGTAATTATATCTAGGGACGGAAGTTATGTACAGTACATATATGCATACTGTAGAAACTGAACGTCAACACAATCCCAAAATACACATTATTGTCCCACCCTATTGTGTAGTGACATATAACTAATTTTAGCTCCTTTGTATCCTTA
>NC_069505.1:31088673-31108673 GCF_027579735.1 Bombina bombina
TAATAATAATTTGTTTGTATGGGAAAGAAAACTCTGTACGCTTTCTCTTTTAGCTTGTTTATGGCCTGATAACTAGTCCAAGGTATTCATATGTGTTTACTTCTTCTAGAAAAACACCATTTAGCTGGAGGTGAAGATTTCGGGGTCGAATTATCAAGCTCCAAACAGAGCTTGATGTCCCTTGTTTCCGGTGAACCTTCAGGCTCGCCGGAAACAGAAGAAAACATAAGTTATGAAGCAATATAGAACAAGAGGTGAGGGGGCGCTCTATTAATCTATATCTCATAGGTTGGAAAATTGTATATCAGTTTTGTAAAATTAACATAATAACATTAAAATTAACCTATGTAAAACAAACCATACAATCCATTGGTCAAGGATAGTGGTAGTCCCAACACAAAGTCCCAATTGGGGTATCGGACCGCTATTGATGTGCTGAATCCAATATCACCAGATAATCTGACTTTGTTAGTGGGACCCAGATGGATGGCTGCTCTCCTCCTCACAGACTTGTCTGGATATGGCTAAAGTAGAAAGAGATAACAGAGGGGCGCCTCATGTGTACATCACTATATCAGGATAAATCAGTCAAATAGACAAAGCTAAATGGGTACTAACATTTAGCCCAAGTACACTTATGTACTGGTAGGAGCAGGCTGGTAGCTTAGGGTGGTAGCTTAGGGTGCTAAGATGGAACGATGCAGGAGTGTCTTGCCACACTCGGTGTGTAGTAGATTCCAAATGGTATAGTGTCAGGAGCAGTGGCTAAGCTGCTCAATAAGGTGCTGAACCAAAGCTTGTATAAAACAAGTTTGTTTATTAAAAGCTAATTAAAAAAGTAACAAGCAATGGTTACATATAATGCAACGCGTTTCTCAGCCTTAGCATCTGCTGTTTCATTAGGCACCTGATGAAACAGCAGATGCTAAGGCTGAGAAACGCGTTTTATTATATGTAACCATTGCTTGTTACTTTTTTTAAGCTTTGTTACATTTAGCTTGGTCTATTTGACTGATTTACCCTAATATACTGATGTACGCAGGAGGTGCCCCTCTGTTATCTCTTTCTACTTTAAGTTATGAAGGCCGCTGCCAAATAACTTGTCCGTCTGCTCTGAGGCCGCGGAGAGCAATCAACCAGATCAGATACGATTGGGTGGATTGACACCCCCTGCTAGCGGCCGATTGGCCGTGAATCTGCAGGGGGTGGTATTGCAGCAGCAGTTCACAAGAACTGCTGGTGCAATGATAAATGTCGAGAGCGTATGCTGTCGGCATTTATCGATGTGCAGCGGACATGATACGCTACATCGTATCATATCCGCTCGCACAATGATAATTTGGCCCCTTCATGTTCTTTTCTTGGGACTTCTCTAACACACCATAAGTTTTGTTTTATCCAGATTTACAGGAAGTGCCCATGTACGGCTGTATCTGTCTAGTATTGCCAGGCTTTGTTGAAGGCCTTCTTTGCTTGGTGATATGAGAAATAGATCATCAGCTTCATAACTTATATTTTCTTCTGTTTCCGGCGAGCCTGAAGGCTCGTCGGAAAAAAAGGGCATCAAGCTCCATTCGGAGCTTGATAATTCGGCCCCTAATAGTACATTTATGTTTTTGGTTATGGTTTGGTTATATTGTTAATTTTGTTTAGATTAGTTTTTTTCTGCTATTTCTTGTAGTATTTTGTTGAAATTTTTTGCTGCTTGATTCTTCTTTAAACCCTAAATATGTTTCTCTTCTTTTTAGTGGGACAACGGTTCCTTTAAGTTCCTTTTTGTACCATATTATTGCACCTCCTCAATTGCGCCCTATTTTTATATGTTTACATTTCTGGGCTGGTATAAAAAGTTGAAAGAAACGCACAAGGGTTAGGGATTTATCCGGTATTTAAATCCATATCTCACAAAGAATTACAATATCACAGTATGGATCATTTGTTTTTGAGCTAAAAGCGGAGGTCGTCAGGGAATTTTCCAGCTGCTAATAACAAATGAATACATTGTAAACATGAGCTGCTATACCTTGTAATGGGCTACTTTGAAATATCTTAGGAAATATCTGTTACTCTGTCAATCTGATCTTTACTGTAGTTTGGAGCAAATTATATTTAGTTGTCTCTTGTTTTGATTTTCTCTCTCTCTCCCTCTCTCTCTGTCTCTGTGTCTTCCTTGCGCTCACTCTCCCTCTATCTCTTGCCCTCTCTTTTTCTCTGTCTCTTTTTCTCTCTTTTTCTCTCTCTCTTTTTCTCTCTCTCTATCTCTCTCTCTCCCTTTCTCTTTCTCTCTCTCTGTCTATTTCTCTCTTTCTCTCACTCTCTTTCTTACTAGACATGTGCGATTCGGTTCGGTTCAATTTGGAAATTCGGCAAATTCGGAGATTCGGATCGGACCGAATCTACCGAATAAATCCGAATAACTCGGTAGATTCGCATGGCCATGGATTACACTAGTATTGTACAGTATATTAGGTTATATCACTCTTCTATGGGTTACACCTAATGTACAGTACATAATACTAGTCTAATCCCACCTAACACTTACCGAAATTCCGAATTTCCGAACCGAACCGAATCCAGATGAATTTATTTGAATCCGAATGAATCCGAAACAAATCCGAACCGAATTTATTTGAATCCGAATGAATCTGAAACAAATCCGAACCGAATTGATTCAAATTTTTCCGAATTCGAATCGCTCTGAACCGAAATTCGAAAAAATCTGAATCGATCCAAACCGAACCAAATTCTTTCGCCATGCACATGTCTATTTCTTACCCTTTCTCACACCGTCTCTCTCTCTGTGTTCATCTCTCTCTTCTATACGAGGACAACGAGAAGATGGTCATACACACAAGTTCTAATTCAGATAAACCCGGCTAAGTCAGTAACCCTGTACCCAAAGCATGACCCTGTGACTTGGCAGCTCCTACACTTACAATGAGATAACACCTGAAAATCCTCTCATACTTCTTTTATAATAAAATCTCCCCACACTCTCCATCTTTGGTGACTTACTGTCTCTTGTTTGTTTCATGTTTAAGCTCTTTCGATGCAATTAGATGTTAGTGAAAAAGCAAAACTTCTGAGATTGCAAACCGTTGTTACATTTAACCCCTTAAGGACCGGGCATTTCAGACTAAGAGGCCTATTTAACAACAGTGCGGATGAGGTTCGACAGACATCGCCTAATGCGGAGAGCAATATGCTCTCTGCATTCAGCATTGCACCAGCAGCTCTTGTGAGCTGCTGGTGCAATGCCGCCCCCTGCAGATTCGCGGCCAATCAGCCGCTAGCAGGGGGTGTCAATCAACCCGATCGTACTCGATCGGGTTAAATTGTGGCAATCTCTGTCCGCCTCTTCAGAGCAGGCAGACATAACTTGTGTTTCTGGCGATTCTGAAGGCTCGCCAGAAACATGAGGCGTCAAGCTCCATACGGAGCTTGATCGATAGGCCCCTAAAACTTCCCCAAAAGACCAGAGCATTTTTAACATTTTTGCCATCACTACATTTACACAGAAATAGAGCCTTTTTTAATATTTACCTATCAAAACAATATATTTATTTTAGTAGACAACTCAAAGTATTGATCTAGGCCCATTTTGGTATATTTAATTGCACCATTTCATCGCCAAATGCGATCAAATAAAAAAATGTTTACTTTTTCACAATCTTTTTCACAAACTTTAGGTTTTTCACTGAAATTATTTACAAACAGCTTGTGCAATCATGGCAGAAATGGTTGTAAGAGCTTCTCTGGGATCCCTCTCTGCATCGGTAACTATGCCAATCTATTTCTGCACTGCCCCACTTTAGTGAGATTGCAGCAAAGAGATACCCAGGGGTTATTTTGCTGTCATTTTAAATTGAATTAAGTGATTTATTTCTAAGCATTTAGACACCAGTCAGCAAGTGCTACCCAGGTGCTAAACCTAAATGGGCTTTCATTCCTGCTTTTCAAATAAAGATACCAAGAAAATGAAGTAAAATTCATAATAGGAGTAAATTAGAAAAAAAATGGGTTTAGTATCCCTTTAATAAAATTGTAACAGCTTTTATAATGAGTAATATTGTCTCCTCTCATGTAAAGCTTGTTCCATAACAAACTGTGAGTCTCTCCCATCGCTCCTATGGATCTGTCAGGATAAATGACGCACGTCTCACATGTAAAGACAAGAATGGCTGCAGGAAATTGCCGTCTGTATCAGAGCTATTTACATGTAAGGATCCGCACCCTTCCATGTGCAGATTAGCTTTTATTAACATGAGGATCACATTTATTTTTTATGAGAATTTCTTGAGATCTGTCAGTAGCTATAGGATTATATCACAGGATATGGTCAGTAACGTGTAGGGAGACAATACTGAAGCTTTCAAATATTTTATAATGGAGACTGAGCTTGTAAAAATAGCCACGTTCCAAAACACTTGGCGTAAATACTGAGGGCCAAATTACAAGTGGGTTTTCGGGTTTGTTTGTGCGGAAGTTAAATTGCGCTTGTATTACAAGTTGAAAGTAAACCCTTGAGCGCAATCGCGATTTATACTAGAATGATTCCGCGACCTCAGAGCTCTGGTTCACTGTTTCGCAAAACAAAAAAGTGTCACAAAACACATAAAAAATACATTACACAGTACAGTTACACTCATATTAACACTATCTAATAAATATACATTACACAGTACAGTTACACTCATATTAACACTATCTAATAAATATACATTACACAGTACAGTTACACTGATATTAACACTATCTAATAAATATACATTACACAGTACAGTTACACTCATATTAACAATATCTAATAAATATACATTACACGGTACAGTTACACTCATATTAACACTATCTAATAAATATACATTACACAGTACAGTTACACTCATAATAACACTATCTAATAAATATACATTACACAGTACAGTTACACTCATAATAACACTATCTAATAAATATACATTACACAGTACAGTTACACTCATAATAACACTATCTAATAAATATACATTAGACAGTACAGTTATACACATAGTAACAATATCTAATAAATATATATTACACAGTACAGTTACACACATAATAACACTATCTAATAAATATACATTACACAGTACAGTTACACTCATATTAACACTATCTAATAAATATACATTACACAGTACAGTTATACTCATAATAACAATATCTAATAAATATACATTACACAGTACAGTTACACTCATAATAACACTATCTAATAAATATACATTACACAGTACAGTTACACACATAATAACACTATCTAATAAATATACATTACTCAGTACAGTTATACACATAATAACACTATCTAATAAATATACATTACACAGTACAATTACACACATAATAACACTATCTAATAAATATACATTACTCAGTACAGTTATACACATAATAACACTATCTAATAAATATACATTACACAGTACAGTTACACACATAATAACACTATCTAATAAATATACATTACACAGTACAGTTACACACATAATAACACTATCTAATAAATATACATTACACAGTACAGTTACACACATAGTAACAATATCTAATAAATATATATTACACAGTACAGTTACACTCATAATAACACTATCTAATAAATATACATTACACAGTACAGTTACACTTATAATAACACTATCTAATCAATATACATTACACAACAGTTACACACATAATAACACTGTCTAATAAATATACATTACACAGTACAGTTACACTCATATTAACACTATATAATAAATATACATTACACAGTACAGTTACACACATATTAACACTATCTAATAAATATACATTACACAGTACAGTTACACACATAATAACACTGTCTAATAAATATACATTACATAGTACAGTTACACACATAATAACACTATCTAATAAATATACATTACACAGTACAGTTACACACATAATAACACTGTCTAATAAATATACATTACACAGTACAGTTACACACATAATAGCACGATCTAATAAATATACATTACACAGTACAGTTACACACATAATAACACTATCTAATAAATATACATTACACAGTACAGTTACACTCATAATAACACCATCTAATAATTATACATTACACAGTACAGTTACACTTATAATAACACTGTCTAATAAATATACATTACAGTTACACAATAACACCATCTAATAAATATACATTACACAGTACAGTTACACTTATTTTATAATAACACTGTCTAATAAATATACATTACACAGTACAGTTACACACATAATAACACTATCTAATAATTATACATTACACAGTACAGTTACACTTATAATAACACTGTCTAATAAATATACATTACACAGTACAGTTACACACATAATAACAATATCTATTAAATATATATTACACAGTACAGTTACACTCATAATAACACTGTCTAATAAATATACATTACACAGTACAGTTACACACATAATAACACTATCTAATAAATATACATTACACAGTACAGTTATACACATAATAACAATGTCTAATAAATATACATTACACAGTACAGTTACACACATAGTAACAATATCTAATAAATATATATTACACAGTACAGTTACACTCATAATAACACTGTCTAATAAATATACATTACACAGTACAGTTACACACATAATAACACTATCTAATAAATATAAATTACACAGTACAGTTACACACATAGTAACAATATCTAATAAATATATATTACACAGTACAGTTACACTCATAATAACACTGTCTAATAAATATACATTACACAGAACAGTTACACACATAATAACACCATCTAATAAATATACATTACACAGTACAGTTACACTCATAATAACACTGTCTAATAAATATACATTACACAGTACAGTTACACTCATAATAACACTGTCTAATAAATATACATTACACAGTACAGTTACACTCATAATAACACTGTCTAATAAATATACATTACACAGTACAGTTACACACAAAATAACACTGTCTGATAAATATACATTACACAGTACAGTTACACTCATATTAACATTATCTAATAAATATACATTACACAGTACAGTTACACTCATATTAACATTATCTAATAAATAT
This sequence comes from Bombina bombina, assembly GCF_027579735.1. Lineage (NCBI taxonomy): Eukaryota > Metazoa > Chordata > Amphibia > Anura > Bombinatoridae > Bombina > Bombina bombina. The sequence continues at coordinate 31,095,785 of NC_069505.1, forward strand.
ACATTACACAGTACAATTACACTCATAATAACACTGTCTAATAAATATGCATTACACAGTACAATTACACTCATAATAACACTGTCTAATAAAATCCCCCCCCCCCTTTTTGGTTAATGCACACCACCCAGCCCAGGTGTGTTCCAGACATTATAACTGAGGTATACATATAAAGCTAGGGAGTTTCACTCTGTGTAGACATGATTTGCTGCAGTGTGGACTTATTAGTGTTAGGACCAGTCTATTGTGGGACACCTTGTAAGTAGTGACTGGCTTTGCAGAATATGATCATATTGTGTGACTAAGATAACTATTTTAATTTAAATTTAAACAGGCATTTTTTTGCAGCATAAATATAAGTCAATATTATTGTGAGATGTTTATCCCAATCTTATTTGAACTATGTAAGTATATTTAGCAGACAGAAGTATATAAAAATATGCTATAAATATGTGGACTTAAGTGGTTGGATGTGCACCAATACTTTTTTGTTGTTTTGTAATAAATATACATTACACAGTACAGTTACACTCATAATAACACTGTCTAATAAATATACAGTACACAGTACAATTACACTCATAATAACACTATCTAATAAATATACATTACACAGCACAGTTACACACATAATAACACTATCTAATAAATATACATTACACAGTACAATGACACTCTTAATAACACTGTCTAATAAATATACATTACACAGTACAGTTACACACATAATAACACTGTCTAATAAATATACATTACACAGTACAGTTACACACATAATAACACTGTCTAATAAATATACATTACACAGTACAGTTACACTCATAATAACACTGTCTAATAAATATACATTACACTGTCTAATAATAATTATTAAAAAAGTATATGTATTTATGCAATATTCATATTTAATAAAGTGTTATATATATATAAATATAAATATACATTGTACCAAAATATCATCAGATATGTAGAAATATGTATTTATGAATAAATAGAACATATTGAAATATTTATATTTTTATGTTGGGTTAGCGCACTTGACAATATGTGATCAGGTTAGCGCAAAAGTGGGGTGTTAGGTTTTTCCCCACTTTTTTCTCAATTGACTTCTATGGGGGAATAGGTTATCGCGTGGGTGATATTCTATGTTCGGCTTTTTGCGTGCATTGGGTTGTGCTCGTATTACAAGTTAAAGGTATAAATTGACTTTGTTTCGTTAGTGTGCGAGCGAAAGTGCTAAATAGGGCTCCACTCTTAATCTGACCCAGAGTAGGAAATAATACACTGACATTTTACAAAACATTATTATGTACAAGTTTCCTAGCTTTAAAGTTTTTTTTAGACAGTCTGTTTATTAAGGGACAGTCTAGTCAAAATTAAACTTTCATGATTCAGATAGGTTATGTAATTTTAAACAACTTTCCAATTTACTTTTATCATCAAATTTGCTTTGTTCCTTTGGTATTCTTTGTTGAAAGATAAATCTAGGTAGGCTCATATGCTAATTTCTAAGCCCTCAAAGGCCGCCTCTTATCTCAGTGCATTTTGACAGTTTTTCACAGCTAGAAGTACATGTGTGCCATATAGATAGCATTGTACTCACTCCCGTGAAGTTATTTAGGAGTCACCACTGATTGGCTAAAATGCAAGTCTGTCAAAAGTACTGAGATAAGGGGGCAGTCTGCAGAGGCTTTGATACAAGTTAATCACAGAGGTAAAAAGTGTATTAATATAACAGTGTTGGTTCTGCAGAACTGGGGAATGGGTAATAAAGGGATTATCTATCTTTTTACGCAATAACATTTTGGTGTAGATTGTCCCTTTAGCATGTGATTTAAGTTTGTGCAAATGTCAGGGTGTCATGTAAATGTTAGTCCCACATGCAGAACACAGATATTAATAGACACTATCCCAACTCTCTGTGTAGAACCCAGGAAGTGACCCACTATAAGCAAAGTCCATAGCAAAGCCAGAACCAGAACAGCAGCTAAATCACACAGTCAGGATACAAACAAAGCCAACAGAGCAACCTGGGAGCGAAAGAAAAAAAAAACGTAGCAGAAATTCAGTAACCAGGAATTCAGACTCAGCAAATCTCCCTATGTGATGTACAAATCAAACAAACGAATGCCAAAGAACCAGAATCCATAAAATATATATACATTATATATATATATACTGTATATATGTATATAGTTATATATACCCTCACCGGCCACTTTATTAGGTACACCTGCTAGTACCGGGTTGGACCCCCTTTTGCCTTCAAAACTATCTTAATTCTTTGTGGTATAGATTCAACAAGGTGTTGGAAACATTCCTGAGAGATTTTGGTCCATATTGACATGATGGCATTCAGGCAGTTGCTGCAGATTTGTCACCTGCACAGCCATGATGCGAATCTCCCGTTCCACCACATCCCAAAGGTGCTCTATTGGATTGAGATCTGGTGACTGTGGAGGCCATTGAAGTACAGCAAACTCATTGTCATGTTCAAGAAACCAGTTTGAGGTGATTTGAGCTTTGTGACATGGTGCACTATCCTGCTGGAAGTAGAGATCAGAAGACGGGTACACTGTAGTGATAAAGGGATGGACATGGTCAGCAAGAATACTAGGGATAGGCGAATGTTTCTAAAAATTTGAAATTTCAAACAAATTTTGATACGTTCGTTCGAATCGAATTTCGAATGTTTATATAATGTTTTGAATTTTCGTTTTCGAATTTTTAAATAAAATTTGAAAATATTTATTTGAATAATAGAATGTTTAGCTATGTATTCATTCAATTTTGAAATGTAATATTCGAATTTGAATGTGACATTCAAATTCGAAATTGTATTTCTAGCCTACAACTTTGTTTAATAAATGTAATATTCGAATTTGAATGCTACATTCGAATTCGAATGTCACATTTGAATTCAAAATAGTATTTCTAGTTTACAACTGTGTTTTTAAAATATGTGATGTTCGATTTGAATGTGGTATTCGATTAGAATGTGACATTCAAATTCGAAATAGTATTTCTATTCTAATACTGTGTTTTATAAATGTAATATTCGAATTCGAAGGTGATATTCGATTTGAATGTGATATTTGATTCAAATATCACATTCAAATTCGAAATAGTGTTTCTAGTCTACAATTGTGTTTTATAAATGTAATATTCGAATTTGAATGTGACATTCGAATGTGACATTTGAACATTCTATTATGTAAATCGTATTTCTACAATAACATTTGTTCTATCATTCAATTTCGAATATAAACACCTTCGCCCATCCCTAAACAATACTCAGGTACGCCGTGGCATTTAAACAATTCTCAATTGGTACTAAGGGGCACAAAGTGAGCCAAGAAAATATCCCCCACACTATTACACCACCACCACCAGCCTGAACCGTTGATACAAGGCAGGATGGATCCATGCATTCAGGTTGTTTACGTCAAATTCTGACTCTACCATCTGAATGTCACAGCTGAAATTGAGACGCATCAGACCAGGCAACATTTTTCCAATCTTCTTTTGTCCAAGTTTGGTGAGCCTGTGCGAATTGTAGCCTCAGTTTCCTGCTCTTAGCTGACAGGAGTGGCACTCGGTGTGATCTTCTGCTGCTGTAGCCCATCTGCTTCAAGGTACGACGTGTTGTGCATTAAGAGATGGTATTCTGCATACCTTGGTTGTAACGAGTGGTTATTTGAGTTACTAATGCCTTTCTATCATCTCAAACCAGTCTGCCAATTCTCCTCTGACCTCTGACATCAACAAGGAATTTTCGTCCACACATCTGCCGCTTACTGGATATTTTTCTCTTTTTCGGACCATTCTCTGTAAACTCTAGAGATGGTTGTGCGTGAAAATCCCAGTAGATCAGCAGTTTTTTTAAATACTCAGACCAGCCTGTCTGGCACCAACAACCATGCCACGTTCAAAGTCACTTAAATTCCCTTTGGTTCCCCATTCTGATGCTCGGTTTGAACTTCAGCAAGTCGTCTTCCCCACGTCTAGATGCATTTGCATTGAGTTGCTGCCATGTGATTGGCTAATTAGCAATTTGTGTTACCAAGCAATTGAACAGGTGTACCTAATAAAGTGCCGGTGATTGTATATGTGCCGAGATTAGTGCCAAAAAGATAAGGAAAATACTTAATCACTCTGCTGAGAAGTGATGTGACTTCAATGCACAGATTAACACGTCATAACGAACACGGCTGTAAATATAACAGTATACACGCTAAGAGCTAATATGTTGCTTACAAACGTCACTCGCAAAATCTGATGGATTGAAATGGGCTCACTCATGTCATTATAAATTATATGAATTTGTCACCAAGAATGGGTCATATATTCACTCTCAAACTTCATATGATTTGTTTACTTGTTACTGATCCCTCATTCTGCAGCTATCATGTTATAAATCATAAGAGATATCACTTGTAGATAGATTCATATATATGCAATACTAGCAGCTAATATCTGGTGGGCCAACGACAAGAGGCATATTACATGGCCACCAATCACCAGTTAGTTCTCAATAGTACACTGCTGCTCCTGAGCAGACCCAGATATGTTTTAAACAAAGGATACCAAGAGAACGTAATACATTATAAAGTATTTAAAATGACATGTTCTGTCTAATCCACAAGAGTTAAATTTTCACCTTAATGTCCCTTTAAAAATATATTATGAGTTGCAGCACAGTCTGGAATTTAAAAAAAAAAAATGGAAACTTCAAGACAAATATATTTTACATTAAAAAAAAAAAATGAAAGAAAATAAATATTTTCCTGAGTTGCTGAAACAAATTGAACTATTAGGGGTAGATTTACCAAAGGTCGAGCGGACCTGATTCACTGTAGCAAATCATGTCTGCTCGACCTCGCTAAATGCCGACAGCATACGCTGTTGACATTTAACATTGCACAGGCATTTCTGGTGATTTTTTTTTTCTTCTTATGGCGATTAGCAATGATCAACACAAACGCTATCATTTATTATGAGAAATTAATTGAATAAAATATTGTTCCAAATAATTCAGTTAAGTGGATAAAGTTTCCTATTCTACACTGAGCCGTGGAATGTGGCTTCAGGTTATATTTGGGGGAAGTTAGTAGGTCAGACGTGTGCATCTGATGTCAGATATTCCTGACTTTGAAATAGTTCCCTATTCTTTGTTAGAGGCCGTCAGCCATAGGAAGTGGGTAGGATCACAAGACATGGGTACAGATGACTATATTGTAGTCATGACTTGTACAGACACGTGATGGGGGTATGAGGTCTAAATGTATTTTATTCACATGACTAATGACGACTCAGGAACTCATGAGCTGACTGTAGGAAACATAGCTGTAGTTTTAGTAAAAAACATAAAATACCTTGTTAATTCCAACATTCTGCATAGAGTAGTGATTATGTCAAAGATGCATTAAAGCATAATATAAATTAAACTGGTAGCTGTGTATGTGTGTGTATATATATATATATATATATATATACAGTATATGTGTGTATGCATGTGTGTGTGTGTATGTATATATATATACAGTATATGTGTGTATGCATGTGTGTGTGTGTATGTATATATATATACAGTATATGTGTGTATGCATGTGTGTGTGTGTGTATATATATATGTGTGTGTGTGTGTATATATATATATATATATATATACAGTATATGTGTGTATGCATGTGTGTGTGTGTGTATATATATATATACAGTATATGTGTGTATGCATGTGTGTGTGTGTATGTATATATATATATATACACACACAAACTAAAAGGTATCAGCGCACATCCATTTTCAAAAGCACAACATATTTTTTGAACTGCTGCAAAAAATTGCCTGCAAACAACATCAAGAGACAACTATTCTTTTTAAATAAAATTGGGATCCTAGTCACACAATATGGCCATATTCTGCTTAGCCAGTCACCAACTTACAAGGTGCTTCAATATAGACTGGTCCTAACACTACAGTCCTTTGCCTCAGAGGGCTGAATCATTCCTGCTTTTACTCTTCATAATAGAATGAGACTTCCTGGCTTAAATCATATCCAAATCTTCCTTTTGTTATTTTGTGTATTACTAAGCTCTACAATGGTTTAAACACATAGGTAAAATACAGCTCAGGAGCCATAAGCACAGGATACACTCGTAAAGCAGATAGGAGCAGCATACACAAGTATGCTTAACATTTAAGGCTTTACTTACGTGTGTAACCCCCTTTGTTGTGGTAAACATCTAGGCCAAGATTACATCGATGGCATATATTATTTTCTCTTTTCCATTTGCCATTAAATTGGCTCCTGAAAATTAAAATCATGCAACCGTTCACAAAGCTGGATTTCTATTTTGTGCCAAATTACAACCTCAGAAAGCTGAAGTAAAACATAAAGGCTAGTATTTATTTAGTTTACATTGAGCCAGGGGCCTCTTTTGGACTAGGCAAACAAGGCACTTGCCTAGGGTGGCAGATTGGGGAGGTAGCACTTTTTGAGTCTCTGTAGAGAGCAGCAGTATATATAAATATTACTACTGCTTACATGTATACCGTGTAAACCTACCTGAGTGTATACATGTGTTTTGCAAGCCTTGGTAAATGTTTAGATTGGAAATGCCTTAAAAATTACACCCTGAGTAAAAAATGTAAATCAATGAAGACAAATATATTAACAATATGTAGGAGTCTGACATAAATGTAAATGAAATGATTTAGTAAATATTTATAAATATATTTACATGTCTATTGCAGCTGAGTCGATCACAACTGAAGGTGGGACGCGCAAATCAAGTTTTTCATACCATTAGTTTACAGTTACTAAGCAACATACTTTGAGATGATCATTTTCTACTAAAATCTACCAAGTTGCTAAACATGCGGTTGCACTGACGTATCTAGAGTGCGTAAAGGATTTGCATACTTTATTGCAATTGGCTTAGTGAACCTTTGGGTTAGTGCGCGAACGAGAGTCAGGACAGGCGTTTATAGCACATCCTATAGAAGTCTGTATGGAGAGAGGGATTCAGAGTGGTCGCGCTGTCTGACCTCCTGATGTTATCCCGTCTGAGGTTTTTACTTCAGCGATAACTTTTTACTTTCAACTTGTAATATGAGCGCAAGAATATTGGTGCTCTAGATTTAGTGTGAGCGGTGTTAGCACTCAAGAGCGCTAATATTTTTGCGCTCCACTTGTAACCTAGTGCTAAATAAATGTTATTTTTAGATTACTGTGCCCTCTTTTTATGGTTGAATATATTCTCCAGTTAGGCTGAACCCTGAATATGATGACAGAATCCCCGGGAATTTACACGTTTTTGGCCATTTGCAGTAGCATAAACTGATTGCACATTTTCATAGAAGGATAGAGTCACAAACAAAGTAACAGGCACCCGTATGTCCTGCTCTCAGGACCTTGGCAGTTCAGTGCCCCATGGGACAGGGCATTGGGGTCAGCAGCTGAAAACCAATAGGAACGCAGCTAAAGGTGACACCTCCACAAGCAAATAGATCCTCAGCTGCGGCACAGATTACATCAGCCTGAAGAGTATCGCTCTCTGCACATCAGTATATGGGAGACGAGTTACAGAGAGTTTGTTTTGTATAAAAATGTGTTTAATAAAGCATTGGGCTACACATGTTTATTGGATTTAGAAGCACTATATGACAGGAAATAGTGCTGCCATCTAGTGCTCTTGCTAATGTCTAACATTAGTACTACATGACAGGAAATAGTGCTGCTATCTAGTGCTCTTGCTAATGTCTAACATTAGTACTACATAACAGGAAATAGTGCTGCCATCTAGTGCTCTTGCTAATGTATAACATTATTACTACATGACAGGAAATAGTGCTGCCATCTAGTGCTCTTGCTAATGTATAACATTAGTACTACATGACAGGAAATAGTGCTGCCATCTAGTGCTCTTGCTAATGTATAACATTAGTAATACATGACAGGAAATAGCGCTGCTATCTAGTGCTCTTGCTAATGTATAACATTAGTACTATATGACAGGAAATAGTGCTGCCATCTAGTGCTCTAGCTAATGTATAACATTAGTACTACATGACAGGAAATAGTGCTGCCATCTAGTGCTCTTGCTAATGTATAACATTAGTACTACATGACAGGAAATAGCGCTGCTATCTAGTGCTCTTGCTAATGTCTAACATTAGTACTACATGACAGGAAATAGCGCTGCCATCTCAGTGCTCTTGCTATTGTATAACATTAGTACTACATGACAGGAAATAGCGCTGCCATCTAGTGCTCTTGCTAATGTCTAACATTAGTACTACATGACAGGAAATAGCGCTGCTATCTAGTGCTCTTGCTAATGTATAACATTAGTACTACATGACAGGAAATAGCGCTGCTACCTAGTGCTCTTGCTAATGTCTAACATTAGTACTACATGACAGGAAATAGCGCTGCCATCTAGTGCTCTTGCTAATGTATAACATTAGTACTACATGACAGGAAATAGTGCTGCCATCTAGTGCTCTTGCTGATGTATAACATTAGTACTACATAACAGGAAAAAGTGCTGCCATCTAGTGCTCTTGCTAATGTATAACATTAGTACTACATGACAGGAAATAGTGCTGCCCTCTAGTGCTCTTGCTAATGTATAACATTAGTACTACATGACAGGAAATAGCGCTGCCCTCTAGTGCTCTTGCTAATGTATAACATTAGTACTACATGACAGGAAATAGTGCTGCCATCTAGTGCTCTTGCTAATGTATAACATTAGTACTACATGACAGGAAATAGTGCTGCCCTCTAGTGCTCTTGCTAATGTTTAACATTAGTACTACATGACAGGAAATAGCGCTGCCCTCTAGTGCTCTTGCTAATGTATAACATTAGTACTACATGACAGGAAATAGTGCTGCCATCTAGTGCTCTTGCTAATGTATAACATTAGTACTACATGACAGGAAATAGCGCTGCTACCTAGTGCTCTTGCTAATGTCTAACATTAGTACTAATTGACAGGAAATAGCGCTGCCATCTAGTGCTCTTGCTAATGTCTAACATTAGTACTACATGACAGGAAATAGCGCTGCCATCTAGTGCTCTTGCTACTGTATAACATTAGTACTACATGACAGGAAATAGTGCTGCCCTCTAGTGCTCTTGCTAATGTATAACATTAGTACTGCATGACAGGAAATAGTGCTGCCCTCTAGTGCTCTTGCTAATGTATAACATTAGTACTGCATGACAGGAAATAGCGCTGCCATCTAGTGCTCTTGCTAATGTATAACATTAGTACTACATGACAGGAAATAGCGCTGCCATCTAGTGCTCTTGCTGATGTATAACATTAGTACTACATGACAGGAAATAGTGCTGCCATCTAGTGCTCTTGCTGATGTATAACATTAGTACTACATGACAGGAAATAGAGCTGCCATCTAGTGCTCTTGCTAATGTCTAACATTGTAGCAAAACTGCTGCTATATAGTGCTGCAAACACGTGCACACTCCTGAGCCTTCCTTCCTGCTTTTCAGCAAAGAATAACAAGAAAATGAAGAAAATATGATAATAGCAATAAATTGGAAACTTGTTAAAAATTGTATGCTTGAAGGCCCTCTAGACGAAACACCTACCCATTCATTAACTCCCTGACTATTGACCCCTTGTAACTCCTCCCCCCCCTTTTTTCCTCCTCTTTCCCTCGACTCTTCTCCCTTTCCGACTTTGTGCCCATTAAAGGGCTCCCCAATGCGGTTGTTCCGCGTATGTGAGCATTCAAGTTATCCACGATGAAGATACAGTGGAGAACTGCCTATACTGCTTTATTTCTGTAAGCTAATATTTATGGTTTTCTAATTACTTGATAATGTTTATACAGACTGAGTTAATGCTAAGATTTATTATACGATACTTTTTTTTTTGGCATTACCCATTTTCAGGTAGATTACAAGTTTTGCGCTATAGAGGGTATTTAACGAACGTAACAAAAGTTGCAATATGTCACCCTCCATAGCGCTGCCGTTACAAGTTTTAGAAAAGCCGCCTTGTGCGTGCGATATGGTGGCGATAAGCTCCATACCGCACAAAATAGAAGCGCTGCTTTGACGTGCTTGTCTGCACTTTTCCCCATAGACATCAATGGGGAGAGCATGTTAGAATTTTTTTTCCTGCGATCGCGGAAGAAAAGCTCCGTAACACAGCCCCATTGATGTCTATGAGGAAAAAAAAGTTACACCAACACCTGACATAAACCCCACATCTAAACACACCAAATCTGCTGTCTTCGACATCGCCGCCAGCTACATAATGTTAAAAACCCCTAATCTGCCGCTCCCGATATCAACGCCACCGAAATAAATCTATTAACCCCTAATCTGCCGCTCCCGATATCAACGCCACCGAAATAAATCTATTAACCCCTAATCTGCCGCTCCCGATATCGCCACCACTATACTAAAGTTATTAACCCCTATTCCCCAGCACCCCAACATCGGCCACACTATAATAAAGATATTAACCCCTATTCCGCCGCTCCCCGACATCACCACCACTATATAAAGTTATTAACCGCTAAACCTCTGGCCTCCCACATCACTTCCACTAAATAAACTTATTAACCCCTAAACCGCCAGCCCCCCACATCGCAACAATCTAAATTAAACTATTAACCCCTAAACCTAACCCTAAACCTAACACCCCCTAACTTTAACATAATTAAAATTAAAGTTACAATTATTAACTAAATAATACCTATTTAAAACTAAAAACAAACTTACCTGTGAAATAAAACTTAACGCCTATATTTAGAGTTCTGCGTTAGCCGTCCAAACCAGCGTTAGGGGGTCCTAACACTGGTTTTGGCCGCCCGCTGGTATTAAGAGTCAGTCAGGAAAGGGCCTAACGCTCACTTTCCAGCCGCGACTTTTCCATACCGCAGATCCCCTTACGTCAATTGCGTATCCTATCTTTTCAATGGGATCTTTCTAACGCCGGTATTTAGAGTCTTGGCTGAGGTGAACGTTAGAACTCTAACGACAAGACTCCAGCCGCAGAAAAAAGTCAGGAGTTAAGAGCTTTATGGGCTAACGCTGGTTCATAAAGCTCTTAACTACTATGCTCTAAAGTACACTAACACCCATAAACTACCTATGTACCCCTAAACCGAGGTCCCCCCACATCGCCACCACTCTAATAAAATTTTTTAACCCCTAATCTGCCGAACGCACACCGCCGCAACCTACATTATCCCTATGTACCCCTAATCTGCTGCCCCTAACATCGCCGACCCCTATATTATATTTATTACCCCCTAATCTGCCCCCCCAACGTCGCCGCTATCTACCTACACTTATTAACCCCTAATCTGCCGACCGGACCTCGCCGCCACTATAATAAATGTATTAACCCCTAAACCGCCTCACTCCCGCCTCAAAAACCCTATAATAAATAGTATTAACCCCTAATCAGCCCTCCCTAACATCCCCGACACCTAACTTCAAGTATTAACCCCTAATCTACCGACCGGACCTCGCCGCTACTATAATAAATGTATTAATCCCTAAAGCTAAGTCTAACCCTAACACTAATACCCCCCTAAGTTAAATATAATTTTTATCTAACAAAATAAATTAACTCTTATTTAATAAATTAATCCTGTTTAAAGCTAAATACTTACCTGTAAAATAAACCCTAATATAGCTACAATATAACGAATAATTATATTATAGCTATTTTAGGATTTATATTTATTTTACAGGCAACTTTGTATTTATTTTAACTAGGTACAATAGCTATTAAATAGTTATTTATTATTTAATAGCTACCTAGTTAAAATACTTACAAAATTACCTGTAAAATAAATCCTAACCTAAGTTACAATTAAACCTAACACTGCACTATGAATAAATTAATTAACTAAACTATCTACAATTATCTACAATTAAATCAACTAAACTAAATTACAAAAAAAACAAAACACTAAATTACAAAAAATAAAAAAAGATTACAAGAATTTTAAACTAATTACACCTACTCTAAGCCCCCTAAAAAAATAGCAAAGCCCCCCAAAATAAAAAAATGCCCTACCCTATTCTAAAATAAAAAGTTAACAGCTCTTTTACCTTACCAGCCCTTAAAAGGGCCTTTTGCGGGGCATGCCCCCAAGAAAACAGCTCTTTTGCATTTAAATAAACATACAATACCCCCCCCAACATTACAACCCACCACCCACATACCCCTAATCTAACCCAAACACCCCTTAAAAAACCTAACACTAATCCCCTGAAGATCTCCCTACCTTATCTTCACCACGCCGGGTATCACCGATCCGTCCAGAAGAGGGTCCGAAGTCTTCATCCTATCCGGCAAGAAGAGGTCCAGAAGAGGGTCCGAAGTCTTCATCCTATCTGGCAAGAAGAGGACATCCGGACCGGTAGACATGTTCATCCAGGTGGCGTCTTCTATCTTCATCCATTCGGCGTGGAGCGGGACCATCTTGAAGCAGCCGACACGGATCCATCCTCTTCTTCTGGCGACTCCCGATGAATGAAGGTTCCTTTAAGTGACGTCATCCAAGATGGCGTCCCTTCAATTCCGATTGGCTGATAGGATTCTATCAGCCAATCGGAATTAAGGTAGGAAAAATCTGATTGGCTGATTGAATCACCCAATCAGATTGAAGATCAATGCGATTGGCTGATCCAATCAGCCAATCAGATTGAGCTCGCATTCTATTGGCTGATCCGATCAGTCAATAGAATGCGAGCTCAATCTCATTGGCTGATTCAATCAGCCAATCAGATTTTTCCTACCTTAATTCCGATTGGCTGATAGAATCCTAGCAGCCAATCGGAATTGAAGGGACACCATCTTGGATGACGTCCCTTAAAGGAGCCTTC
>NC_069505.1:31116173-31156173 GCF_027579735.1 Bombina bombina
TTATATGTATATATGTATGTATATGTTTATGTGTGTGTGTATATACATGTGTATATTTGTGCTTATATGTATATATGTATGTATATGTGTATGTGTGTGTGTATATACATGTGTTTATTTGTGCTTATATGTATATATGTATGTATATGTGTATGTGTGTGTGTATATACATGTGTATATATGTGCTTATATGTATATATGTATGTATATGTGTATGTGTGTGTGTATATACATGTGTTTATTTGTGCTTATATGTATATATGTATGTATATGTGTATGTGTGTGTGTATATACATGTGTATATATGTGCTTATATGTATATATGTATGTATATGTGTATGCGTGTGTGTATATACATGTGTATATATGTGCTTATATGTATATATGTATGTGTGTGTATATACATGTGTATATATGTGCTTATATGTATATATGTATGTGTATGTGTGTGTGTATATACATGTGTATATTTGTGCTTATATGTATGTATATGTGTATGTGTGTGTGTATATACATGTGTTTATTTGTGCTTATATGTATATATGTATGTATATGTGTATGCATGTGTGTATATACATGTGTTTATTTGTGCTTATATGTATATATGTATGTATATGTGTATGTGTGTGTGTATATACATGTGTATATATGTGCTTATATGTATATATGTATGTATATGTGTATGTGTGTGTGTATATACATGTGTATATATGTGCTTATATGTATATATGTATGTATATGTGTATGTGTGTGTGTATATACATGTGTATATATGTGCTTATATGTATATATGTATGTATATGTGTATGTGTGTGTGTATATACATGTGTATATATGTGCTTATATGTATATATGTATGTATATGTGTATGCGTGTGTGTATATACATGTGTTTATTTGTGCTTATATGTATATATGTATGTATATGTGTATGGGTGTGTGTATATACATGTGTATATATGTGCTTATATGTATATATGTATGTATATGTGTATGCGTGTGTGTATATACATGTGTATATTTGTGCTTATATGTATATATGTATGTATATGTGTATGCGTGTGTGTATATACATGTGTATATATGTGCTTATATGTATATATGTATGTATATGTGTATGTGTGTGTGTATATACATGTGTATATATGTGCTTATATGTATATATGTATGTATATGTGTATGTGTGTGTGTATATACATGTGTATATTTGTGCTTATATGTATATATGTATGTATATGTGTATGTGTGTGTGTATATACATGTGTATATATGTGCTTATATGTATATATGTATGTATATGTGTATGTGTGTGTGTATATACATGTGTATATTTGTGCTTATATGTATATATGTATGTATATGTGTATGCGTGTGTGTATATACATGTGTATATATGTGCTTATATGTATATATGTATGTATATGTATATGTGTGTGTGTATATACATGTGTTTATTTGTGCTTATATGTATATATGTATGTACAGTATATGTGTATGTGTGTGTATATATATATATATATATATATATATATATGTGTGTGTATGTGTATATACAGTATATATATATATATATGTGTGTGTGTGTGTATTTATATACATGTGTATATATGTGCTTATATGTATATATGTATGTATATACATATTTACACATATAAACACATAAATACACATGTATATAAATACAGACATGGCCAAAAATATTGGAATTTTCTCCTGAATCTATTTTCCTAGAAGCTGTATTTGCCGATCATTTTCTATGTGAATTGTTTTTCTGTGGGTGTGTGGGAGAGCCCTTTCAGCTACAGCAGTCAGTCTGTTTGGGGTTGGTGGGATGAAGCAGACACCTTAACTAGGTTTAACGCACACCGCCGAGTCAGTCTGGTGTCTAGTCTGCAAGTCGGATTGCCGCAATATACTTACTTCCTTTATACAGTGGAGGATAGAACGGGGGACACCATGACTGCTCGTTGTCAGCGAATGGACTTTACCATGGCAACCAACACTTACGTTTGTTGAAGATGCGGTAAGCCATTTGCCTGGTACTATCCTTTTGGGATTACATAATTAGGAGCATATGCTCCATTTTCTCTGTATAAGATTTGCATTTTTTCAGCATTCTGGATAAACTGCTGGTATTGTGCACTTGCTACTAAAGCCTTAGCAATACATACTGGTATAGATACTGGCTACTTTGCAGTTATTTGTCTTTTTCTTATCAAAAATATTGACACCCGTCATTATTGTCAGATAATTCATCACTTCGCCCAGAAAATTGTTGCATTTCAAATGTTTAGGCATTCTCATGTTTATTTCTTTTTTTTGTATTGGTATGACACAAAAAAGTGGAGAAAAAAAGCCAAATCTGACACATTCCACGCAAAACTCCAAAAATGGACTGCACAAAATTATTGACAAATTTAATATTTGATAGCACACCCCTTGGAAAAAATACAGTAACTGAAATCAATTGCTTCCTGTAACCATCAATGAGTTTCTTACACCTCTCCAATTGAATTTTGGACCACTCTTCTTTCGCCAACTGCTCCAGGTCTCTCAGATTGGAAGGGTTCCTCTTCCCAACTGCTGTTTTGAGATCTCTCCAAAGGTGCTCTATGGGATTGAGATCTGGACTCATTGCTGGACAGTTCAGTACTCTCCAGCGCTTTGTCTTAAACCATTTCTGGGTGCTTTGGGTCATTGTCCTGCTGTAAGACCCATGACCTCTGACGGAGACCAAACTTTCTAACACTGGGCCCTACATTGCACCACAGTATTCTTTGGTAGTCTTCAGATGTAATAAAGCCATGCACACAGTCAAGACATCCAGTGCCTGAAGCAGCAAAGCAACCCCAAAACTTCAGTGAACCTCCACCATGTTTGACTGTAGGGACTGTATTCTTTTCTTTAAAAGCCTCATTACTTTTTTTGAAAACAGTAGAATGATGGGCTTTACCAAAAAAGCTGTCATTTTCTTTAGTCTGTCCACAGCACATTCTCCCAAAAGGATTTTCGCTTCCTAAGGTAAGTTTTAGCAAACTCCAATCTGGCTTTTTTATGTCTCTGTGTCAGCAGTGGGGTCCCCCTGGGTCTCCTACCAAACCTTCCCTTTTCATTCAGATGGTGACGTATAGTGTGAGCTGACACATTTGTACCCTGTGCCTGAAGGTCAGCTTGAATTTGTCTGGAAGTTGATTGAGGTTCTTTATCCACCATTCGAACAATCCTTTGTTGCAATCTTTGATCAATTTTTCTCTTTCGTCCACGTCCAGGGAGATTAACTACAGTGCCATGGGCTATACACTTCTTGACAATGTTGCGCACAGTGGAGACAGGAACATTAAGATCTCTGGAGATGGACTTGTAACCTTGAGATTGTCCATGTTTTTCAACAATTTTTGTTCTCAAACCCTCAGACAATTCTTTGCTGCTCTTTTACTTCTCCGTGCTCAGTGTGGCACACAGAGAAACATTACAGGAAGGTTGAGCCAATGTTTCAGCATTTTAATTTGTTGCTGGTGTGATTTCTATATTGGCAGTTAATTGATACAGGTGAGTTTAATTACAAATTACAGGAGCATCACACACTTGGAATGTAATTAGTTCTTACAATTTTGAGAAGGTGCCAATAATTTTGTGCAGTCCATTTTTGGAGTTTTGTGTGGAATGTGTCTGATTTGGCTTTTTTTTTCTCCACTTTTTTGTGTCATACCAAAATAAATAAATATGAGAATAGATATCTAGATTGTAACTTCCCACGGGAATAGGGCCCACAATTCCCCTTGTATTTGTCTATAAAATTGTGTCTCTTATTGTATTGTTTCTACGTTGTACTTTTATCCTTGTACCAATGGGCAGCGCTGCGGAATTTGTTGGCGCTTTATAAGTAAAGAATAATAATAATAATGAGAATGCCTAAACATTTGTAATTGCAACAATTTTCTGGGCGAAGTTGTGCATTATCTGACAGGAATGCAGGAATGCCAATGTTTTTGGCCATGACTGTATATAGACATATATATATATATATATATATATATATATACACATACACCTATACCAGTGGTCTCAAAGTACAGGCCCTGGGGCCATATGTGGCCCCCAATATAGTTTCCTGTGGCCCTCCCTTGTTTAAGGTAAACCATTAATTTGGGCTGTCAATTTTGTTTAGGGTTTTAAGAGGTATAACTAGTTGATGTTATATACAGGCACTCAAAAGATAAATATAAGACAAGAGTCCAGTGTAGGTCTCACCATGTACTGCTTGGATAAATATCACTTTTGACATTGTTATACAGTTCTAGACTTTATCACTTCACTTGGCACTCACAAGATAAATATAGACAACTGTGTATGTCTGTTGTGGACTATAACTCCCACTATGCACTACTACTTGGGTAAATGTCACTTCTAGTTCCTAGTATTTATAGCACTTTTCAGTTCAAGCGGCCCCCATGAGAGCAGGACACTTGGCCAGTGGCCCTCGGATACATTGAGTTTGCTACCCCTGACCTATACACATAGCATATTAGCCCTTTCCAGTGAAACACCTGGTCATATCCCATATCCCTTTAAAACCTTATAAAACATTTTTATTAATATTTAATTATCTTTTATTAAATATTGTATATCTGAGTGTAATAGTTTATTTACAGTGCGTATGTTTTTGGATGTGTTTTAAGAAATTTCTTTTTAACCCTTACAGTTCGCGCTTATATTTCTAACACCGTTTCTATTTGCACTCGAGCGCAACCTTTTACTTTCATCTTGTAAAATCCTCGTTAGGTAGTGCGGTCGCGATATTGCTTATAGTGTCACAATATATGAAATGACTAACCGCTTCAATTTACTTTCGTTTTGTGCTGCGTATCTATTTGTTTCGGTGAAGTTCTATGAAAAACTCATGCAAAACCCCCTTGAAATGATCACCATACAACTGTTTCTTATCATTGTTATGTGTTTATTTAATCTAATTCTCCTGTTATATCGTTCCCATAATTTCAACATTTTTTTGAATTGGAACGGCTTAGGGGAAAGTATGAAAATAGTTAGACAAATTTCATGCATTTAAATACTGATGGATTAAAATAGCAATCAACCAAGACGTACAATTCTGCCCCTACAAACGTTTTGGATCACTGTTTAACGTGCTGCTGCGATGAGATTTGTGTCGATCTGTAATGATCTCTGGAACATGCACGTGCACTTATATATTCTCTATTAATAAATAGGTAGCTCATTGTACGGAGCACCCTTACTGTGTCTGCGCACCCCTCTTCTCCCAGGCAAAGAGCACTATGCTTGGCAGCTGATGTGCCAGCGTAGACAGTGATTATTCTGTGAGGGTAAACTCTAGTTACTGGCGTCACATGGGTAACAAGAGTTGCCGTACGAGTTTGTCAGGAGACAATAAAACAGGTCACTATATAATAAAGATATAAATCTCAGGGAATGCACAATGAGCTAATCACACAACAACTTCCTTCTATAAAACAAAGATGTTAGACACTAAACTGAGAACAACTCTTAAAGGGACATGAAACTCAATTTTTTTCTCTTGTGACTCAGACAGAACATACAATTTAAAAAAGTTTCCAATTTATTTCTATTATGAAATTTCCTTTGCTCCCATGATATTCTTTGTTGAAGAGATACCTAGGTAGGCATCTGGAGCTCTACTTGGCAGGAAACAGTGCTGCCCTCTAGTGTTCTTGTAAATGGATAACATTCTTGCAAAACTGCTGCCATATAGTGTTCCAAGATTGGGCAGGCTTCAAAGCTTATGTCCCTGCTTTTCAACAAAAGATACCAAGAGAATGAAGAAAAATTGAAAATAGGAGTAATTTACAGCTAGATTACGAGTTTTGCGTTATAACGAAAAAGCAGCGTTATCAGGTTATGACGCTGCTTTTTCACTACCGCTGCTATTGCGAGTCTTGCAGGTTTAGGGGCACCGCACACTTTTTTGGCCTTACCGCAAATCAACTTACGCAAATTGCGTATAGTCTTTTTTCAATGGGATTTTAATAGGGCCGGTATTACAAGCTTGTCCTGGGAGGCCAAGAAGTGAGCGGTACAGCCTATCCCATCAAGATTCGTAACGCATTCTAAAGTCAGTAGTTATGAGTTTTACACTACAAAGCTGTAGCCTAAAACTCATAACTAAACTGCTAAAAAGTACACTAACACCCATAAACTACCTATTAACCCCTAAACCGAGGCCCTCCCACATTGCAAACACTAAAATAAATGTATTAACCCTAATCTGCCGCTCCAGACATCGCCGCCACTATAATAAACATATTAACCCCTAAACCGCCGCACTCCCGCCTCACAAACACTAGTTAAATATTATAAATCCCCTAATCTGCCGCCCCTAACATCTCCACCACCTACCTACATTTATTAACCCCTAACCTGTCGCCCCTAACATCGCCACCACTATACTAAAGTTATTAACCCCTAAACCTAACGCTAAGTCTAAACCTAACACCCCCTAACTTTAATATACTTAAATTAAATCTAAATCAAACCTACTATTAATAACTAAATAATTCCTATTTAAAACTAAATACTTACCTATAAAGTAAACCCTAAGCTAGCTACAATATAACTAATAGTTACATTGTATCTATCTTAGGGTTTATTTTTATTTTACAGTCAAATTTGTATTTATTTTAACTAGGTAGAATAGTTACAAAATAGTTATTAACTATTTAATAACTACCTAGCTAACAAAAATATAATGTACCTGTAAAATAAAACCTAACCTGCCTTACACTAACACCTAATCTTACCCTACAATTAAATACATTACCAAAATTAAATATAATTAACTAAATTCAATACAATTAGCTAAATTACAAAAAACAAACAAACACTAAATTACAGAAAATAAAAAACAAATTACAAGATCTTTAAACTAATTACACCTAATCTAATAGCCCTATCAAATAACCCCCCCCCCCAAAATAAAAAAAAACCCTAGCCTAAACTAAACTACCAATAGCCCTTAAAAGGGCCTTTTGCGGGGCATTGCCCAAAAGAAATCAGCTCTTTTACCTGTAAAAAAAAAAGTAAAAACAACCCCCCAACAGTAAAACCCACCACCCACACACCCAAACCCCCAAATAAAAAACTAACTAAAAAAATCTAAGCTCCCCATTGCCCTGAAAAGGGCATTTGTATGGGCATTGCCCTTAAAAGGGCATTTAGCTCTTTTGCAGCCCAAACCCTAATCTAAAAATAAAAACCCACCAAATATACCCTTAAAAAATCCTAACACTAACCCCCTGAAGATCCACTTACAGTTTTGAAGAGCTGACATCCATCGTCAACTAAGCCGGGAGAAGTTTTCATCCAAGTGGCAAGATGTCCTCAACGAAGCCAGCAGAAGTGGTCCTCCAGACGGGCAGAAGTGTTCATCCAGACGGCATCTTCTATCTTCATCCATCCGGCGCGGAGCAGGTCCATCTTCAAGACATCCGACGCGGAGCATCCTCTTCAATTGACGGCTTCTTCTACAATGAAGGTTCCTTTAAATGACGTCATCAAAGATGGCGTCCCTTAGATTCCGATTTCCCATAGGAATCAATGGGGCTGCTTTACGGAGCTTTACGCTGCTTTTTTGCAGGTGTTAGGCTTTTTCTCAGCTGGCTCTCCCCATTGCTGTCTATGGGGAAATCGGGCACGAGCACGTACAACCAGCTCACCGCTGACTTAAGCAGCGCTGGTATTGGAGAGCGGTATGTGGTTCAATTTTGCTCTATGCTCACTTCTTGTCTTTTAACGCCGGGTTTCTAAAAACCTGTAATACCAGCGCTGTAGGTAAGTGAGCGGTGACAATAATGCGCAAGTTAATACCGCACCCCTCTTACCGCAAAACTCGTAATCTGGCCATTAGAAAGTTGTTTTAAATAACATGCTCTATCTGAACCACAAAAGAAAATGTTTGGGTTTCATATACCTTTAATATGTAGCGAAAGCGAGGCACACCAGGATCTTTGATGTTTCGGACACCATGGGAGATTTTTTTAACCTATTTATTTTTCATTAAAAATTCAATATTAGGCAAGTAGCAGATAGAGAGTGCGCTGATTACAGGAACCAATAGGTGTGTGCGCTGGGGAATACTGCAGTATGCCGATACATTGATCTTTACAGAAGTCAATGCTTTACATAATTCAGACCTGGGATTGGAAAGTGCCAGGAACATTCCGAGGGTATATCAGTTGTTTATTACTGTAGCTCCATCAGTACTCGGGAGGTGCCAGCTACTGTGCCCTATTTACATGCCAGTGCTTAATGCAGAGAAAGGAAGGGGTATGAGAGGGAGAAAATAAAATGCAGTAAGGAAAAGGTATCAGAAGTTGAAGTGCCCCACCTGTACTTTCTGCACCCTATGTGGCCAATGCTTTTTACCCCCAGAACCAACACTGTACATAGCTGTACTGTTCCATTGTGCCCACCCACTTGTGTCATATAGAGAAGAAAACTCTCTAGTTATGCAATCTCCTCCAGTCATATACTACAGCACACCTGGTGCAACAAGAGTCAGACATACAATATATACAGCATGAGCCAGGCATACAATATATACAGCATGAGTCAGACATACAATATATACAGCATGAGCCAGAAATACAATATATACAGCATGAGTCAGACATACAATATATACAGCATGAGTCAGACATACAATATATACAGCATGAGTCAGACATACAATATATAC
This sequence comes from Bombina bombina, assembly GCF_027579735.1. NCBI lineage: Eukaryota > Metazoa > Chordata > Amphibia > Anura > Bombinatoridae > Bombina > Bombina bombina. The sequence goes on from NC_069505.1 coordinate 31,124,904, forward strand.
AGCATGAGCCAGACATACAATATATACAGCATGAGTCAGACGTACAATATATACAGCATGAGTCAGACATACAATATATACAGCATGAGCCAGACATACAATATATACAGCATCTTGTGTCATATAGAGAAGAAAACTCTCTAGTTATGTAATCTCCTCCAGTCATATACTACAGCGCACGTGGTGCAGCAAGAGTCAGACATACAATATATACAGCATCTTGTGTCTTATAGAGAAGAAAACTCTCTAGTTATATAATCTCCTCCAGTCATATACTACAGCACACCTGGTACAGCAAGAGTCAGACATACAATATATACAGCATGAGTCAGACATACAATATATACAGCATGAGTCAGACATACAATATATACAGCAAGAGCCAGACATACAATATATACAGCATGAGTCAGACATACAATATATACAGCATGAGTCAGGCATACAATATATACAGCATGAGTCAGACATACAATATATACAGCATCTTGTGTCTTATAGAGAAGAAAACTCTCTAGTTATGTAAACTCCTCCAGTCATATACTACAGTGTACCTGAGAGCAGCAAGAGTCAGGCATACAATATATACAGCATGAGTCAGACATACAATATATACAGCATGAGTCAGGCATACAATATATACAGCATGAGTCAGGCATACAATATATCAGTGATGTGCGGTGAGGTCAGAGGCTGGTGAGGCAGTTGCTAGGAATCGGATACGCCTTCATTCTTTAGATATCCTTTGTTGAAGAAATAGCAATGCACATGGGTGAGCCAATCGCATGAGGTATGTATATGCAGCCACCAATCAGTAGCTACTGAGCATATTTAGATATGATTTTCAACAAAGGATATCTGATTTTCTTCATTCTTTTGATATCCTTTGTTGAAAATCATATCTAAATATGCACAGTAGCTAATGAGCATATTTAGATATGATTTTTAACAAAGGATATCTGATTTTCTTCATTCTTTTGATAACCTTTGTTGAAAATCATATCTAAATATGCGCAGTAGCTAATGAGCATATTTAGATATGATTTTCAAAGGAAATCTGATTTTCTTCATTTTTTTGATATCCTTTGCTGGAAATCATATCTAAATATGTGCAGTAGCTAATGAGCATATTTAGATATGATTTTCAACAAAGGATATCTGATTTTCTTCATTCTTTTGATATCCTTTGTTGAAAATCATATCTAAATATGTGCAGTAGCTAATGAGCATATTTAGATATGATTTTCAAAGGATATCTGGTTTTCTTCATTCTTTTGATATCCTTTGTTGAAAATCATATCTAAATATGTGCAGTATCTAATGAGCATATTTAGATATGATTTTTAACAAAGGATATCTGATTTTTTTAGTCACTACTACAGCCACACAAGGCAATGTTTTAATCAAACCTGTACTTGAAAAAAATTCCAGATTTAAAAGTTTTTGATCACAAACAATGAAATAGTTGGTATAAAAAGGCACCACCTCTTATTCCCAAAAGTAGTAATATGATTTTATTTACAACTGGCAAATTTACACTTTCAGGAGCACTACAGATAAAACAATATGCAAACAGAAAGTTCTAAGCTGCATCCTGATATTGAATATCATCATTCAAATAATTCAAGCTCAGCACATTTAATAAATTACCAAGGGGAACTGGCAAGGCATGTTAATTCTTAACAAACTGGTGGTAAGGTAATGGTATTGATTTTCTATAGATTTGCTGCGTGCAATGCATGTATTTGAGTCTTGACTAGGCATTTTTTAATTTTTTTCACTAAAGCTCAGTTAGTGTACTGTACATACTGCACCGGCCGGTCCCACGTTCAGCACGTATTACTTTTACTATTTTTAGTAACTGTTTTTGTCAGTGCTATACTGTGTGGTGTTTTTCACACCAATTTATAAGTTATGACATTTATTAAAATAACCTCGTTAAACGAGGTTAACAAATGTCATAACTTATAAATTGGTGTGTGTTACGGTTACCCTTAGTCTCGCTGAGAGATGGACCGCTTAGTAGCCTGGATCCCTATTGCTAAAGAGGGGAGAAGCTGCTTTCCATAGTATTCTATATGAGTCTCGCAAATATAGAATAATCTCCCTTAGCTGCAGTACAGCTAGGATACCCTTCTGCCCACAAAAACGAGTCAACGCTGCGATTGAGGGTCAAACAAGAACTCAGGACTGGGATGCCCAGCCTGCTTTTTATTAAGGTTACATGCACACAGGGCACTCCCAGGGGGAGAGGGGGGGAAGCACAAAATCCCCCATCACACATTTAGATAGAGAGCACTGTCCTTTGACAGGCCACAATAGGATTACAGTACTTAAGATAACAAGTTTACAAGTTCATCTTATCAATTAGCAGTCTGGCTCCAGAGGTGATTAGACAATAGTTTCTAAAAGCTGAAAAAAAAGAGTTAACTCTTTATGAAATGATACTTGTTACGGTTTTCTTGGAGCCCTTCTTAGGCGCTGGCTTGCTGGTTCAGGCATTGCTGCTGGGAAATAAGCTCTTCACAACAAAATAACTAATGCTTCTGTAACAGTGCTCCCTTTCTGTGGAACACTCTGGCAGACACGGTCTGACCCCTTTTCGGGGCAGACTAAGGCTGTCCAGACCGCTGGTTATGCGGGGCTGAGGTCGGTTTGTCTGGACAACCCGTCGGCGTTGCCATTCTGTTTCCCAGGTCTGTAAGTAATGGTGAAATTGAAGGGTTGCAACGATAAGCTCCAACGTAATAGCCTGCCGTTATCTCCAGAGACCCGGTTCAGCCACACCAACGGGTTATGGTCGGTGACCAGAGTGAACTCCTGACCATATAAATAGGGAGTCAATTTCTTTAATGCCCACACCAAAGCCAAACACTCCTTTTCGACCGCTGCATAGCTGACTTCGCGGGGCAGGAGCTTCCGGCTGATGTAGGCAACTGGATGCTCCCCTCCATCTTCGCCTACTTGGCTGAGGACGGCTCCCAGCCCGAACATGGAAGCATCTGTATGGACGATAAAACGTTTGTTAAGGGCTGGGGCCGCCAAGACAGGAGCGTTAATTAGAGCATTTTTGAGAGCCTGGAAAGCCGTTTCACAGTGGGGAGACCACAGGACCTGTCGAGGTAAGTTCTTCTTGGTCAAGTCAGTCAGGGGTTTGGCAAGTGTGCTGTAGTCTGGTACGAACCGTCTATAGTACCCTGCCGTGCCCAGGAAGGCTAGGACCTGAGTCTTAGTGATGGGGGTGGGCCAATTGGCGACAGCTTCTGTTTTGGCCGGCTCTGGTCGCTGCTTTCCACACCCCACCCGGTGACCCAGGTACTGTACCTCGGCCATCCCAAAGTGGCATTTTTCTGGCTTCAGAGTCAGGCCAGCAGCCCGGATCTGATCCAGAACCATTCCCACATGAGCTAAGTGGTCCTCCCAGGACTCACTGTGGATCGCTATGTCGTCCAGGTAGGCGCAAGCAAAACTCTGGAAGCCATCCAGGAGCCTATCCACCAAGCGCTGGAATGTAGCTGGGGCATTCTTCATCCCAAACGGCATTACCCTAAACTGATATAAGCCGAATGGAGTGACGAATGCCGACTTGGGGATAGCCTCCGGGGCCAGGGGAATCTGCCAGTAACCTTTGCAGAGGTCAATAGTGGTCAGGTAATTTCCCCTGGCTATACGATCGAGTAGCTCGTCTACCCTGGGCATAGGGTAAGCGTCCGTCACGGTCTTTTCATTGAGCCTCCGATAGTCTACGCAGAACCGGGTGGTCCCATCTTTCTTGGGCACCAAGACAACTGGGGAGGCCCAGGGACTATCGGAGGGCTCAATTACCCTGAGCTGGAGCATCTCATTGATCTCCTTCTTCATTCCTGTCCTAACTGCTTCGGGGATTCGGTACGGAGCCTGGCGCAAGGGAGCTTGTCCCGGAGTATCTACCTGGTGGGTGGTTAAAGTAGTGTACCCTGGCTTCGGGGAGAAGGTGAGGTGTTTGGACTGGAGGAGTTGGTTGAGCTGCTCCCTTTCAGTGGGGCTAAGTCGGTCCCCTATCTGAACCTGCGCCACTATACCTGTGGGGAGGCTCTTTTCTAATAGGTCTGGAATGGGTAAACTGTCGGGGTCTTCCTGAGGGGAACAACATATGGCCGTCACGTTCTCTGGTCGCTCAAAATATTCCTTGAGCATGTTTACATGGAATGTCTTTCTAAGATTGTTGTCGTGGCAGCTAGCTATCACATAAGTGGTGTCTCCCCTTTTCTCTACGATCTGGTAGGGACCCTGCCAGGACGCCTGCAATTTGTCTGTCTTCACCGGCTTAAGTACTAACACCTTTTGTCCTATGGTGAAGATTCTCTTTCGGGCCCCCCGATCGTACCATACTTTCTGTCTTCTCTGGGCCAACTGGAGATTAGCCCGCACGGATTTGGCTAATTGCTCCATTCGGTCCCTGAGTTCCAGCACGTATGGCACAATTGGGACACCGTCAGCCTCCATCTCTCCCTCCCAGTGCTCCCGGATCAGGTTTAGGGGTCCCCGTACCTTTCTTCCGTAGAGCAACTCGAAGGGAGAGAACCCTGTCGTTTCCTGGGGCACCTCCCGATAAGCAAATAGGAGGTGCGGCAGGAAGCGTTCCCAGTCTCGGTATTCCTGAGTGAACGTCTTGAGCATTTGCTTGAGGGTCCCATTGAACCTCTCACACAGCCCGTTCGTCTGGGGGTGGTATGGGGAGCTCAGGAGGGACTTAATTTTGCAAACCTGCCAGAGTTGTTGGGTCAATTCAGCCGTAAATTGGGTGCCTCGGTCGGATAGGATTTCTTTTGGAAATCCTACCCGGGAGAACACCTGTACTAGTGCATTCGCTACCGTATCCGCTTGTATGTTGGATAGGGCGACAGCCTCTGGGTACCTGGTAGCGTAGTCCACTACGGTAAGAATGTATCGCTTACCGGAGGGACTAGGGGTAGCCAGTGGTCCCACTAGGTCAATAGCAACCCGGCTGAAGGGTTCCTCTACAATGGGCATATTTACTAGCTGGGCTTTAGGGTGATCGCCTCGCCTTCCTACTCGTTGACACACATCGCAGGTGTTACAGTAAGTTCTAACGTCAGCGTGCACCCCTGGCCAAAAGAACGTGTGAGTAATGCGGTGTAGGGTACGGGTAACGGCTAGGTGGCCTGCTAAGGGGATGTCGTGGCCTATTTTGAGGATTTCTTGACGGTATTTGTGGGGCACTACCAGCTGTCGCCTACGCTGTCCCCTTTTCTCTGTCCAGCGGTATAGTTTCCCTTTTTCCCATAAGAATGTTTCGTTATCTGCCCCGCCCCCTCCGGTCTCTGCTCGTTCCCGGTACTTTTGTAAGGTCGGGTCAGTCTTAGACTCTGCCTCGAAAGCATCTGGGGTGTCCCAGGGTATGGGGCCTAACCTGTCAGGCAAGGTCGGGGTAGGTCTTACCTGTGTCTCCCGCACTGGTGAGAGCTCTCGCTCCATCCGGGCTTGGGCCCGTGTAGTCACTGGGTCCGCCTCGTTGTTGCATACTGGAGCATAGGCAGAAGTCATGGGGCCCAAATCGTTGCCCAGTAGTACTTCGGCAGGTAAATTATCCATTAGGCCCACGTTCACAGCCCCCTTTCCCGCTCCCCAATCAAGATGCACTTTAGCTGTTGGAATTTTGTACACATCCCCCCCCCGCCACTCTAATGGCCACAGTCTGTCCGGATCGCTTGTGCTCTGGCACCAAATGACTCTGTACCAGCGTGATAGTAGCCCCTGTGTCTCGCAATCCCTCGGTAGATCGCCCCTCGAGCCATACCCTCTGCCGATGGTGCTGGCGGTTATCTGAGGCAGCATATACAGGGTCTGCCTCGTGAAGCGGCCCCACATATCCCTCCATAGGGGCCTCTTGGTTAACACAGAGGGCCCGGGCCGGACGATAGGACCCAGAGGGGTAATTGTAATTCCTGGGTGTCTGGTGCGTATTAAGGGGGCAGCTAGCCATGAAATGCCCTGGTTGCTTGCATCGGTGGCAAGTCGGTCTGGGACGCTCAGAGCTGTTATTGGGTGGTCCTGAGTGTCGGACGGGCCCTGTGGGCACCGGGGCTCGGAATTCAGCACGAGGGGGTGCACGGTAAACCTCTCTGGGTTCGACCCGTGCTGGAGCTCGGTAGTTCATGGGTTCGTGAAGACGGGAGTCATAATGTTCATCGGCCAATTTGGCTGCTTCTTCTAAGGTAGAAGGCCGCCTGTCTCGCAGCCATTCCTTCCCTTGCTGTTCCATGCCATTATAAAAATGTTCTAAGAGAAACAATTGTAAAATTTCCTCCCCAGTCACCGCTTTACTTCCGCTCAGCCAGTGATTTGCCGCTCTCCGCATTCGGTGCGCCCATTCCATATGGGTATCGTTAGGCTTCTTTTCCGTGCCCCGAAACTGTCGGCGATACGTGTCCGGAGTTACAGCGTACCGTCGCAACAGTGTCTCCTTAACTAGCTCATACTGTGTCACTTCCTCAGCACCCAGAGTACGAAAGGCTTCCAGGGCTCGCCCGGATAGTTTCCCAGACAATATCGTGGGCCACTGTCTGTTGGGAATCTGGTGCAGGGCACATTGCCTTTCGAAGTCCGCCAAATATTCATCAATCCCTGTCTCGCTCTCTAGGAAGGGTCGAAATGCTGCATAGGGTATCTTGGGCCTCCCAGCATTTTCGACAGGGATGATTACCTGCGGGGCTTCAGCATTGCGGTGTGCGTTCGCTAGGTTGAGTTCGTGGGCTCGAGTCTCTCGTATATCCTCGTCCGCCTCCGCCATCAACTGCTGTACCAATTCCATGGAGGGGTTCGGCCCGTATAATGAGAGCCTTTCCCGAACAATCCTGGTTTTTTCGTCACTAATCGTGGTCGGTGTTTCCGCCATTGTGAAGCTCTGATCCAGTTCGGTCAATTCTGCGATCAGCTCTCTCCTCGGCCGGTTGCTGGCGTACCCCCCTCTGCTTTCAAGTAAATCTTTTAGGGTTGTACGCTTCAATTTTTCGTAAGCGCTCTCCATCCGTTCTGTACCTCTCCTAGGAAATCCAGGAAAATCCCGCCGCTGCCGCCAAATGTTACGGTTACCCTTAGTCTCGCTGAGAGATGGACCGCTTAGTAGCCTGGATCCCTATTGCTAAAGAGGGGAGAAGCTGCTTTCCATAGTATTCTATATGAGTCTCGCAAATATAGAATAATCTCCCTTAGCTGCAGTACAGCTAGGATACCCTTCTGCCCACAAAAACGAGTCAACGCTGCGATTGAGGGTCAAACAAGAACTCAGGACTGGGATGCCCAGCCTGCTTTTTATTAAGGTTACATGCACACAGGGCACTCCCAGGGGGAGAGGGGGGGAAGCACAAAATCCCCCATCACACATTTAGATAGAGAGCACTGTCCTTTGACAGGCCACAATAGGATTACAGTACTTAAGATAACAAGTTTACAAGTTCATCTTATCAATTAGCAGTCTGGCTCCAGAGGTGATTAGACAATAGTTTCTAAAAGCTGAAAAAAAAGAGTTAACTCTTTATGAAATGATACTTGTTACGGTTTTCTTGGAGCCCTTCTTAGGCGCTGGCTTGCTGGTTCAGGCATTGCTGCTGGGAAATAAGCTCTTCACAACAAAATAACTAATGCTTCTGTAACAGTGTGAAAAACACCACACAGTATAGCACTGACAAAAACAGTTACTAAAAATAGTAGAAGTAATACGTGCTGAACGAGTCACGTGACGTCACGAGTCGTCGAGAGATATAACATTTTTGCTGCCTAACTGTCTGCCATATTGTGCCAATAAAATTATCATCTGATCATCTGACAATGCTGCCACACAGCCATAACAGTATTACACGACATCACAACTCAGTCTCTGACCTGAATGAAAACCCCTAAACTAAATAACTTCGAGGGCGGCTGACTAGTAGTGAATGATGAACTTACTAAGTACTTTACTGAACTTCGATGAAATTACTACTTAGTAAATGTAATAGCACCGCCACCTACCTAAAAGATGCGCCAAATGTAGTGCTAAGTGCACGGCCATCGTCTAATAGATAGACTTCACTATTCTAGTACTGCTCTTCAGTCTTCTTCACTCACTCACTGAGCACCACCACACGTGACTGACTAATGTCGACTCGACTGACTCTCTGACTGCAGTGCACTGATCTGATCGATGACGCCCGGTGCCGCCGCACGTTGACACACGCTGATTCCTTCCCACCCGGCACTGAGACTCAGACTGTCAGACAATTGGCTGAGAGGCGGCCAGAGCTCCCGAGGCTTTCAGAGTCAAGCCTCCGGTGGGAGCTGTATGGGCCGCAAGAGAGCAATGCCATTAGCACTTATTCTCCTCTTGTGTGCACTGTCTCAGCGGCCCATACACTTCCACAGTGCAATACATTCATATTGCGCAATGGAAGTATAGCTCGCCTCTACTTTCTTGCGCAATATGAATGTATTGTATATATTACGGTTTTTTTTTTATATACAAGTTACTGTTACATCAATTAATAACAGAATAATAAAGTACAGAATTTGGAGGGGTGGGGGGGGTAGGGGGGGTCACCTTTTTATTAAAAAAAAAATTGAAAAAAAAAAGTTGTTTTGTTTTTGTTTTTTTGTTTTTTTTTAATAAAAAAGGCTGTAATACATACATTGGCCAGGGGAGGCACTGCCTCACCTGCCTCCTATGAGTGCACGTCCCTGCAATATATACAGCATGAGTCAGACATACAATATATACAGCATGAGCCAGACATACAATATATACAGCATCTTGTGTCTTATAGAGAAGAAAACTCTCTAGTTATGTAAACTCCTCCAGTCATATACTACAGCGCACCTGGTGCAGCATGAGCCAGACATACAATATATACAGCATCTTGTGTCTTATAGAGAAGAAAACTCTCTAGTTATGTAATCTCCTCCAGTCATATACTACAGCGCACCTGGTGCAGCAAGAGTCAGGCATACAATATATACAGCATCTTGTGTCTTATAGAGAAGAAAACTCTCTAGTTATGTAATCTCCTCCAGTCATATACTACAGCGCACCTGGTGCAGCAAGAGTCAGGCATACAATATATACAGCATGAGTCAGACATACAATATATACAGCATGAGCCAGACATACAATATATACAGCATGAGCCAGACATACAATATATACAGCGTGAGTCAGACATACAATATATACAGCATCTTGTGTCTTATAGAGAAGAAAACTCTCTAGTTATGTAATCTCCTCCAGTCATATACTACAGCACACCTGGTGCAGCAAGAGTCAGGCATACAATATATACAGCATGAGCCAGACATACAATATATACAGCATGAGCCAGACATACAATATATACAGCATGAGCCAGACATACAATATATACAGCATGAGCCGGACATACAATATATACAGCATGAGTCAGACATACAATATATACAGCATGAGTCAGACATACAATATATACAGCATGAGTCAGACATACAATATATACAGCATGAGCCAGACATACAATATATACAGCATGAGCCAGACATACAATATATACAGCATGAGCCAGACATACAATATATACAGCATGAGCCAGACATACAATATATACAGCATGAGCCAGACATACAATATATACAGCATGAGCCAGACATACAATATATACAGCATGAGTCAGGCATACAATATATACAGCATGAGTCAGGCATACAATATATACAGCATGAGTCAGACATACAATATATACAGCATGAGTCAGACATACAATATATACAGCATGAGTCAGACATACAATATATACAGCATGAGCCAGACATACAATATATATAGCATGAGCCAGACATACAATATATACAGCATGAGTCAGACATACAATATATACAGCATGAGCCAGACATACAATATATACAGCATGAGTCAGACATACAATATATACAGCATGAGTCAGACATACAATATATACAGCATGAGCCAGACATACAATATATACAGCATGAGCCAGACATACAATATATACAGCATGAGTCAGACATACAATATATACAGCATGAGTCTGATATACAATATATACAGCATGAGTCAGACATACAATATATACAGCATGAGTCAGACATACAATATATACAGCATGAGCCAGACATACAATATATACAGCATGAGCCAGACATACAATATATACAGCATGAGTCAGACATACAATATATACAGCATGAGTCAGACATACAATATATACAGCATGAGCCAGACATACAATATATACAGCATGAGTCAGGCATACAATATATACAGCATGAGGCAGACATACAATATATACAGCATGAGTCAGACATACAATATATACAGCATGAGTCAGACATACAATATATACAGCATGAGCCAGACATACAATATATACAGCATGAGTCAGACATACAATATATACAGCATGAGCCAGACATACAATATATACAGCATGAGTCAGACATACAATATATACAGCATGAGTCAGGCATACAATATATACAGCATGAGCCAGACATACAATATATACAGCATGAGTCAGACATACAATATATACAGCATGAGTCAGACATACAATATATACAGCATGAGCCAGACATACAATATATACAGCATGAGCAAGACATACAATATATACAGCATGAGCCAGACATACAATATATACAGCATGAGTCAGACATACAATATATACAGCATGAGTCAGACATACAATATATACAGCATGAGCCAGACATACAATATATACAGCATGAGTCAGACATACAATATATACAGCATGAGCCAGACATACAATATATACAGCATGAGTCAGACATACAATATATACAGCATGAGTCAGACATACAATATATACAGCATGAGCCAGACATACAATATATACAGCATGAGCCAGACATACAATATATACAGCATGACTCAGACATACAATATATACAGCATGAGCCAGACATACAATATATACAGCATGAGTCAGACACACAATATATACAGCATGAGCCAGACATACAATATATACAGCATGAGTCAGACATACAATATATACAGCATGAGTCAGACATACAATATATACAGCATGAGCCAGACATACAATATATACAGCATGAGTCAGACATACAATATATACAGCATGAGCCAGACATACAATATATACAGCATGAGCCAGACATACAATATATACAGCATGAGTCAGACATACAATATATACAGCATGAGCCAGACATACAATATATACAGCATGAGTCAGACATACAATATATACATCATGAGCCAGACATACAATATATACAGCATGAGTCAGACATACAATATATACAGCATGAGCCAGACATACAATATATACAGCATGAGCCAGACATACAATATATACAGCATGAGTCAGACATACAATATATACAGCATGAGCCAGACATACAATATATACAGCATGAGTCAGACATACAATATATACAGCATGAGCCAGACATACAATATATACAGCATGAGTCAGACATACAATATATACAGCATGAGTCAGACATACAATATATACAGCATGAGCCAGACATACAATATATACAGCATGAGTCAGACATACAATATATACAGCATGAGCCAGACATACAATATATACAGCATGAGCCAGACATACAATATATACAGCATGAGTCAGACATACAATATATACAGCATGAGTCAGACATACAATATATACAGCATGAGTCAGACATACAATATATACAGCATGAGCCAGACATACAATATATACAGCATGAGTCAGACATACAATATATACAGCATGAGCCAGACATACAATATATACAGCAGGAGCCAGACATACAATATATACAGCATGAGTCAGACATACAATATATACAGCATGAGTCAGACATACAATATATACAGCATGAGCCAGACATACAATATATACAGCATGAGTCAGACATACAATATATACAGCATGAGCCAGACATACAATATATACAGCATGAGCCAGACATACAATATATACAGCATGAGCCAGACATACAATATATACAGCATGAGTCAGACATACAATATATACAGCATCTTGTGTCTTATAAGGCACAGCTGATTCCTCTGGGCATAGTGAGTGTATATGTCTGGTTATACTATAGGAAGATAAGGCGTCTGCAGCCTCTTGTATAGATAGGGAGAGAAGATGAAATGAAAATGAACCCAGCAAAGTATATATCAGCAATGAAATTCCACATTGCAAAATGTCTGTACACATAATAAAGTTTATACGGGCACAGTATATATATCAGTAATTAAGTGCTGCAGTACAAAAGGTCTGCACACACAATAAAATGTTTATATATGCACAGTATATATCAGTAATTAAGTACTGCATTACATAAGGTCTGCACACACAATAAAATGTTTATATGCACAGTATATATCAGTAATTAAATGCTGCATTACATAAGGTCTGCACACACAATAAATGTTTATATATGCATAGTATATATCAGTAATTAAATGCTGCATTACATAAGGTCTGCACACACAATAAAATGTTTATATGCACAGTATATATCAGTAATTAAATGCTGCATTACATAAGGTCTGCACACACAATAAATTTTTATATATGCACAGTATATATCAGTAATTAAGTGCCGCATTACAAAAGGTCTGCACACACAATAAATGTTTATACATACACAGTATATATCAGTAATTAAGTGCTGCATTACAAAAGGTCTGCACACACAATACATGTTTATATACGCATAGTATATATCAGTAATTAAGTGCTGCATTACATAAGGTCTGCTGCACACACAATAAATGTTTATATATGCACAGTATATATCAGTAATTAAGTGCTGCATTACATAAGGTCTGTACACACAATAAATGTTTATATATGCACAGTATATATTAGTAATTAAGTGCCGCATTACAAAAGGTCTGTACACATAATAAATGTTTATATATGCACAGTATATTTCAGTAATTAAGTGCTGCATTACATAATGTCTGCACACACAATAAATGTTTATATATGCACAGTATATATCAGTAATTAAGTGCCGCATTACATAAGGTCTGCACACACAATAAATGTTTATATATGCATAGTATATATCAGTAATTAAATGCTGCATTACATAAGGTCAGCACACACAATAAATGTTTATATATGCACAGTATATATCAGTAATTAAGTGCTGCATTACAAAAGGTCTGCACACACAATAAATGTTTATATATGCACAGTATATATCAATAATTAAGTGCTGCATTACATAAGGTCTGCACACATAATAAATGTTTATATATGCACAGTATATATCAGTAATTAAGTGCTGCATTACAAAATGTCTGCACACACAATACATGTTTATATATGCACAGTATATATCAGTAATTAAGTGCTGCATTACATAAGGTCTGCACACACAATAAATATTTATATATGCACAGTATATATCAGTAATTAAGTGTTGCATTACAAAAGGTCTGCACACACAATAAATATTTATATATGCACAGTATATATCAGTAATTAAGTGCTGCATTACAAAAGGTCTGCACACACTATACATGTTTATATATGCACAGTATATATCAGTAATTAAGTGTTACATTACAAAATGTCTGCACACACAATAAATGTTTATATATGCACAGTATATATCAGTAATTAAGTGCCACATTACATAAGGTCTGCACACACAATAAATGTTTATATATGTACAGTATATATCAGTAATTAAGTGCTGTATTACATAAGGTCTGCACACACAATAAATGTTTATATATGCACAGTATATATCAGTAATTAAGTGCTGCATTACATAAGGTCTGCACACACAATAAATGTTTATATATGCACAGTATATATAAGTAATTAAGTGCTGCATTACAAAAGGTCTGCACACACAATAAATGTTTACATATGCACAGTTTATATCAGTAATTAAGTGCTGCATTACATAAGGTCTGCACACACAATAAATGTTTATATATGCACAGTATATATCAGTAATTAAGTGCTGCATTACAAAAGGTCTGCACACACAATAAATGTTTATTTATGCACAGTATTGTGCTGCATTACAAAAGGTCTGCACACACAATAAATGTTTATATATGCACAGTATTGTGCTGCATTACAAAAGGTCTGCACATAATTAATGTTATGTTGTTTTAAATTTCTTAATTAAGGATATTATGGGGAATTTCTCCTTTGTTCCTTTATGCTCAGTATCTTACTGACCCTTTGTTAAGTAAGTTAGGGGAAATGTTCTATTAATTTGCATCTGATGCCAACAACCTATTTACTTTAGGCTGAAGCTATTCTGTGAATTACAACGTCTGCAAATGACTTCCATCATAATATAATGAGCCGTTGTTCTCATATTCCTGTTGTCTGTTAAGCACTTCTCTACTGAACATGATTTTATTGCTTAATATATTTACAGGCTTCCTTCGGGGGTTAATTAGTGAATGTACAAGTAATATTCCGCGTATCATTAGCAAAGCAGTCATTTCAGCAGTAAGGTGATATTTACAAGGTCGTTGTGTGATAAAGGGCATTGATAAACTGCTGACTTGGGATCTGACTCTAAATCTCATATTTCTTTCTTTACCAGGAGCTACTGAATGCTGTAAAGATGATAAATAATATTAGTCACCGTGAGATTCGCTAGTTGCGCATTACGTGATAGTTAAGGGCTCTATCACAAGTCTTAGAAGCTAATGGCATATGGCAAAGTTCCCCAGTGTAACATTATAAAGTAAAATTGTTCTGTTCTGTTTTTTTAGTGCCTTTTTATATTGTTGATCCTAGGTAATTACGCAATTAACCCCTACAACACAGCAGAACATGACCAATTAGCCAATAAGCAGTGTCAGTTGCATGTAGCTGCCAATTAATCCTGTTTCAGAACTGTATGTCTCAAGTGAGACTATCTATGTGTTTAACCATATGCATAGATTATACACTCAGAGCTAAATCTTTCTGTTTAGGTGATATTATCTGAAAATAGTCTGTCACATGCTACAAGGTCCTTCGCAGGATTCTGTAACATTAAATTTTACATTGAGAGTTTTGTAACTCTCTAAAGGGTGAGGTCTACGTTTACTTATATGAGGGACAGACACAAGCTTTATAGTAGTGCGCAATGAAATTAGATAATTTCTTAACCGAAGCAAAAGTTGTAATATTAGAAAGTACATAAAATATAAATGAAAAGTGGCGCTAATGATAGAGCAGATCTCAAGTATCGCAGGACAGCGCAACTTAATATTATAAGGTTATGGTAAATCTCATTTACCGGAGAAGGGTTAGCGCGGCCGACATCGCTGCAGCGCAATCTATACTTTCAATGGATATATCAACCGAACTAAATAGTGCTTATAGTACAAGTTGAAACTTTTAGGTTGCGCTTGAGCGGAAGATGAAACTGCTCTCTAATATTCAGTGCAACTTGAGACTGAACGTATAACTGATAAGCCTAGGGACTACTGTTATGCACCCACTTATATGAAAGTAAGGTTTTGTTCATACAACCCTGAGAGTTTCCCTAGTATTGCATCCCATATAACGCAAGATAGCTGAGATTACAAATAAAAACAACCAACAATATACTAAAGAGCTTGGGCTCCTACGAAGAGATTTATACACATATGGCACCATTAAAGCTCCTATCTTCCAGCTAACATGTGTTAGCATTATTATCATCCAGCCTCTTGCTTTTGGCTTAATTGGGTATACCTTCTCTGATTATTAGGTGCAACAGCTTCTATCTCGATATGTCCTGAGACATGGCAACCCCTCTGTGTAACAACATCTCAGCTTAACATTGGTCCGGGGATCCTACAAGAGGTTCTTGTCAGAGTTTTTTTCCTGTTTTGCTTGCAATTGTGCTGCTGGCAGCCATTTTACTCATCTCTCTTGCTGACTCTGGTGCATACTGTATGATGCTGCTCATTTCCTGCACTTCCTTTTATGGCCAGACTGGTGTACATCATCTGTGTGAGACAGGATGCAGTCTCAGAATTGTGATGTCATCACTTATTATTTAAAGGGCCTCTGCTCAGTATGCTTTGCCCTTGCGTTGTCTCTGACCTGTTTGTGAGAGCTCCTGTGTATAACCTGGCTGTCTGACAACCCTTCTGGTTCCTGATCCCTTTTTGTTCCTGATTCTGGCTCGTCTGACTACTCGCTTTGGCTCCTGACTTGGCTCGTCTGACTACCAGCTCTGAATTTGATTTCTGGGTTGTTATTTGACTTGTGGACATTTTATTATTTTTTGCTATTAATAAAGGTGTGATTATTTTTGCACTTCTCGTCTCGTCTGATTCCTGGCACCCTGACATTACGCAAGGGCCATGAATCCTGATGGTGCTAATAATCCACCTTTACCTGCCATCATTTCCAGGATGGATGAACAGGATCACCGCTTGAATCAATTTAAACTAGCCCTGCAAACCCTGCTGACTCGCACTGCACATTTGGACCAAAGTGTCCCGCAAGTTATGGCTGCTCCTGTTTTCACTGCTGCATCTAACCCTACAAGGAGCATGTCCAGTTCTGCACCTCTACCTCAGCGTTATGCAGGCAATCCTAAACAGTACAGAGGGTTTTTGAACCAGGTGAGCATTTACTTTAAGATGTTACCTCAGGCGTTTCCCTCTGACAGAGCTAAGGTGGGATTTCTCATTTTGTTACTCTCTGACACAGCTCTTGCCTGGGCTAATCCCTTGTGGTAGACTAATAAACCTGTGATTTCAAATTACCCTGAATCTGTGGCCTCCTTTCGAAGGGTATTTGATGTTCTGGCTTGCTCCTCCTCTGCTGCTAAATGACTCATGTCCATTCAGCAAGGTACAAGATCTGTTGCTCAGTATGCCATTGAGTTCCATACCCTTGCCACAGAGGTAGGTTGGAACAATGAAGCCCTTGTTGCCGCCTTCTTTCATGGGCTCTCTGATGCGATTAAAGATGAAGTTGCTGCCAGAGATTTACTAGAAGATTTTGAGGCTTTGGTGTCTTTTTTGATCCTAATTGACATCAAACTAAGTGAGAGGCCCTCTTTCAAGGAGCGCTTGCGGAAGCTTCCTGTTCCGTTGTCTCCTACGTGTTCGTTCCCACCCATACCTCCATCTCCTCCCATGCCTCCTGGTCCCGATTCACCAGGTGCAGTTGGGATTCACGTGTCTCTCCGCGACGGAGAGGGCCTTTAGGAGGAGGGAGGGGCTCTGCCTCTATTGTGGGTTACAGGGCCACCTTTTGAAGTCTTGTCCTACACGGCCGGGAAACGCTCACACCTAAGGTCCTGTCGGGGGCAGACCTTGGGTGGTTTATCCTCGTCCCGGAACCGCTAAAGGAGAAACCTTTGGTCACGGTTGTCCTTTCCTGGGTGGACTCCACCATAGTCACCCAGGCTCTTGTTGACTCCGGTGCTGCGGGCTATTTCATTGACAGTGCTTTGTATCAAAGCACTCCATTCCTGTTTTGCCTCGGTCCATTCCGATTGCTATTGAGGCCATGGATGGCAGGCCCCTTCAGCCCACACTCGTTACTCACGAAACTGCTCCGTTATCTATGGCTGTAGGGGCTCTCCATTTTGAAACCCTCCAGTTCCAGGTGATAAACTCTCCGCATTTTGCGGTTGTTCTGGGTTATCCCTGGCTCTAAAAGCACAATCCCAGTCTCGATTGGCGCAGGTCTGAAATTTTTTCGTGGTCACCGCAATGTATTTCTACTTGTCTTCGGAAACCAGTTAAAGTCTTGTGCACTTCGTCGGTATCTCAATTGCCATAGGAGTACCGATAGTTCCTAGACGTTTTTGGCAAGGTGCATACGGGTACGTTGCCTGCTCACTGGTCTTACAATTGTGCCATAGACCTGCAACCTGGAGCGATTCCTCCTTAGGGCCAGGTTTACCATCTGTCTGTTGCAGAGAATTTTTCTATGGAGCAGTATGTTGCCGATGCTCTGTTTCGAGGGATCATCCGCAAATCCTGCTCTCCTGCAGGGGCTGGCTTCTTCTTTGTGAAGAAAAGGGTGGCGAGTTAAGACCATGCATCAATTATAGGGGTCTTAATCATCTTACCATTAAGAATGCTTACCCTATTCCGCTCATTACAAAACTCTTTGACCGCCTCAAGGGAGCTACGGTCTTTACTAAACTTGATTTGAGAGGAGCGTACAATCTCGTTAGGATCAAGGAGGGCCACGAGTGGAAAACAGCATTTAAGACCAGGAGCGGGCATTATGAGTATCTTGTAATGCCCTATGGCTTATGTAATGCTCCTGCTGTTTTTCAGGAATTTATTAATGATGTCCTACGAGATATGTTGCAACAGTGTGTTGTGGTGTACTTAGACAACATCCTCATACACTCACCCACACTTGAGGCTCATCGTTCTGATGTTACACGGGTTCTTCAGAGACTACGTGAGAATGGCCTGTTTTGTAAACTCGAGAAATGTGAGTTCCATCAGACTCAAGTAACCTTCCTAGGTTATGTTATTTTCGTTGCAGGGTTCTCCATGGATCCTGACAAGTTATCTGCAGTACTGCAGTGGCCTCGCCCAGTCGGTCTTCTGTCTATTCAACATTTTTTGGGGTTCGCCAATTACTATAGAAAGATTATTAAAAACTTTTGTTCCTTGGTCAAACCTATCACAGAAATGACCCATAAAGAGAATGATCCACTCCATTAGTCACCTACTGCCATTAAGGCCTTTGATAGTCTTAAGACTGCCTTTGCTGCCGCTCCAGTTCTCGCTCATCCTAACCCTGTCCTGCCTTTCATTCTTGAGGTCGATGCGTCTGAGACTGGAGTAGGTGCCCTCTTGTCTCAACATCCTATGCCTAACGGTTCCTTGCATCCGTGTGGTTTCTTCTCTAAGAAATTGTCTCCAGCAGAGTGCAATTATAAAATTGGCGACAGGGAATTACTGGCCATAATTTTGGCACTTAAGGAATGGAGGCATCTTCTTGAGGGTATTAGCGTGCCAGTGCTCATTCTTACTGACCACAAGAATTTAAATTGTATATCTTTGGCAAAACGTTTGTCGCCCCAACAGGCTAGATGGGCGCTATTTTTGTCTCGGTTTAAATATGTGGTCTCCTACCTGCTTGGTAGTAAGAATGTTAGGGCTGATGCCCTCTCTCTGCAATTTTCCCCTCTGTCCAAGGAGGAGTCTGTACCTACTCCAGTTATACCTCCTGACCATATTTTGGCTACCATACGTACTAATTTGACTTCGCCCTTGGGGGAGGAGATCCTGGCTGCACAAACCAATGCACCTCCTGAGAAACCAAGTGGTAAGTGTTTTGTTCCTGAGAATCTTTGAACTAAACTTTTGCACACTTACCACTATCCTAAAGCCGCAGGTCACCCAGGCAAGAACCAAATGATTTGGTCTGTCACTCGACAATTCTGGTGGCCAGGTCTTCGTTCTGATGTTGCTGCGTATGTTGCCTCCTGCTCAGTTTGTGCACAGAATAAGACTCCTCAACGTCTTCCTGTGGGTCTTCTTCAACCTATTGCTAATGGTGAGTGTCCTTGGACACATCTTTCCATGGACTTCATTGTCGAGCTCCCTGTTTCCAATGGCAATACTGTTATCCTTATGGTGGTTGACCGTTTTTCTAAAATGTCACATTGCATTCCCTTGAAGAAGTTGCTTACCGCTCAGGAGCTTGCTTCAATTTTTGCCCGTGAGGTCTTCCATTTACATGGGTTACCCAAGGAGATAGTGTCGGACCGGGGTAGCCAGTTTGTCTCCAGATTTTGGCGTTCCTTTTGTGCTCAAATGGGGATCCAGCTTTCCTTCTCCTCGTCATATCACCCTCAATCCAATGGGGCTGCGGAATGGTCTAATCAAGCTCTGGAACAGTTCCTCCATTGCTATGTCTCAGATCACCACAATAATTGGTCTGAACTGTTACCTTGGGCAGAGTTTGCTCGTAATAGTGCTATTAATGCTTCCTCCAAGTTATCCCCGTTCATGGCGAATTATGGGTTTCAACCATCCTTGTTGCCCGATTCATTCATGTCTCAAGGTGTTCCGGCTTTGGAGGAGCATCTCCGGCAACTCCGTTCCACGTGGGTGCAGATTCAGGATTGCCTTAATCGTTCTATGCAGCGCCAAAAGTTCCAGGCTGATCGTAGGCGTCTGCCCGTGCCTTCCTACGAGGTTGGTGACAGGGTTTGGCTGTCCTCCCGCAACTTGAACCTTTGTGTGCCTTCCAATAAACTGGCTCCCCCTTATGTTGGTCCTTTTTGAATACTCCGACGGGTCAATGCTGTGGCCTACGCTCTTGACCTTCCTCCTGCAATGTGCATCTCCAATGTTTTTCATGCCTCTCTCTTGAAACCATTGGTTTGTAATCGGTTTACCACTGTGTTGCCTCATCCCCTTCCTATCTTTGTTGATAACCATGAGGAGTATGAGGTCAGCAGCATTATTGACTCTCGTATGTCCAGGGGCCGCGTACAGTATTTGGTTCACTGGAGGGGCTACGGTCCAAAGGAGCGTTCATGGGTTCCCTCCTCTGATGTTCAAGCACCCGCCCTCCTCCGTACCTTCCATGCCCATTTCCCCAATAAGCCTTTTGTCCTCCTGCGGGGGAGGGGTCGTTTAGGGGAGGGTACTGTCAGGTTTTTTTTCCTGTTTTGCTTGCAATTGTGCTGCTGGCAGCCATTTTACTCATCTCTCTTGCTGACTCTGGTGCATACTGTATGATGCTGCTCATTTCCTGCACTTCCTTTTATCGCCAGACTGGTGTACATCATCTGTGTGAGACAGGATGCAGTCTCAGAATTGTGATGTCATCGCTTATTATTTAAAGGGCCTCTGTTCAGTATGCTTTGCCCTTGCGTTGTCTCTGACCTGTTTGTGAGAGCTCCTGTGTATAACCTGGCTGTCTGACATCCCTCCTTGTTCCTGATCCCTGGCTTGTTCCTGGCTCTGCTGTTCTCCTTGTTCCAGATTCCGGCTCGTCTGACTACTTGCTTTGGCTCCTGACTTGGCTCGTCTGACTACCAGCTCTGGTTTTGATTCCTGGCTTGTTATTTGACTTGTGGACATTTTATTATTTTTTACTATTAATAAAGGTGTGATTATTTTTTTATTCCTGGCAACCTGACAGTTCTCCAACAAATACATCCATCTCATACCAGCTTAGCGTCTACCATCCAGTCATAATCTCTTATGCAGATGCAAGTTTACATATTTCATCAGTCAGTGGCGTCACTAAGGTTGGTGTCACCCGGTGAGGTAAGTTTTGGTGTCACCCCCCCCCCAGTACTTTTGTGCCTAATATTTCTAGCCTACTTATTTAGGAAAAGCCATAGTTGTAATGCGCATGCAGACACACAGAAGCACAAAAACACAGGCACACACACATACAAATACTCAGACACACTTAAAAACACACTCAGATGCACACACAAACACTCGGTAACACACTCAGACACCACACAAAAACACACACACAAAAACACTCAGACACACACACAAAAACACTCAGGCACACACAAAAACATTCTGACACACCCACACACAAAAACACTCAGTCACACACACACAAAA
Source organism: Bombina bombina (assembly GCF_027579735.1). Taxonomy (NCBI): domain Eukaryota; kingdom Metazoa; phylum Chordata; class Amphibia; order Anura; family Bombinatoridae; genus Bombina; species Bombina bombina. Next base: position 31,146,466 of record NC_069505.1, read on the forward strand.
ACACTCAGGCACACACACAAAACCTCAGGCACATACACAAAAACCTCAGGCACACACACACAAAAACACTCAGACACACACGCACAAAAACACTCAGACACACAAAAACACTCAGACACACACACAAAAACTCAGTCACACACACATACAAAATATGTAAACTGCACTGCATTAATTATAAAGCTCATGCCTACTAGAGCTGCTCTCTGGCTCAGCAGAGCGTCAAATGAAAGATAAACACAGCACTCTAAAAATAAATCACTAAAGAAAAGGTTTAGGTGCAAACTATGACATTTCTGCTCTCTGACTCTGTTCCAAGTCTGTCAGTGCACAGCCCCGGGCCACATGCCTACTGCTTCTTATGGCCAAGCACCTCTTCACTCTGCCCACCTCCAGACCCCCGCCCTCCCCTCCTACCTCTTCAGTGTGCACTTAGTGTACCGTAACCGTACCGGTCTGGTGGGCATCATACGTGGCTCCTTTACTTTAGAGACAGTTTCAGACAGCCATGCGGTCAGGCAGGTTTCGAGCGCTATAGGGAAATTAACGAATGCAACAAAAGTTGCGTTATTTAATCCCCTATAGCGCTGCCATTACAAGTTTTAAAAAACTAGGCTTGTGCGGGCGATATGGTTGCGTTGAGCTCCATACCGCACCAAAAACAAGCGCTGTGTTTGATGTGCTCGTGCACGCTTTCCCCATAGACATCAATGGGGAGAGTGGGTAAAAAAAACCTAACACCTGCGATCGCAGAAAGAAAAGTGCCGTAACGCAGCCCCATTGATGTCTATGGGTAAAATAAAAATACAGTTTTAACCTAACACCCTAATATAAACCCTGAGTCTAAACACCCCTAATCTGCTGCCCCCGACATCGCCGATGCCTGCCTACAGTTATTAACCCCTAATCTGCTGCTCCTGATATCGCCGCCACCTAAATAAAATTATTAACCCCAATCTGCTGCTTCCGATATCACCGCCACTATACTAAAGTTATTAACCCCTATTCCCCTGCACCCCAACATCGCCCACACTATAATTAATCTATTAACCCCTATTCCGCTGCTCCCCGACATCGCCACAACTAAATAAAGCTATTAACCCCATAACCTCTGGCCTCCCACATCACTACCACTAAATAAACCTATTAACCCCTAAAACGCCAGCCCCCCACATCGCAACAACCTAATTTAAACTATATTAACCCCTGAACCTAACCCTAACGTAACCCTAACCCTAACACTCCCTAACTTTAACATAATTAAAATATAGCTAAATTAAACTTACAACTATTAACTAATAAACCTATTAACCCCTAAACCACCAGCCCCCCACATTGCAACAACCTAAATTAAACTATTAACCCCTACACGTACCCTAACACCCCCTAAATTTGACATAATTAAAATAAATCTAAATTAAATAATAACTCTTTTCCTACAAAAGAAAACAACCCCATAAAAATACATTGCACAAAATAACAAACAAATTATCAAAAATAATAAAATTTATTCTAATACCCATTAAAAAAAAAAAACACCCAAAATAAAAAACCTATTCTAGAATAAACTACCAATGGCCCTTAAAAGGGCATTGCCCTAAAGATATCAGCTCTTTTTCTGAAAAAATAAAAAATAAAAATACAAATACCCACTAACATTACAAACCCCCATCCCCCCAAACCCACAAAATAAAAAAAACTATCTAAAAAACCTAAGCTACCCATTGCCCTGAAAAGGGCATTTGGATGGGCATTGCCCTTAAAAGGGCATTTAGCTCTTTTACATTGCCCAAACCCTAAACTTAAAACCCACCCAAATTTTTTTTAAAAAAACCTATCCCTAACCCCTGAAGATCCACTTACAGTTTTTGAAGTCCCGCTTGAACGATCTTCATCCCGGCGGAGAAGTCCTCATCCAGGCAGCGAGAAGTCTTCATCCAGGTGGCCTTTTCAATCTTCATCCAGGCGGCATCTTCTATCTTGATCCCGGTGGCGATTAGGGTGATTACATAAACCTGTGCACCCTTCCTTTATTTCCAGTCTGTTGGATTGAGAGCTTGCATTGTGTGGCTGTATTAATTAGGAATAGCATTTGCTGTTGTTTTTATGTGTTATAAGAATTTTTAAATAAACAAGATTGTATAAAACATAAATTAGATTGGTATCATCATTTCCTAGCTTTTTTAGCGCTGCTAAATAAACCCCATTTTTTCTTCTTATCCACCATTTATTTCTCTTTGAGGGAAGAACTTTTTTAGCAGCAGGAATCCACCTTTAGGCGCTTCTATCACACTACCCATAAATGGCTGTATTAGCGACCCAGGATTTGGAAGAGACCTTGAAGTGGTACCTGGGCTCGTCCCATTTGGCCAGATGCGGTAACTAACCCTTCCATTTTTGCTTTTAATCTTAGCTGAGAGCTTGTACGTGAGTGCTGGACTTTCTATCGGCTAGATTTAGAGTTTTGTCGGTAAGGACCCGCGTAGCTAACGCCGGCTTTTTTCTGGCCGCACCATAAAAATAACTCTGGTATTGAGAGTCCACATAAAGGCTGCGTTAGGCTCCAAAAAAGGAGCGTAGAGCATATTTAACGCAGCTTCAACTTTCGATACCAGAGTTGCTTACGGACGCGGCCAGCCTCAAAAATGTGCTCGTGCACGATTCCCCCATAGTAAACAATGGGGCTGTTTGAGCTGAAAAAAAACCTAACACCTGCAAAAAAGCCGCGTTCAGCTCCTAACGCAGCCCCATTGTTTGCTATGCGGAAACACTTCCTACGTCTGCACCTAACACCCTAACATGTACCCCGAGTCTAAACACCCCTAGCCTTACACTTATTAACCCCTAATCTGCCGCCCCCGCTATCGCTGACCCCTGCATATTATTTTTAACCCCTAATCTGCCGCTCCGTAAACCGCCGCTACTTACATTATCCTTATGTACCCCTAATCTGCTGCCCCTAACACCGCCGACCCCTATATTATATTTATTAACCCCTAATCTGCCCCCCACAACGTTGCCTCCACCTGCCTACACTTATTAACCCCTAATCTGCCGAGCGGACCGCACCACTATCATAATAAAGTTATTAACCCCTAATCCGCCTCACTAACCCTATAATAAATAGTATTAACCCCTAATCTGCCCTCCCTAACATCGTCGACACCTAACTTCAATTATTAACCCCTAATCTGCCGACCGGAGCTCACCGCTATTCTAATAAATGTATTAACCCCTAAAGCTAAGTCTAACCCTAACACTAACACCCCCCTAACTTAAATATAATTTAAATCTAACGAAATAAATTAACTCTTATTAAATAAATTATTCCTATTTAAAGCTAAATACTTACCTGTAAAATAAATCCTAATATAGCTACAATATAAATTATAATTATATTATAGCTATTTTAGTATTAATATTTATTTTACAGGTAACTTTGTATTTATTTTAACCAGGTACAATAGCTATTAAATAGTTAAGAACTATTTAATAGCTAAAATAGTTAAAATAATTGCAAAATTACCTGTAAAATAAATCCTAACCTAAGTTACAATTAAACCTAACACTATACTATCATTAAATTAATTAAATAAAATACCTACAATTACCTACAATTAAACCTAACACTACACTATCAATACATTAATTAAATACAATACCTACAAATAACTACAATGAAATAAACTAACTAAAGTACAAAAAATAAAAAAGAACTAAGTTACAAAAAATAAAAAAATATTTACAAACATAAGAAAAATATTACAACAATTTTAAACTAATTACACCTACTCTAAGCCCCCTAATAAAATAACAAAGACCCACAAAATAAAAAATGCCCTACCCTATTCTAAATTACTAAAGTTCAAAGCTCTTTTACCTTACCAGCCCTGAACAGGGCCCTTTGCGGGGCATGCCCCAAGAAGTTCAGCTCTTTTGCCTGTAAAAAAAAACATACAATACCCCCCCCAACATTACAACCCACCACCCACATACCCCTAATCTAACCCAAACCCCCCTTAAATAAACCTAACACTAAGCCCCTGAAGATCATCCTACCTTGTCTTCACCTCACCAGGTATCACTGATCCGTCCTGGCTCCAAAATCTTCATCCAACCCAAGCGGGGGCTGGCGATCCATCATCCGGTGGCTGAAGAGGTCCAGAAGAGGCTCCAAAGTCTTCATCCTATCCGGGAAGAAGAGTAGATCCGGACCGGCAACCATCTTCTTCCAAGCGGCATCTTCTATCTTCATCCGATGAGGACCGGCTCCATCCTGAAGACCTCCACCGCGGACCCATCTTCATCCGGCGACGTCCAACTGAAGAATGACGGTTCCTTTAAGGGACATCATCCAAGATGGCGTCCCTCGAATTCCGATTGGCTGATAGGATTCTATCAGCCAATCGGAATTAAGGTCGGAACAGCCAATAGAATGCGAGCTCAATCTGATTGGCTGATCGGATCAGCCAATCGGATTGAACTTGATTCTGATTGGCTGATTCCATCAGCCAATCAGAATATTCCTACCTTAATTCCGATTGGCTGATAGAATCCTATCAGCCAATCGGAATTCGAGGGACGCCATCTTGGATGACGTCCCTTAAAGGAACCGTCATTCTTCAGTTGGACGTCGCCGGATGAAGATGGGTCCGCGGTGGAGGTCTTCAGGATGGAGCCGGTCCTCATCGGATGAAGATAGAAGATGCCGCTTGGAAGAAGATGGTTGCCGGTCCGGATCTACTCTTCTTCCTGGATAGGATGAAGACTTTGGGGCCTCTTCTGGACCTCTTCAGCCACCGGATGATGGATCGCCAGCCCCCGCTTGGGTTGGATGAAGATTTTGGAGCCAGGACGGATCGGTGACACCTGGTGAGGTGAAGACAAGGTAGGATGATCTTCAGGGGCTTAGTGTTAGGTTTATTTAAGGGGGGTTTGGGTTAGATTAGGGGTATGTGGGTGGTGGGTTGTAATGTTGGGGGGGGGTATTGTATGTTTTTTTTTACAGGCAAAAGAGCTGAACTTCTTGGGGCATGCCCCGCAAAGGGCCCTGTTCAGGGCTGGTAAGGTAAAAGAGCTTTGAACTTTAGTAATTTAGAATAGGGTAGGGCATTTTTTATTTTGGGGGTCTTTGTTATTTTATTAGGGGGCTTAGAGTAGGTGTAATTAGTTTAAAATTGTTGTAATATTTTTCTTATGTTTGTAAATATTTTTTTATTTTTGTAACTTAGTTCTTTTTTATTTTTTTGTACTTTAGTTAGTTTATTTCATTGTAGTTATTTGTAGGAATTGTATTTAATTTATTTATTGATAGTGTAGTGTTAGGTTTAATTGTAGGTAATTGTAGGTATTTTATTTAATTAATTTAATGATAGTATAGTGTTAGGTTTAATTGTAACTTAGGTTAGGATTTATTTTACAGGTAATTTTGTTATTATTTTAACTAGGTAACTATTAAATAGTTCTTAACTATTTAATAGCTATTGTACCTGGTTAAAATAATTACAAAGTTGCCTGTAAAATAAATATTAATCCTAAAATAGCTACAATGTAATTATAATTTATATTGTAGCTATATTAGGATTTATTTTACAGGTAAGTATTTAGCTTTAAATAGGAATAATTTATTTAATAAGAGTTAATTTATTTCGTTAGATTTAAATTATATTTAAGTTAGGGGGGTGTTAGTGTTAGGGTTAGACTTAGCTTTAGGGGTTAATACATTTATTAGAATAGCGGTGAGCTCCGGTCGGCAGATTAGGGGTTAATAATTGAAGTTAGGTGTCGGCGATGTTAGGGAGGGCAGATTAGGGGTTAATACTATTTATTATAGGGTTAGTGAGGCGGATTAGGGGTTAATAACTTTATTATAGTAGCGGTGCGGTCCGCTCGGCAGATTAGGGGTTAATAAGTGTAGGCAGGTGGAGGCGACGTTGAGGGGGGCAGATTAGGGGTTAATAAATATAATATAGGGGTCGGCGGTGTTAGGGGCAGCAGATTAGGGGTACATAAGGATAACTTAAGTAGCGGCGCTTTGCGGTCGGCAGATTAGGGGTTAATTATTGTAGGTAGCTGGCTGCGACGTTGTGGGGGGGCAGGTTAGGGGTTAATAAATATAATATAGGGGTCGGCTGTGTTAGGGGCAGCAGATTAGGGGTACATAAGGATAACGTAGGTGGCGGTCGGCAGATTAGGGGTTAAAATTTTTTAATCGAGTGGCGGCGATGTGGGTTGGCCTCGGTTTAGGGGTACATAGGTAGTTTATGGGTGTTAGTGTACTTTAGAGTACAGTAGTTAAGAGCTTTATGAACCGGCGTTAGCCCAGAAAGCTCTTAACTACTGACTTTTTTCTGCGGCTGGAGTTTTGTCGTTAGAATTCTAACGCTCACTTCAGACACGACTCTAAATACCGGAGTTAGAAAAATCCCATTGAAAAGATAGGATACGCAATTGACGTAAGGGGATCTGCGGTATGGAAAAGTCGCGGCTGAAAAGTGAGCGTTAGACCCTTTTTTGAGTGACTCCAAATACCGGAGGTAGCCTAAAACCAGCGTTAGGAGCCTCTAACGCTGGTTTTCACGGCTACCGCCAAACTCTAAATCTAGGCCATAGTGTGTTGTATTAATTTAATTTGTAATTTTCCCTATGGGCCTTGCACCCAGGCCTGACTGGAGTTAACTATCTGTAACTCTGGGGACAGCACAACTTCCTGTGAGTGCCATTGAGCACCCAGGGCTGAGCATGTTGCAAAGTCATAGACTGTGTACCCAGTCCAGTCTGAGAGTGCAGTCCCCTTCCGTGTTTTGTTTATATATATATATATATATATATATATATATATATATATATATATATATATATATATATATATATATATTATATATATATATATATATTTGTATATATCCTTATAGATATATATCGATCTTTAGTGCATGTTCTTGAAATATTAAATTTAAACTATTAAAAAATATTAGCAGAAATTATTTTAATTTCTTAAACATACTGTAAAATATAAATATATTCTTTGGATTATTTAGAATATTTTACAGTATGAATGATAATTTAAAATAATTTTTATTAATATTTTTTAATAATATTTCAAGTGCACGCATTGATGTTAGCAATTCTTCATGTGCGCTTGCCCAATGCACATTACACATATTTTACATTCTTATGTTCTTCACATAAAAAATAATGTAATTTTTATTATTAAAAATATATTTCTATATACAGTATAAACTATACTGTTCATGTAAAATACATATCTATACCTATATATCTATAGGAATAGATACACAGGTATAGTTATGTAGTTATATACACGTGTGTATATATATATATATATATATATATATATATATATATATATATATATATATATATATATATATATGTATACAGAGAGAGAGAGAGAGAGAGAGAGAGGGAGAGAGAGGGAGAGAGAGAAATATGTATTTACAATAAACATTACATTGTTCTGTATGTGAAGAACATTGGAATGTTACATATGTACAGTAAATATATCATAAAACACATAAATACATAGATATATATATATATTTATATAGAGATATGTAGGTACTGGTAACTAGTAGGTATTTATAAAGAGATATGTAGGTAGGTACTAGTAACTAGTAGGTATTTATAAGGAGGTATGTAGGTACTAGTAACTAGTAGGTATTTATAAGGAGATATGTAGGTACTAGTAACTAGTAGGTATTTATAAGGTTATATGTAGGTACTAGTAACTAGTATGTATTTATAAGGTGATATGAAGGTACTAGTAGGTATTTATAAGTAGATATGTAGGTAGGTACTAGTAACTAGTAGGTATTTATAAGGAGATATGAAGGCACTAGTAGGTATTTATAAGTAGATATGTAGGTAGGTACTTATAACTAGTATGTATTTATAAGGAGATATGAAGGTGCTAGTAACTAGTAGGTATTTATAAGGTTATATGAAGGTACTAGTAGGTATTTATAAGTAGATATGTAGGTAGGTACTTATAACTAGTATGTATTTATAAGGAGATATGAAGGTACTAGTAACTAGTAGATATTTATAAGGAGATATGAAGGTACTAATAACTAGTATGTATTTATAAGGTGATATGAAGGTACTAGTAGGTATTTATAAGTAGATATAAAGGTACTAGTAACTAGTAGGTATTTATAAGGAGATATGTAGGTACTAGTAACTAGTAGGTATTTATAAGGAGATATATAGGTAGGTACTATTAACTAGTAGGTATTTATAAAGAGATATGAAGGTACTAATAACTAGTATGTATTTATAAGGAGATATGAAGGTACTAGTAACTAGTAGACATTTATAAGGAGATATGAAGGTACTAATAACTAGTAACATAGTAGATAAGGTTGAAAAAAGACTGAAGTCCATCGAGTTCAACCTATACAAATCTAAAATATTTACAAAAAGCTCCAGTTAAGCTTAAATAACCCCACTAAAAGGTGACTAATTTAATACTATCAATCATATCCATGAATTTTGTTTACATACAGAAATGTATCAAGACTATTTTTAAATGTATTTAGGGTATTGGCATTCACTACCTCCTTTGGTAATGAGTTCCACAATTTTATTGCTCTTATGGTGAAAAAACGTTTCTGTTGCAGGAGATTAAATCTCCTTTCCTCCAACCTTAAATTGTGACCTCTTGTCAGAAACAATTTTCTAGGAATAAACATAGCTTCTGCCATCTCTGAATATGGGCCTTGAATATATTTATATAAAGTAATCATGTCACCTCTCAAGTGCCTTTTTTCTAAAGAAAACAGACCCAGTTTGGCTAGCCTCTCCTCATAGGTTCATTTCTCCAATCCCCTTATTAGCTTTGTGGCCCTTCTCTGAACTTTTTCTAGTTCTGCAATATCTTTTTTTGCGATCGGGCACCAGAACTGCACTCCATACTAGGTGAGGTCTTACCAGGGCTTTATATAGTGACACCAACATTATGCTTTCCTCCCTTGAATCAATGCCTCTTTTAATACATGCTAGTATCTTATTAGCCTTTGAAGCCGCTGCCCTGCATTGTGCACCCATCTTTAGCTTGTTATATATTACTACTCCCAAATCCCTTTCCTCCTCTGTTTGGCTAAGTCTTGTCCCATTTAAAAAATACGTTGCCTGCTTATTTTTACTTTCAAAATGTAGAACCTTGCATTTTTCGGTATTAAATCTCATTTTCCATTTACTTGCCCATACTTCTAATTTATGTAGGTATAGTATGTATTTATAAGGTGATATGAAGGTACTAGTAGGTATTCATAAGTACATATGAAGGTACTAGTAACTAGTAGGTATTTACAAGGTGATATGAAGGTACTAGTAGGTATTTATAAGGAGATATGTAGGTACTAGTAACTAGTAGGTATTTATAAGGAGATATGTAGGTACTTGTAACTAGTGATATTTAAAAGGCGATATGAAGGTACTAGTAACTAGTAGATATTTATAAGGAGATATGAAGGTACTAGTAACTAGTAGGTATTTATAAGGAGATATGTAGGTACTAGTAACTAGTATGTATTTATAAGGTGATATGTAGGTACTAGTAACTAGTATGTATTTATAAGGTGATATGTAGGTACTAGTAACTAGTAGGTATTTATAAGGTGATATGTAGGTACTAGTAACTAGTAGTTATTTATAAGGTGATATGTAGGTACTAGTAACTAGTAG
>NC_069505.1:31161173-31216173 GCF_027579735.1 Bombina bombina
GGCAGCAGAGTTTTGCAACATTGTATAACAAAGCTACAAATAATGTTACAAAACACTGCTGCTATAGAGTACTGAAGACACGTGCACAATCCTGAGCTCTAATGAGCCTACCTAGTTTTACTCTTCAATAAAAGATACCAAGAGAACAAATTAAATTTGATAACAGGAGTAAATTGGAAAGTCGTTTAAAATTGCTGCTCTATCTGAATAATAAAAGTTTAATTTTGACTTTATTGTCCCTTTAACTGTTTTGCAAAAATAAAAAGTTTCACAAAACACATAAAAAAAATACATTACACAGTACATTTACACTCATAACACTGTCTAATAAATATACATTACACAGTACAGTTACACTCATATTAACACTATCTCATAAATATACATTACACAGTACAGTTACACACATAATAACACTGTCTAATAAATATACATTACACAGTACAGTTACACTCATATTAACACTATCCCATAAATATACATTACACAGTACAGTTACACACATAATAACACTGTGTAATAAATATACATTACACATTACAGTTACACACATAATAACACTGTCTAATAAATATACATTACGCAGTACAGTTACACACATAATGACACTGTCTAATAAATATACATTACACAGTACAGTTACACACATAATAACACTATCTAATAAATATACATTACACAGTACAGTTACACACATAATAACACTATCTAATAAATATACATTACACAGTACAGTTACACACATAATAACACTGTGTAATAAATATACATTACACATTACAGTTACATACATAATAACACTGTCTAATAAATATACATTACACAGTACAGTTACACACATAATGACACTGTCTAATAAATATACATTACACAGTACAGTTACACACATAATAACACTGTCTAATAAATATACATTACACAGTACAGTTACACACATAATAACACTGTCTAATAAATATACATTACACAGTACAGTTACACTCATAATAATACTATCTAATAAATATACATTACACAGTACAGTTACACACATAATAACAATATCTAATAAATATACATTACACAGTACAGTTACACACATAATGACACTGTCTAATAAATATACATTACACAGTACAGTTACACTCATAATAACACTATCTAATAAATATACATTACACAGTACAGTTACAATTATAATAACACTGTCTAATAAATATACATTACACAGTACTGTTACACTTATAATAACAATGTCTAATAAATATACATTACACAGTACAGTTACACTTATAATAACACTGTCTAATAAATATACATTACACAGTACAGTTACACTTATAATAACACTGTCTAATAAATATGCATTACACAGTACAGTTACACTTATAATAACACTGTCTAATAAATATACATTACACAGTACTGTTACACTTATAATAACACTGTCTAATAAATATACATTACACAGTACAGTTACACTTATAATAACACTGTCTAATAAATATACATTACACTTTACAGTTACACACATAATGACACTGTCTAATAAATATACATTACACAGTACAGTTACACTCATATTAACACTGTCTAATAAATATACATTACACAGTACAGTTACACTAATAATAACACTATCTTATAAATATACATTACATTGACAGTTACACACATAATTACACTGTCTAATAAATATACATTACACAGTACAGTTACACTCATATTAACACTGTCTAATAAATATACATTGCACAGTACAGTTACACTAATAATAACACTATCTTATAAATATACATTACACTGTACAGTTACACACATAATAACACTATCTAATAAATATACATTACAGAGTACAGTTACACTCATATTAACACTGTCTAATAAATATACATTACACAGTACAGTTACACACATAATGACACTGTCTAATAAATATACATTACACAGTACAGTTACACACATAATAACACCATCTAATAAATATACATTACACAGTACAGTTACACACATAATGACACTATCTAATAAATATACATTACACAGTACAGTTACACACATAATAGCACCATCTAATAAATATACATTACACAGTACAGTTACACACATAATAACACCATCTAATAAATATACATTACAAAGTACAGTTACACACATAATAACACCATCTACTAAATATACATTACACAGTACAGTTACACACATAATAACACCATCTAATAAATATACATTACACAGTACAGTTACACACATAATGACACTGTCTAATAAATATACATTACATAGTACAGTTACACACATAATAACACTGTCTAATAAATATACATTACACAGTACAGTTACACACATAATGACACTGTCTAATAAATATACATTACATAGTACAGTTACACACATAATAACACTGTCTAATAAATATACATTACACAGTACAGTTACACACATAATGACACTGTCTAATAATACATTACACAGTACAGTTACACACATAATGACACTGTCTAATAATACATTACACAGTACAGTTACACACATAATAACACTGTCCAATAAATATACATTACATAGTACAGTTACACACATAATGACACTGTCTAATAAATATACATTACACAGTACAGTTACACACATAATGACACTGTCTAATAAATATACATTACACAGTACAGTTACACACATAATAACACTGTCTAATAAATATACATTACACAGTACAGTTACACACAAAATAACACTATCTAATAAATATACATTACACAGTACAGTTACACACATAATAACACTATCTAATAAATAAACATTACACAGTACAGTTACACACATAATAACACTATCTAATAAATATACATTACACAGTACAGTTACACTCATAATAACACTATCTAATAAATATACATTACAGAGTACAGATACACACATAATAACACTATCTAATAAATATACATTACACAGTACAGTTACACACATAATAACACTATCTAATAAATATACATTACACAGTACAGTTACACACATTATAACACTATCTAATAAATATACATTACACAGTACAGTTACACACATAATAACATTGTCTAATAAATATACATTACACAGTACAGTTACACACATAATAACACTGTCTAATAAATATACATTACACAGTACAGTTACACACATAATAACACTATCTAATAAATATACATTACACAGTACGGTTACACACATAATAACACTATCTAATAAATATACATTACAGAGTACATTTACACTTATAATAACACTATCTAATAAATATACATTACACAGTACAGTTACACTTATAATAACACTATCTAATAAATATACATTACACAGTACAGTTACACACATAATAACACCATCTAATAAATATACATTACACAGTACAGTTACACACATATTAACACTATCTGATAAATATACATTACATAGTACAGTTACACACATAATAACACTGTCTAATAAATATACATTACACAGTACAGTTACACTCATAATAACACTATCTAATAAATATACATTACACAGTACAGTTATACACATAATAACACTATCTAATAAATATACATTACACAGTACAGTTACACACATAATAACACTATCTAATAAATATACATTACACAGTACAGGTACACACATAATAACACCATCTAATAAATATACATTACACAGTACAGTTACACACATAATAACACCATCTACTAAATATACATTACACAGTACAGTTACACACATAATAACACTATCTAATAAATATACATTACACAGTACAGTTACACACATAGTAAAACTGTCTAATAAATATACATTACACAGTACAGTTACACTCATAATAACACCATCTAATAAAAATTATTAGAAAAAAATATTGCACAAAAAGTTATAAGGGCTCAAAGATATGGGGCGCGATCCGATATAGGTCGTAGTTTTCGGCGCAAGCGAGGTAACCCGCGTCGCCCGCAGTTTCAGCTCGCAACTCGAGCTATCCAATATTCACCGCCGTCAGATGCTAAACTGGCGTAAGTCATGAAAACCGACGAGCAGCCAAAATGTGCGCAAATACACCTTTTAGTCGTCGCAAGTACTTGCGCCTGTTTTTTGTTCACGTAAAGTCTCAATAAAGTGTAGTTTTATGCAAATTAGCCTACGACTCGTAAAAAATAACGCCAGTTCTAAGAGATGCGCCACGTAATGACGAGATTCAAAAATCATACTTAAACCCCTGCGCAGCCGCCATTTCTTTAGTGTGTTTGGTTGGTTCTTGGAGCTACAGCACACTACAGCGAGTAGAGAGATTAGTGGTAAGAGTAGTGAGAAAGGAGCATCATCAAAAGTTAGTTAGGTCGGATTGTTGGTTGGATTGTTAAGCCAGTACATTTACTTACACTTTTTTTCATATTGCACACATTTTGCATACACACATATACAAAATACACAACACTTTTTTTTGATAACACCCAACACTCTTTATTTATCTTTTACAGTTTGAAAGGCTGAGTGTCTGGTTGTGATTGTGTGTGATTGAAGTGGGAGTGAGTGTGAGTGTGTGAGTGTGTGTAGTGTGAGGATGTCAGGGAGAGATAGGGCTGGGGGGAGGAGGGAAGGGGAGTCGCAGGGAGAGGATTATGTACAGGAGGAGCAGCAGGGTCCCCGTCAGGGAGTGAGCGGAGTGGGGAGAGGGAGAGCCAGAAGGGAGGATGGGAGTGGGGTTGCCCAAAGGCCAGGCACACTGAGAAGAGGGATAGAGGGTGCACATGGGGATAGAAGGGGGGAGGAGGGAGAGGATAGGGAGGAACCCACACCAGGGACATCCCAGGGAGGGAGCCAGGCAGCCCAGGACGAGGAGCGTATGAGGTGTCCCAATTTCAGTTTTGCCGAAAACCTCGCTCTCGTCCAGGCTGTCCTGGAGAACCATAATGCCCTCTTTGGACAAGAGAAGGGCAAAGGAGTTGCCCGGAGGCGTAAGGATGCTTGGCAGAAGGTGGTGGAGGCCGTCAATGGAGTGTCCCAACAGAGGAGGAATGTTGACGGGCTTAAGAAGAGATGGAATGATTGCAAGAGGAGGGTCAAGGAGAGGATGGGCCAGGAAGCAATCTCCCAGAGGGCAACAGGAGGTGGGCCTCACTATGAGGCAGAATACAATGAGTGGCAGGAGCTCATTCGTAGGTCCCTGAGCCTCACAGCAGTCCGTGGACTTCCAGGGGCTCGTGACTCAGGGACTGCAACATCAGCACAGCATGCTGGTGAGTAACATCCCACACACTAGTATAATATGTATTTGTGTTATAACATCCTATATTGTCACACATTCATGTACACAATGAGGATCATGGTATTTTGATTAGTAACAACTAAATATACAATGATATTTAACATTAAAGGGACATGAAACACAAAGATCTTTTTTCATTATTCAGATAGAGAATATAGTTTTAAACAACATCCATATTTACTTCCATTATCTATATTTAATTATTATTTTGAAAATCTTAGTTTATTAAATATCAATGCACATGGGTGAGGCAATCACACGAGGCATTGATGTACAGCCACCAATCAGCAGCTTCTGAGCCTATCAATAAATGCATATCAGCTAAGAATATCAAGATAATGAAGCATATTAGCTACTGGAAGTAAATTACAATATTTTTATAATTCCATGCTTGTCTAGCTGAATCATTAAATAATCAATATGTTTTGCATGTCCATTTAATGCTACTTAACACATTGAAATTCATGATATGAGGTAGAATAGTGAAATACTAACATGTCTCAGAGTAACACAGGCCACAAGCCACATGTAGACCTTTCAGTAAATGGACACCATAGTCATCACAACCATAGTGTCACTTAAAGAACACATTTTCTCCATCACTGACATGTACACAGAACTATTGTATGAAACACATACATGTATAATTAGCATATTACAAACCCTCATATCACAAATCTCAATGTGCACAAGCATGTTATAGAGTTTGACATGAGAATGTGGATAGGCCCTAGCATGTAAATTGTATGCCCACATGGATAGATATGTGACTGTACTAATCACTCTCATCATTTGACTCCTTCACAGAACCTCCAGTCACCAGGGTGCCTATGCCCATGAATCCCCCAACACCGGTTCTAAATATATGTCCACCACAACCACCGGTACAGATATGACAGCAGGAGTATGCCAGGCATGAGATGTCTTGGACTGCGTCGATTGAACATCCACATATCATGCCACCTGCATTAGAGGAGGATACCTGGCAGGACCCGTGGCAGGAGGAATATTCCTATGGCTTGGAGGGGGAGCCCCACCAGCCCCAAAGGGTAGATGTATTTCCCCCCCCCCCCAAGAATATCAGGGCACCACAGGAGTATACCAGCAGGCTGAGTGGATGCACACCAGCGGACATTGGGACTATCGGTCCATCCCGACATCTGGACCATCATCTTCAGTTGGAAGGGCTCCACCAACTGTAATCCATCGCCCTGCACCTCCAGCTCATATCCCTGTGGCTGCACCTCCTGCTGAGATATCTCTTCCTGCACGTCCAGCTGCTGTTTATGTTCCGGCACCTCCAACAGAGGTTATTGTTGCTGCACCTCCAACAGAGGTTATTGTTGCTGCACCTCCAACAGAGGTTATTGTTGCTGCACCTCCAACAGAGGTTATTGTTGCTGCACCTCCAACAGAGGTTATTGTTGCTGCACCTCCAGCTGAGGTTAATGTTCCGGCACCTCCAGCTGAGGTTAATGTTCCGGCACCTCCAGCTGAGGTTGTTGTTCTGGCACCTCCAGCTGAGGAACACGTCATTGAAAGAGAGCCTATTGTCCCTGCTGATGAAGAGCCCATGGATCAATTGAGTTCTGCCATGGGTGATGAATATATCTCACTACAGAGGAGGCAAACTTTGACCTGTGAGACTCTAACGGAAACGTGTCAGAATATGCAGAGGGAACAACACAGGTTCCATAGAACCCAACACCGTTTGCAACAGAGGTCGAATGAGCTGCAAAGGGACATGGCAGCATCGCTATCAGCTATGGTCCAAAATCAGAACCAAATGCTACGTGTAATATCGGACATGCAAATCCAAAGTGACCAAAGATGGAGGGAACAGAATCAACTGTTGGGGGCTTTGGTGGAGCATTTCACCCAACAGCAGGACATGGCATCAAGTATCTCCTCTGTGACCAGCACTCCTAGTGTATCCACACAACCCAGGAGAGGCAGAAGACCCACACCAGGCCCCTCATCTAAGAGGCCTAAAAAAAAAAAAATATTATTCAATTTCTTTGAAAATCTTGTCCTCTGTTATTTACTATCTAATTGTCATCCACATCCATGTGAGTTGTGTTTTAGTACAGTAATATTGTTAAAACATATAATAATACCTGTGTTGAAATGGACCAAAAAGGTATTATTATAATGTTTATGACATATTCATGCTCAATAAACAACATGACATGGTTGTGTCTCAACGGTACATATAGTAATATTAACTTCTAAGATGTACATCAAGGTTTCTCACATCCAATATAAATTGACACGTTGGTATATATAACTAATAATATATTTAAAGAATGTGTGAACATAAGGTATAAATATCCATTATCCTCATTCTTAATGATAGTGAACTAAACATGAATTAAACAAATTATAAATATACAGTAATTAGGGTTGTTAAAGGGACATTAAAGCAAATATTTTTACTTCATGATTTTGAAGGTGAAGATAATTTCTAAATTAAACTATAATTTCATTCTATTATTTCTGTAGCTTCATTCTATTGATATTCTTTGCTGAAAAAAATATCAAGATGTGTTTGGTAGCTGATGATTAGTAGCTGTATATAGATGCCTCCTGCAATTTCTTCACTGTGTGCATTTCTATGTCTTCATTAAAGTATATCTAAATTAATAATGAAAATAGGTCATTTATTTAAATTATAAGGTTTGTTATCATTTATCTTCTCTATCCTTAATCATGAAATAATATGTTTGGGTATAGTGTCCCTTTAAGGGAAGGGGGTTGGGATGTAGTACTTTCACTTACATGCAGTGGAAATCCAAACCTTTACATTCTGCAAGACATGATATATACACATGCAATGGTTGGTGAGGTACTGTCAAACATCATAATACATGTGAATGTTACGGTTTACTGTAATTATGAATAAGTAACTTACAGGTGAAGTATTCCCGGATGACATAATCCCTCACTTCATTCCCCCTCAGTGTCCCCCTGTCCACATCCTCAGGTACAGGAACCAGCTGCTGCTACTGCTCTGGGTCAATGTCCCCCAACAAACGTGTGTCCACAGCAATGTTGTGTAGAATACAGCAAGCATTGACAATGGAACACACTTTGTTGGGGTTATACTGTAGTGCTCCGCCTGTAACATCCAGACACCTGAACCTGGTTTTTAATAGGCCAAAGCTCCTTTCAATGACATTCCTTGTTCTTATGTGTGCCTCCTGGTACCTGAGTTGTGGCTCTGTAATGGGGTGCACCAAGGGGGTTAATAGCCATGGTCTGCAGCCGTACCCTGCGTCACCTGTCATGTAACATATGTGTTTGGATTACTACAGGTACATCATGTGCTTTAAAGGGACACAACATGAATCACATATAAAAGATAGATTTCATCAAAATATTAATGGAAGTAATCAGGATAGTTAATTAAAATTCAAAGGCCTATCTGAATAATGGAAGAGCAATTTATACTAGACTGTCCATTTCATAAGAACCTGCAATTGTTAGCAGCTTGATAATTAACTTTGATTAGATCATTTTCTCCATTCTATAGATAACTCTTGATGACAAGCATATTAGATATGCTCAATAGCTGCTGATTGGTGGCTGCACATAGAAGCCTCATATGATTGGCTCATATATGTGAATTAGAAAATTTAAAAAAAAATATATTTAAAGAATGAATAAAATGATATAAGAGAAGTGAATTATAATGCTGTTTAACATTGTATTCTCTATCTGACACATGAGATGACAATATGTGTTTAGTGTCCCTTTATTAGAAATATACAGACAGAATGAAGGTACTCACCAAGCAGCCATCCTCCCGAGAGTGTTCCATTTTAAAACATATTGAATAAGGAGGTCTGGCGCAGGATGTAGGAATCATGTGCACTCCCTGGGAAGCCTGCATACACATGTAAGAATTTCAGATTGGTATCGCAGACCATCTGGCAATTCAATGAGTGAAACCCTTTCCTGTTAATATAGAGGATTGTCTCCTCATGTGGGGCCACAATACGCACATGTGTGCAATCAATTGCCCCCATGACATTAGGAATACCCCCCAGTCGATAGAAGCCTTGTTTAAGACGGTTCCATTCCTGGGGGGTATGGGGGAAATGAATGTATCGTTGTGTCTGGTTATCTAGAGCAGTCAGAACCTCCCCTAGAATCCTGGAGAAGGTAGACTGCGCTAGGCCAGACACAAGCCCCTCTGTTGACTGGTATGAGCCAGTTGCCAGGAAGTGTACAACACACAACAGCTTCTGCATACCAGTCAGAGCTCGGTTCCTATACGCTTGAGGGTCAATTTCATCCTTCAACACCTCATATAGGTTAATGAGGCTTGCAGATGTCAAGCGATATTTTTCCCTGACCTCCACTTCTGTCATCCCAAACAGGGTGACCCTAACCCTGTGTACCCTTGGTGCTCTTCCCCTCTGCTGATGCCTTCGTCTTATAGGCCCTGCTGGCCTATGGGCAGCTGCAGCAACAGCAGCATGGGGAGCACCAGGAACAGGGACAACAGCAGGAGGATCAGGGAGGGCAGCAGCAGCAGCTGGAGCAGGGACAGCTACAGCACCATGACCAGGGACCTCAGCAGCAGGGATACCATCCAAAACAGGGGCTTGTAGGGGTTCCAGCACCCCTTGTGCCCCACGACGCTGTCTCACTCTAAATGCTATATACTGCAAGGGAAACATGGTGGCTAATGAGGGTGTGCATTTGCAGGTGTTTTAAGGTTGCAGGTGAGGGGTTGTGCTGTTTGTGATTGGTTTGACACACTTGCAGGGGCAGGAATAATAAATGCTTTTAAGAGGTTAACTATTTGTGAACAAGCTGCTGCTATGTATATTGTTAGGCATGCATTTGTTAGGCCTTCTGAGAGTTACGTTGGTTTCTAAGTCAGTGCAAGGGTACCTGCGCCTTCAATTTGTGGCGAGCTGAGAATGGCGTAGATTTAGAAAAATCTGCGCGCGTAAGTCCTTACGCCGTATATAGGATAGCAAATTGCGCGTGTTTTATATGTCAGTCTATGGGCCAAAAAACTACGGGCGACGCCAGAAATCTACGCGCGTAACTTCTAGCTTACGCCGTATATAGGATACCAAATCCGCGCAATTCTTGGCGTCGCCGGCTTTTGCGGGCGACGATTTTTATCGGATCGACCCCAAGAGATCTCGGGTGTTTTAACATAGAGATACATATAAATAAATGTATAGAGTTGGATATACAGTATATGTGAGTGTGTGTATGTGTGTATATGTACATATGTATTTATGTATTTATATGTGTATATAAGTATTTACAGACAAATATATACATATAAACACATAAACATATATGTACACACATATGTATACACACACACATATACAGTATATATATATATATATATATATATATATATATATATATATATATATATATATATAAAAATATATATATATATATATATATATATATATATATTTATATTGTATAAGTGCATTAGAGCCCTTTGCAGTTAAAGTGAATGTAATTTTTCATGAATCAGTGCCCTGCTTTTAAAAGTACTATTAATTAATCATTCATGAAAGTTTACATTGCAGTGGTTTTGTTAAAATACTTACCTTTCACTTCTTCCAAGCCGGACCAGTGATCCCCCGCAGCTCCTCTGTACTTACGTCAGCAATGACGAATCCGGCTTCCTCCAATCATGGCTCCCCCTCCATTTCCTGAGGCCCCACCGTGATTGGAGGACACCTGTTTCATCATTGCTGTGCTAAGTACAGCATAAGAAGCGGGCGGGAGATCTCGCTGGTCCGGCTTGGAAGAAGAAAAATGCATTTGTAAAAATACGCTGCAATGTAAACTTTCATGAATGAAAGTGCCCTTGTTTTTTTAAAAACAGGGCACTGATTCATGAAACTTTACATTCACTTTAAGTAGATGAAAACATGTAAAAACATATTAATGTTAACCCCTTCACCCAAAAATACATACATTGTGCAGTACTTTGGCTATCGTACAGCACCATGTACGTATGCGTTGTTGCTTCAGAATGTTCCAGCACTGAGATCTGGAGCTCCTAAAGCTACAGGCATCGCCCGCATATGGAGCTGGAGTGCGATTGGTATTCTGTGTGTGTCACCGTCTGTAACGATCTTCTGCTGTAGCCAGCGGGAGGAGTGAGCGTGAGGCGGGAGTTGGGTGGGTGGCCCAGCAGCGCAGGTGGTAGGGAGAGGGAGGGAGTGGGAGGGGCCCTATGCTACGAAAAAAAAAAAGAGACAGGGAGGGATGGGGCAGCTACACTACAGAAAAGGGTGTGTGGGGGACCCTAAACTAAAGATAGCGGGTGGGGGGGGGAGGTTGGGGGGACACTAAATAAAAAAATATTATTAAAAAAAGATAGTTTTCAGGTACTAGCAGACAGCTGCCAGTACCTAAGGTGTGGGCAGTAGTTAGGGCAGGGTAGGTTTAGAGAACTGTTTGTGGGGTTCAGAAAGGTGGGGGGTAAGGGGGATCCTACACTGCAGAAAATCTAATATATATATATATATATATATATATATATATATATATATATATATATATATATATATATATATATATATATATATATATATATATATAATAAAAGCTTTAATTTTTCATACTGGCAGACTTTTGCCAGTACCTAATATGGGGGTGATCAGTGTGGGGGGAGGGCAGAGAACTGTTTGATAGGGATCAGGGGTTGGAAAGTGTCAGATGGCAGGATGGCAGGATAATCTCTACACTAAGGGGTCGATTTATCACGGCCCGAATGGGACCGCATACCCCTGTTTCTGCGTGAGCCTTCAGGCTCGCCAGAAACAGCCGTATGCCTCCTCTGAGGCGGCGAACATCAATCCACCCAATCTCAAATGATCGGGTTGACTGACACCCCCTGCTAGCGGCCGCAAATCTGCAGGGGGCAGCATTGCACAATCTGTTCACCAGAACTGCTTGTGCAGTGATAAATGCTGTAGGCATTCGATGTCTGGCGGACATGATTTGCTACAGTGGATGATGTTCAACAGACACTTGATAAATCGGCCCCTAAAGCTAAAATTAACCTTTTAAGCTACTTAATTAACCCCTTCACTGCTGGGAATAATAGAAATGTGGTACACAGCTGCAATTAGTGGCCTTCTAATTATTAATTCTAATATATATACCTATATTTATTTGTGCAAAAAAATCAAAGATATGTAGAAATATTTAATAATGAATAAAAAGAACATATTCAGTAATGTAAAGAACATTGGAATATGAGAATATGCGATCGTGTTTGCGCAAGACTGGGGTGTTAGTTTTTTTTCCCACACTTTTTTCCTCCATTGACTTCTATGGAGGAAATATGTGAATGCGCACGTGATATTCTAACTTCAAATTCTAAATTTAAATTTTTGCACAAGTTGTGTTACCGCTAGAGCGAAAACAGTTTACTTTCAACTTGTAATACGAGTGCAAACCAACTAGCACAAACAATTTAATTCAAGCGGAGTTAGTGCTCTAGCAGAAGCGCAAAATACCGCTCCACTTGCAATCTGCCCCTTAATATTTTGTGTATATTGTGAGCACTTGACATTGGGTGCACTGGAGGGGAGCTGAGTGGGTGGAGCTATCAAACAAGTGGGCGTGGCCAATACTCCAGTCCTCTGCTTACTTGACTGCTCTGCTGCAAAACATCCCTGGTATTGTTTTTCTTTTCAGATGTTGGTAACTATGTTCATGCTTTGTGTAGAGCACTGGGCAGGTTAAAAGGGCACTCTGCTACCAATTCACAGCACCTGGCACTTCTGGATTTGGGGGTTCATAGTACCCACTGGAACTGCCACTGTTCCCATCTGAAGCATGCTGAGTATTTGCAGAGATTACACAGGACACACTATGCACAACACACCTACCTTTTGTATCATCTTCTACTCAATGATTGGTGTTACTTCTGTATATGTATTGCACATTATTAATTACCTTTCTCTTTGGATAACAAATGTATAGGAAGTAAAAGCCCTGTTTAACAGGAATACGTTTATTATTTCACTGCTCACCTGATATTTATTATTTTCATCTGCATCTCTGATATAGACTGTAAGCTCTGCAGGACAGAGCATCTTGTGAGACAATAAATGTCTGGATCAGTATTTTCCAGCAGTGGAGCTGAATGTTTCAGCACATGATTTATAAGTATTAGTTGGGAGACTCAGTGCAATAGGACAGAGGGCTTTGTTGTAATTTAAGATACATAAAATTGCAATACTTGCTGTGGTTACCTGCTCCCCCCATAGACATTTTGTCCCAGGCACTAGCAACCTTTGGCCACATCAATCTCTTGTTGACTTGATAAGAAAAGTCCACAGAACACAAATATGTGGAAGGTTGCAAGCTGCAGCTTGTAAAGAGGTGACTCACACAGTGAGTGCTTTGTGCATTACTATCTCAAGACTGTGTCAATTTACATAGGAAACTGTTACTTCCTATAACCATAGAATCAGCTCCCTACAGTAGCTGAATTAACAACAGTTGTCTACATTGTATGAAAAAGTATCCCAAACCTTCACTGAACAAGAATCTCAACTGAGACTTGAAGATATTTTGTTGTATTTTCTTTAACAGGACTGGCAGCTTCAATCAGTCCATCTGAGAACATAAATATTAATTTTATATAGGAATTAAGAAGTGGCTCAATGAGCAATTAGGTTACTTGGCTATTGACTAACTTATTTAACTGCTATCCAGCCTTTGAAGCCTTAAAAATCTATTCATTTCTATTAATTTATTTAGATGTGTATTTTGGAGCAGGTAATGAATAGGGTTGGACTCTGGATAGTAAATATAGGGGCGGGTCAGTGACTCTGCAGATGGGTGGAGAATACCAGCATATTTTGTAAAGGAGAATCTGAATTCCACAGAGAGTATAATGCAAGAAGCTGAAAGGTGAGGACAGTCTGCTGAAGGACAGTCTTCTGAAGGACATTTATTAACTGTTCTATTAACTGATATATTGATGACATACACCGGAGATTACCAAGTGAAGATTTTAAGATATTTTCTAAACACAAGTAAAGTAGAGGAGTTGGACATTAATCCAAAAATCAAACCATTCAACACTGACAGGATGACCACTAACAAATTTAGAAGAGCCTATTCCCTGCGGATACCACGTTCTCCAAAACCAGCATTTGTGGACACTTCTGGATTTTATGATCGTCTTGAGGAAGCAGAATGTCCAGAAGACCCCCAAGTTATGAATGAAATCTCTGGTAACAGGGACAGCACAAACTTTTCCTGGGATGTACCCTTAATTGACGAGGCACCAAAACTCCAACACTGTAGAAAGAAATGGATTTCTAGAAGTCTAAGAGTCCCAAAGACCCGTTTAGCTGATGAAGGACTTTCTGCAGCCCCCACAGAAGAGATATATGAAAAAGAGGATATCAGTGGCTCATGGAATGACCCTGCAAACACGAACCCATGTGAGAAGCAAAAGGAGTCAGATGTGTCTCAGAAGGAAAAAGAGGCTGAAAATGAGGAGGATAAACAAAAATGTAAAAAAATGAAGCACTACAAAAAGGTGAGATGCAACTATGTACAGTTGTACTTGTTAATTGCATTTACCTCTTACTACTGGGCATCCAGCTACTGGCAAATCTTTTCTTTTACCATATGGCACAAGAGGTGTCTGTTTTACTAACCCAGTGAACGTAATTATGTAGCAGACTTAAAGCTGAAGTATAAATTGTGCTGTGAGTGTGCACTGGATCATACTGTTACTACAGAGCAGATGATACTGTTAGTATAGAGGAGGTTATATTGTTACTGCAAAGCAGATGATACTGTTACTGTAGAGCAGATTATATTGTTATAGAGGAGGTGATACTGTTACTGCAGAGCAGATAATATTGTTACTATAGAGCAGATGATACTGTTACTATAGAGCAGATGATACTGTTACTATAGAGCAGATGATATTGTTACTGTAGAGCAGATGATACTGTTACTGTAGATCAGATGATATTGTTACAATAGAGCAGATGATACTGTTACTATAGAGCAGATGATACTGTTACTGTAGAGCAGATGATATTGTTACTGTAGAGCAGATTATATTGTTATTATAGAGGAGGTGATACTGTTACTGCAGAGCAGATAATATTGTTACTATAGAGCAGATGATACTGTTACTGTAGAGCAGATGATATTGTTACTGTAGAGCAGATGATACTGTTACTGCAGAGCAGATAATATTGTTACTATAGAGCAGATGATAATGTTACTGCAGAGCAAATGATAGTGTTACTGTAGAGCAGATGATACTGTTACTATAGAGCAGATGATATTGTTACTGTAGAGCAGATGATATTGTTACTGCAGAGCCGATGATACTGTTACTGCAGAGCAGATGATACTGTTACTGTAGAGCAGATGATATTGTTACTGTAGAGCAGATGATACTGTTACTGCAGAGCAGATAATATTGTTACTATAGAGCAGATGATAATGTTACTGCAGAGCAAATGATAGTGTTACTGTAGAGCAGATGATACTGTTACTATAGAGCAGATGATATTGTTACTGCAGAGCAGATGATACTGTTACTGTAGATCAGATGATATTGTTACTATAGAGCAGATGATACTGTTACTGCAGAGCAGATTATATCGTTACTGTAGAGCAGATGCTACTGTTACTGCAGAGCAGATAATATTGTTACTGTAGAGCAGATGATACTGTTACTGTAGATCAGATGATATTGTTACAATAGAGCAGATGATACTGTTACTATAGAGCAGATGATACTGTTACTGTAGAGCAGATGATATTGTTACTGTAGAGCAGATTATATTGTTATTATAGAGGAGGTGATACTGTTACTGCAGAGCAGATAATATTGTTACTATAGAGCAGATGATACTGTTACTATAGAGCAGATTATATTGTTACTGTAGAGCAGATGATACTGTTACTGTAGATCAGATGATATTGTTACAATAGAGCAGATGATACTGTTACTATAGAGCAGATGATACTGTTACTGTAGAGCAGATGATATTGTTACTGTAGAGCAGATTATATTGTTATTATAGAGGAGGTGATACTGTTACTGCAGAGCAGATAATATTGTTACTATAGAGCAGATGATACTGTTACTGTAGAGCAGATGATATTGTTACTGTAGAGCAGATGATACTGTTACTATAGAGCAGATGATATTGTTACTGTAGAGCAGATTATATTGTTACTGCAGAGCCGATGATACTGTTACTGCAGAGCAGATGATACTGTTACTGTAGAGCAGATGATATAGTTACTGTAGAGCAGATGATACTGTTACTGCAGAGCAGATAATATTGTTACTATAGAGCAGATGATAATGTTACTGCAGAGCAAATGATAGTGTTACTGTAGAGCAGATGATACTGTTACTATAGAGCAGATGATATTGTTACTGCAGAGCAGATGATACTGTTACTGTAGAGCAGATTATATTGTTACTGTAGAGCAGATGATACTGTTACTGTAGAGCAGATGATACTGTTACTGTAGAGCAGATGATACTGTTACTGCAGAGCAGATAATATTGTTACTATAGAGCAGATGATAATGTTACTGCAGAGCAGATGATATTGTTACTGTAGAGCAGATGATACTGTTAATGTAGAGCAGATTATATTGTTACTGTAGAGCAGATGATAATGTTACTGTAGAGCAGATGATACTGTTACTGCAGAGCAGATAATATTGTTACTATAGAGCAGATGATAATGTTACTGCAGAGCAGATTATACTGTTACTGTAGAGCAGATGATACTGTTAATGTAGAGCAGATTATATTGTTACTGTAGAGCAGATGATATTGTTACTGTAGAGCAGATGATATTGTTACTGCAGAGCAGATGATACTGTTACTATAGAGAAGATGATACTGTTACTGCAGAGCAGATGATATTGTTACTGCAGAGCAGATGATACTGTTACTATAGAGAAGATGATACTGTTACTGTAGTGCAGATGATACTGTTACTGTAGAGCAGATGATACTGTTACTGTAGAGCAGATGATACTGTTACTGTAGAGCAGATGATATTGTTACTGCAGAGCAGATAATATTGGTACTGTAGAGCAGGTGACATTGTTACTTATCTCACTGTGCCCCCCACCAGGTAAGTCACCTTTGCATGTACCATGAGGTCACTTTGTCCCTTTGTGTGGCTGATATCTGAACTTGCAGTGCACATGACATGATTAGCTCATGCTGTGACCTTTGGGTCCTGTTATCAGATCATGTTGTCTTTATGGTTTATTGATCACTGGAACCAGCTTTGTGCCATCTGTTAACCATTTATATGCTATACTGTCTCATTTACATAAATACATGCATCATTCATCTGTTTTAGTATAAACTATCAGTCAACTCTACATCTATGGGGGCAACGTGCACACAGTCATTACTGTAGCCCCCTTACCTAATAGGTTCCAGCTGCCATGGACAATGTCAGGTCAACATCACTGTACATAAGTATGATGGAGTGTAGTCTACAGCCTCTCTGGAGGGACAGTAGCACCTATAATATTTTAGCAAAAATCAGACAAATAACTCAAACTGTAGATTATAATGTTTTTTTGTCCTTTATTAGATATTTTACAGGGAAATAAAATGCTGAGTATAATATCCTGCTGTGCACAAACATGCATGTCCTGTTATCTTTAAAACTAAAATAATAGTGGTTATAGCTTTTTACTATAATATAATTTGTCTGCAAGTCAGCTCAGCCGCACATTCCCAGTCTCATATACACAAAATAAGTGTATTTGTCAGGCAGCCGCTGTCACCGCTCCCCCAGAGACTTCAGTGTGGGAGGTTTTGGTTCCTGACATTACCAGCCCTGTATTTAAACACAGGTTACATCAGGGAAATCACTTAAAACATTCTTTCTGTGGGTGCTCCCTGCCCAGAAGAAATTACAGATGACACATAAGAGGCCAATTAACTCTTAAGCCGGGAGGAAAAAGCTAATGTCACCTTCAATTGTCAGATCCTTCATTTATTTCCTGGGGAATATTGTGTGACACACGCAGGTGTAAAATATTTATATAGTTTTATGCACACTGAGGCAGCAGCTCCTACTGAGCATGTGCAAGAGATCACTGTATACGTATATTAGTCTGTAATTGGCTGATGGCTGTCACATGATACAGTTATATGCACACTTACTGAGGCAGCAGCTCCTACTGAGCATGTGCAAGAGATCACAGTGTATACGTATATTAGTCTGTGATTGTGATTGGCTGATGGCTGTCACATGATATAGTTATATGCACACTGAGGCAGCAGCTCCTACTGAGCATGTGCATGAGATCACAGTGATATATATACAGTATATATATATATATATATATATATATATTTATATTTATAAATTTATCTATGAGTCTGATTGGCTGTTGGCTGTCACAAGATACAGTTATTTGTACACTGAGGCACCAGCTCCTACTGAGCATGTGCAAGAGATCACTGTGTATAAGTATATGAGTCTGTGATTGGCTGATGGCTATCACATGATAAAGGGACCAGCATAATGTAAGTAAATTTTGAAAATTGTTAGAAACAATCTACTGCTAATTTAATATTCAATGTAAATGCTATAGCATTGTATTTTTATTATGCCCTTGGTTATACAACTCTACTGTATTTAATGGTCCTAACAAATATTCACCTAACAAAGTATGTTTCTCTCTTGCAGAGCATCGACCGAGCTTTCCGGCGCGGCTGGGAGAATTTTCTCACCAACATCTACACTATTTCTCTAACAAGGACATCACAAGATGCCCCCCAGCTGGTTAAAGCATTTTAGATGTCCCAATACTCACCTGTAGGGTCGTTAGGGGCATAGTACATCACAGAAAAAATCACATCACCATTCCATCAAGGAGCTTATCATTATTGTAATGCTATTGATGGACTTACGCATTTCGCATTTCTTCTGTTTCCTAGAACAGGAGCTGATTACTACAGTCCTTACCCATTGATCCCAGGATAGACTCGCTCTTTATGAGGATTAAAATAAAATGTTCTATTTTTTTTTATTCAACAACATTACTTTTTTTGCCAAATTCAAGGCTAGAATCTTCAGTATTTATCAAATTTGCAGATGGTGTGAGCAGGAATGTAAAAATCTCTACAATTATATATCAACTATGTGCATTCTTAGGTTCAGATTTATTTTTTTATTGAATATACATTTAAATATTTGAATATATATATATATAGTCAAATGTAGAAAAGAGTCCCATCACTGTTTCTTTCAGGAAATAATCCTTTATTGAAGTGACAAGAGAGACAGCAAACAGCTATGTTTTGGACCTACAGTACATAGCCCTTGGACTATATATATATATATAAACACACACACATAAACACAAAAAAATGCATTTAATACATTTTTATAATTTAATGTAATTATTGTTTTATATCCAAAATATTTATGTTCCTATAACTTCCTCTCCCTGTATATACAGTATTTAGTTGAGTGTCCTACATTTTTCAATTTTTATCCACAATATGTTCTTCCCTGCCACACCAATGACGCTTTTATTGTTGCACATTTTATGACCAAAACTTGGCTAACAAAGAAAACTGCACTTTCATATACATTTATGCTTTTCGAAAAACAATTTATTGTAAAGAAAATAAATTATAAATTATTAAGAAAAATAATAAATGAATTTCAATATTTAGGTTTAAACTAATTGTGTATATAAAAAAGGGTTTAAATTAGATTAAAATGTGATTATTATATATACTATATATATATATATATATATATATATATATATATAAGATTCATGAAAATAAGCACTCGCTGGTCCAACGACGTCTGTGACAACAGGAAAATCTTTTATTGATGTGACGTTTTGGGACAAAACCAGTCCCTTCCTCTGTCCCGAAACGTCACATCAATAAAAGATTTTCCTGTTGTCACAGACGTCGTTGGACCAGCGAGTGCTTATTTTCATGAATCTTGTATTATCTACATAGCACCCTGGCAGTTGTTTAAAGATAGTGGGAGTGAATATATATATAGTATATTTCTATCTAGCTATCTACATAACAAATACACAGATGGATGAATTTCTTAAAAAAAGACATCTGTTAAAAATTATATATACAGATATATATTATTTTTATTTTTGTGCGACTTTCATTTTGTTTATTTTTAATATTTCATTTGAACTACATTTTTAAGATAATAGATCACTTGAAAAACTGACCATTGCTGCTTGTAAATATAAATTGCATGTGTTTAGAGCAAAGGAGAACATGAACAAAAATGTTGAGAGAAACTGTAATCGATAATTACATTTACATAAAATCTATAGAGTTAGATTACAATTGAGGCGCAAAAATTTTTGCACAAACGATATAGTGAGATTGAGATACAAACATATACATGTCTAAAGAAGTATATGTATATATATATATGTCTATATATGTATAAATATGTATTAATGTATTTATATGTGTATATATGTATTTACAGACATATATACACATATAAAAACATTAATATATATGTATATATATTTTTAATATTTTCATATCGTGTATGCATATATTATAGTATGCGATCATGTTTGCGCATACTACAGTATGCGATCATGTTTGGGCATATTACAGTATGCGATCAGGTATGTGCATTTTGCAAATTCATTTGTTAAAGTACATTGGAATTTAAAATATTCATAATTACATGTCGGGTTTACGCTAATAAGAATATGTCATGGTGTTTGCACGAGAGAGTGGGTATTTTTTTTTTCTACTTTTTTTCCTCTATTGACTTCTATTGGGGAAAAAATAATACCGCGCCTCTTGTAATCTAGCCCATAGACTTTAATAAAATATAAAATAGATAAATACATATATGATAGCTAACTTCTAAGTTGTCATTACAAAAACTTTTGGTAGCCAATCAGATGACTTGACAAAAATTTCAATATATTTAATGAACTTGATATAAATGAATCTATTATAAGTTATTAGTCTAAAACATATCTGTTGAAACTGCTATTGATAAATGATATTGATATGAAACAAACCTAAGTGTTACCCTTTAAAACCACATGTGGCTGAGATAATATATTTAATGTAATTTAAATTAGTTCATTTTAATGTTTTGATTTTTTTTTTATATCAAATTGAATTAGATAACAAGAAAACAGATGTTAATTATGCTTTTGTGTCAGAGCATCATGAGCCAATGTCTAACTTTTCTTCAGTGTTGTATGAAAGTTATTTTCCATGTAACTTGGAGAAATGCAGAAGAATAAAATATTTGTTAAAAAACAAATTATAATAATGTGCTTTTCTTATATAATCTTAATGTTTACTGGGATACCTGGTAAATTAAATAAAAGATTTTGAGGTGCTGGTCAAATATAAACACAACTGCGTTCCTCTTATAACCACCTCTTATATCTCCTCATATTGCAGCACATACCTGCTCCCTATAACTCCTCCTATCGTACTATAAAACCGCTCCCTATAACTCCTCCTATTGTACTATAAAACCACTCCCTATAACTCCTCCTATTGCACCGTATAATTGCTCCCTATAACTCTCCTATTGCACCATATAACTGCTCCCTATAACTCCTCCTATTGCACCATATAACTGCTCCCTATAACTCCTCCTATTGCACCATATAACTGCTCCCTATAACTCCTCCTATTGTACCACATAACTGCTCCCTATAACTCCTCCTATTGCACCATATAACTGCTCCCTATAACTCCTCCTATTGCACCATATAACTGTTCCCTATAACTCCTCCTATTGCACCTTATAACTGCTCCCTATAACTCCTCCTATTGCACCATATAACTGCTCCCTATAACTCCTCCTATTGCACCATATAACTGCTCCCTATAACTCCTCCTATTGCACCATATAACTGTTCCCTATAACTCCTCCTATTGCACCTTATAACTGCTCCCTATAACTCCTCCTATTGCACCATATAAATGCTCCCTATAACTCCTCCTATTGCACCATATAACTGCTCCCTATAACTCCTCCTATTGTATCATATAACTGCTCCCTATAACTCCTCCTATTGTACCATATAACTGCTTCCTATAACTCCTCCTATTGCACCATATAACTGCTCCCTATAACTCCTCTTATTGCACCATATAACTGCTCCCTATAACTCCTCCTATTGCACCATATAACCGCTCACTATAACTCCTCCTATTGCACCATATAACTGCTCCCTATAACTCCTCCTATTGCACCATATAACGGCTCCCTATAACTCCTCCTATTGCACCATATAACTGCTCCCTATAACTCCTCCTATTGCACCATATAACTGCTCCCTATAACTCCTCCTATTGCACGACATAACTGCTCCCTATAACTCCTCCTATTACACCATATAACTGCTCCCTATAACTTCTCCTATTGAACTATAAAACCGCTCCCTATAACTCCTCCTATTGTACTATAAAACCGCTCCCTATAACTCCTCCTATTGCACTGTATAACTGCTCCCTATACATCCTCCTATTGCACCATATACCTGCTCCCTATAACTCCTACTATTGCACCATATAACTGCTCCCTATATCTCCTCCTATTGCACCATATAACTGCTCCCTATAACTCCTCCTATTGCACCATATAACCGCTCTCTATAACTCCTCCTATTGCACCATAAAACTGCTCCCTATAACTCTTCCTATTGCTTCATATAACAGCTACGTATAACTCCTCCTATTGCACCATATAACTGCTCCCCATAACTCCTCCTATTGCACTATATAACTGCTCCCTATAACTCTTCCTATTGCACCATATAACTGCTCCCTATAACTTCTCCTATTGAACTATAAAACCGCTCCCTATAACTCCTCCTATTGTACTATAAAACCGCTCCCTATAACTCCTCCTATTGCACTGTATAACTGCTCCCTATACATCCTCCTATTGCACCATATACCTGCTCCCTATAACTCCTACTATTGCACCATATAACTGCTCCCTATATCTCCTCCTATTGCACCATATAACTGCTCCCTATAACTCCTCCTATTGCACCATATAACCGCTCTCTATAACTCCTCCTATTGCACCATAAAACTGCTCCCTATAACTCTTCCTATTGCTTCATATAACAGCTACGTATAACTCCTCCTATTGCACCATATAACTGCTCCCCATAACTCCTCCTATTGCACTATATAACTGCTCCCTATAACTCTTCCTATTGCACCATATAACTGCTCCCTATAACTCATCCTATTGCATCATATAACTGCTCCCTATAACTCCTCCTATTGCACCATATAACTGCTCCCTATAACTCCTCCTATTGTACCATATAACCACTCCCTATAACTCCTCCTATTGCACCATATAACTGCTCCCTATAACTCCTCCTATTGCACCATATAACCTATCCTTATAACTCCTCCAATTGCACCATATAACCTCTCCTTATAACTCCTCCTATTGCACCCTATAACCTCTCTTTAAAACTCCTCCTATTGCACCATATAACTGCTCCCTATAACTCCTCCTATTGCACCATATAACTGCTCCATATAACTCCTCCTATTGCACCATATAACTGTTCCCTATAACTCCTCCTATTGCACCATATAACTGCTCCCTATAACTCCTCCTATTGCACCATATAACTGCTCCCTATAACTCCTCCTATTGCACCAAATAACTGCTCCCTATAACTCCTCCTTTTGCACCATATAACTGCTCCCTATAACTCCTCCTATTGCACCATATAACTGCTCCATATAACTCCTCCTATTGCACCATATAACTGCTCCATATAACTCCTCCTATTGCACCATATAACTGTTCCCTATAACACCTCCTATTGCACCATATAACTGCTCCCTATAACTCCTCCTATTGCACCATATAACTGCTCAGTATAACTCCTCCTATTGCACCATATAACTGCTCCATATAACTCCTCCTATTGCACCATATAACTGCTCTCTATAACTCTCCTATTGCACCATATAACAGCTCCCTATAACTCCTCCTATTGCACCATATAACTGCTCCCTATAACTCCTCCTATTGCACCATATAACTGCTCCATATAACTCCTCCTATTGCACCATATAACTGCTCTCTATAACTCTCCTATTGCACCATATAACAGCTCCCTATAACTCCTCCTATTGCACCATATAACTGTTCCCTATAACACCTCCTATTGCACAATATAACTGCTCCATATAACTCCTCCTATTGCACCACATAACTGCTCCATATAACTCCTCCTATTGCACCATATAACTGCTCCCTATAACTCCTCCTATTGTACCATATAACTGCTCCCTATAACTCTTCCTATTGCACCATATAACTGCTCCCTATAACTCCTCCTATTGCACCATATAACTGCTCCCTATAACTCCTCTTATTGCACCATATAACTGCTCCCTATAACTCCTTCTATTGCACCATATAACTGCTCCCTATAACTCCTCCTATTGTACCATATAACTGCTCCCTATAACTCCTCCTATTGCACCATATAACTGCTCCCTATAACTCCTCCTATTGCACCATATAACTGCTCCCTATAACGCCTCCTATTGCACCATATAACTGCTTGCTATAACTCCTCCTATTGCACCATATAACTGCTCCCTATAACTCCTCCTATTACACCATATAACTGCTCCGTATAACTCCTCCTATTGCACCATATAACTGTTCCCTATAACTCCTCCTATTGCACAATATAACTGCTCCCTATAACTCCTCCTATTGCACCATATAACTGCTCCCTATAACTCCTCTTATTGCACCATATAACTGCTCCCTATTGTGGTTATCTATTAATTTAAAATATCTTTACCTTCTACTAAATATAATATACTAAATCTCTATGGTGGTACCACTAAAACCAACACAGAGAAATTGTGAAATAAACTCTATGAGGGGTCCTCCATTATTTGTCAAACAGTTTATTTAGGAATCAATATATGTTAATAATAAGATAAATATTTACAGGTATATATATATAAATCTATTTTTACAGATAAACAGTCCAAAATTTAATTAATACAGGGCAACTCTTCTACACTAACCCCAATTGTGCAATACTACTACACAGAATATTATCCCAGAAATACTTAGCCAGATTCTCTGTGTCCAACATCATCCATCTTTTAGCAGGAGCAGGATAAAAATAGAAGAGACAGAGGCTCTGGTGTTACAGTATTTTATAACCCAATTCAAAAGGGAGTGGCTTATCAAATGCCACTCAAAAAGACCAATGGGAGTGTCTATAGTTCAGAGAGAAAGGTGTACCTGGGGGAAGGGATCCCAATAACAGCTAAGTGAATATTCCAGTGATAAAATGTCACCACATTCCCTCACTTTTTCTTCTCCTATGTTGCCCCGTTTTCTAGTTATACCCACTAGTACAGAAGAACACAGTGGGAGCGAAAACCTTACAGGAGAAATTCTCCCACCATCCCTTCGGAATCATTCCCTCGGCGATATGAGCTCTTCTGTACTTTCCTAGGACTGTCAATTCCTAATCTAACTTTATACAATTCATTAGAAAAAATTAATTTAAAATTAATCATAGAAACACAAAATCCTATGCTAAACCCCATTAGCAACATTTATACAATGGTCTTAAATATTGGGAAAAGTTCATGTATGAGTGTGTGAGTGTGGGTACACTAGATGGGTATGTGTGTAGTAAAATCTTTATTAAGAAAGTGTGAATTGTGCCTGTAAAACAAAAGTTATAATGGTTCACTGAAGTTCTTTGTTGTCATCTTTTGGCATCTGGTCCTTGCTTTTGGCATCTGGTCCTTGCTTTTGGCATCTGGTCCTTGCTTTTGGCATCTGGTCCTTGCTTTTGGCATCTGGTCCTTGCTTTTGCTTTACCAAATCTCTCTCTTTGAACCACTTTGTTTTTTCCAAGACCCTCAAAGGAATGAAAAAAAAATTTAAAACCAGGCATATATTTCCTTCACACTACAACACTCCATCTGCAGTAGAAACCACATTCACAGTTATTAACATCAAGTTGGAAAGTGCCTCTGTTATTGCATCATCCCACTCGCACCCTTACTTAACTTATGTTGCTTGATTTATATGATTATTTACCCCTTTAATATATATATATATAATTATTTTGGCCTAATGCACCATTTTACATCTCCATTGTGATACATTATACTTATTTAATTTGTCCAACGCCACCATCATAGCTTCATGGTAAGATCAGTCCTGAAGACACCTGAAAAACAACAATCTATAATATGTGTTATTGGGGAAAAACTGGAAGGAAAGGTGAGAAGCCTTCTATCTTCATTGGTTTTCTTCCTGCAAGATAAGACTTCAGACAGTTTACATAGAAATGGTATTGCATGTGGCCTCCCAAAACTAATCACAATGGAGGTATCTGTTATTGTTTTTTTAGAAAGAGAATGCATCAATTAACTATACATTCTTAATATTGGCATTTAAAACTTAATAATGAAAAACACTTAAAATTATTAATTGAACTTAAAACTAAAGTACACATTACACGATACAAATATACTGCAAACAAATATGCTTATAAAAAAAATGAATGATTTAATTTGAGCCCTCCAGCTCTGTCAGTTGCTTCTTTAGAAACCCAATTTGATCTCTCATTCTCCTGTTTTTTTGTTTGAGTTCCCAATAACTTATGTTGGCCTTATTGTTTATCTCATTTGACCTCAGCCTCCAATTTTCTCCTCTGTTAATATCGCCATTTAAATTCCTGTCTCTCCAGTTTTCTGTATTTGATGCTCTACTATTCTGATATCCACAAACATTCCTTCTATTACCCCTCTCTGATTCCTGCCTGTGAATATTCAGATTATTCTCCATTGACTGCTTCACTGCAGAATTTGCCTTAATGGTGTATGGGTGATAATTCCACCACTTCTCAGCTCTGGTGAGCACCATATGTAGGTTTGTGGAGTTTGGATCATACAGCTTTACAAACTCCTGACATTTTCTGGGGAGAGCTTCAAGTACCCTCTGTATGTGAGCTGGTGACCCCCAGACCATTTGGGTCTGTGGCTGGCGCAGCACACACCAAAATAAAACTCTTTTTGCTACTTCAAATGGCCCATCTAGTGATCTCATGGTAATTTCACTAATCTCTTTCTCTAGACTAGTAAAATTGAAAAAGGTTTTAGCTATCCTGCCAGCCTGATCACATATACTTGAATTAAATCCTAATAACCTGTTGGCATAGGGGCCCATGGCATCTTGAAGCAATTCGGTCCATTCCGGCATGCTCATACCTAATTTTATGGCTTTTTCAGTTCCCTTGTGAAACCAATGTGAAAAGTTATTAAAGCTGTTTGTGGGGATTGTGCCCCACCATTTCTTAAAAATGTCTTTATCTGCTACAGTCATTGGCCTGGTCTGATTTGAAAAACCTGTAGGAACTTTCAGGTTGTTAAAATTCTCAGAAATTATGACAGGGGCAATTGGAACCGAACTTGGGTTTTTAGTGGGGCCCATTTGCATTTTATCTTGTTTTACTACTTGTTTTGGCTCTTTCCTTTGTGGCAGTAAGTTATCACTATCTGCATTGTTCCCAGAAATATCACTAATTATTTTTTCTTTTTGTTCAATTTTCATCTGTAACTCAGTAATTTTGTTTGAGTATTTGTTACTGATGTGTTCTGTTAATTTTAATTTACGTTGTAATTTACTGATCTGTATGGTGTTAGTTAAAGCAGAAAGCTTAATGCAATCTCTGTCAGTCTGTGTGTTATCTAACTTTAATTTAAGGTCTTTATTTTGCTCTGTAAGTTCTCCAATAATGTCCGTTAATCTCTTTATAGTTGAAATCACTGCCTGCGCTATCATACATTTTCTTTTATTATTATTCATCTTTTTAAGAGTTAATACCTGTGTTAGTATATCTAAAACACTTTCACACTTGTTGTTTTTAGCTTAGAGATTATCAGTGGTCTTGTATGTCTTCCATTTTCTAATTATTGCTCCCACAGTTGATTTCTTCACACCAAGCAGCTTGCCTATTGCAGATTCAGTCTTCCCAGCCTGGTGCAAGTCTACAATTTTGTTTCTGGTGTCCTTCGACAGCTCTTTGGTCTTCACAATAGTGGAGTTTGGAGTGTGGCTGTTTTAGGTTGTGGACAGGTGTCTTTTATACTGATAACAAGTTCAAACAGGTGCCATTAATATAGGTAATGAGTGGAGGACAGAGGAGCCTCTTAAAGAAGAAGATACAGGTCTGTGAGAGCCAGAAATCTTGCTTGTTTGTAGGTGACCAAATACTTATTTTCCACCATAATATGCAAATAAATTCTTTCCAAATCAGACAATATGATTGTCTGGATTTGTTTCCACATTTTGTCTCTCATAGTTGAGGTATACCTATGATGAAAATTACAGGCCTCTCTCATCTTATTAAGTGGGAGAACTTGCACAATTGGTGGCTGACTAAATACTTTTTTGCCCCACTGTATATACATATACTAGAATAGTGTGTCTCTCACAGCATAGTAGTTTTTTTTTGTTTTTTTTTAAATGTTAACACAGGATGTACAAGATACCATTGAGATGCTAATTTTACACAACAAAGGACATAGCAGTTAAGCCATGTAGAAATGGTAGTAATTAGATCTGTTTATAAGCAGGTCAGTATTCCAGCAGAGGTGGTAATATAGTTAAATTTAGTTTTTCTAACCACTGCTCATTATTCTTTAATTTAAATCTGGGGAACAGACTATTGTGTGTCTCTCACAGCATAGTTTGCCAGACTATTTTAACTGCCCCAAATGCAAGGAATTATAATCTCTATAGGGCAATGAAACACCAGACTAAACAGAAATTAAGCAGAACAAAATTAAAAAATTAAATATTGTTCTCTTTTAAAAGGTGTGAACCATCAATAATACTAACCTAAATAAAATAAATGAACAAAGCAAAGCAAGGAATCCTTTTTATTGATATTTTCCCAAATTGAGGAAAAATTATAAAAATATTTTAAGTACAGGAAGATTCTATAGAACTTCTAAATGCTAATTTCAACTGTAGTTTTGGTTCCAGGATCTGCTCCAAACACAGGAAATGCAAATTTTTAACTTTGTTACCCAAAACAAAGCTTAATTAAACTGTAATTTCTTAACTTTAAATTCTGCACAATTTCCCATACAATTCAGAATTAAATTTATGTATAGGGCAAGCTACAGCTCTGGGTGTAACACATTCACAAAAATGAATCCTTTGTAAAAATAAATAAATAAAAAACCTTACCGTTGGCATCTATTACATAGTACTGTAAAGCTTTTGTTTGTAAAAACATTTAGATGGGACCAACACAACACATGTCTCTAAAATTCATTAGAAAACTGATAGAAAACTGGCTCAACAATAAAAGTATCCAGTTTCCAAAAACAAGAAAAATACAAGAGTTAAAGGGACAGTCTAGTATAATTAACTTCACAATTTACTTCCATCATCAAACTTGCTTTTTTTCTCTTGGTATTCTAAGTTGAAGCCAAACATAGGTAGGCTCATATGCTGATTTCTAAGCCTTTTAGGGTTGCCTCTTATCACATGCTTTTTTTTAAAATCTCTTTTCAACACAAACACAGAGATAACACTGTGGGGGTTGTTTAAGATTTAGTAAGCTTCAAACAGCAGGCCTGCTGAAACCAACCATTATGTGCTTCCCCTATGCAAATGCAAATTTATACAGACCAGAAATACAGGTTTTTTAAAGCCATGCTTTTTCTTGAGAAACATACAACAGGCCTTTGAAACCAACCACTATTTGCGCTTTTTAAATAAAGTACTACATACAAAAACTTTGCTATAAAACACCAAGGCCTAGATTTGGAGTTTGGCGGTAGCCGTGAAAACCAGCGTTAGAGGCTCCTAACGCTGGTTTTAGGCTACCGCCGGTATTTGGAGTCACTCAAAATAGGGTCTAACGCTCACTTTTCAGCCGCGACTTTTTCATACCGCAGATCCCCTTACGTAAATTGCGTATCCAATCTTTTCAATGGGATTTTTATAACTCCGGTATTTAGAGTCGTTTCTGAAGTGAGCGTTAGACATCTAACGACAAAACTCCAGCCGCAGGAAAAAAGTCAGTAGTTAAGAGCTTTCTGGGCTAACGCCGGTTTATAAAGCTCTTGACTACTGTGCTCTAAAGTACACTAACACCCATAAACTACCTATGTACCCCTAAACCGAGGCCCCCCCACATCGCCGACACTCGAAAAAAAATTTTTAAGCCCTAATCTGCCGACCGCCACCTACGTTATACTTATGTACCCCTAATCTGCTGCCCCTAACACCGCCGACCCCTGTATTATATATATTAACCCCTAACCTGCCCCCCACAACGTCGCCTCCACCTGCCTACACTTATTAACCCCTAATCTGCCGACCGCAAAGCGCCGCCACCTACGTTATCCTTATGTACCCCTAATCTGCTGCCCCTAACACCGCCGACCCCTATATTATATTTATTAACCCCTAATCTGCCCCCCTCAACGTCGCCTCCACCTGCCTACACTTATTAACCCCTAATCTGCCGACCGGACCTGAGCGCTACTATAATAAAGTTATTAACCCCTAATCCGCCTATCATAAATAGTATTAACCCCTAATCTGCCCTCCCTAACATCGCCGACACCTAACTTCAATTATTAACCCCTAATCTGCCGACCGAATCTCGCCGCTATTCTAATAAATGTATTAACCCCTAAAGCTAAGTCTAACCCTAATACTAACACCCCCCTAAGTTAAATATAATTTAAATCTAACGAAATTAATTAACTCTTATTAAATAAATTATTCCTATTTAAAGCTAAATACTTACCTGTAAAATAAATCCTAATATAGCTACAATATAAATTATAATTATATTATAGCTATTTTAGGATTTATATTTATTTTACAGGTAACTTTGTATTTATTTTAACCAGGTACAATAGCTATTAAATAGTTAAGAACTATTTAATAGCTAAAATAGTTAAAATAATTACAAATTTACCTGTAAAAGAAATCCTAACCTAAGTTACAAATAAACCTAACACTAGACTATCAATAAATTAATTAAATAAACTACCTACAATTACCTACAATTAACCTAACACTACACTATCAATAAATTAATTAAATGCAATTGCTACAAATAAATACAATTAAATAAACTAGCTAAAGTACAAAAAATAAAAAAGAACTAAGTTACAAAAAATAAAAAAATATTTACAAACATAAGAAAAATATTTCAACAATTTTAAACTAATTACACCTACTCTAAGCCCCCTAATAAAATAACAAAGCCCCCCAAAATAAAAAAATGCCCTACCCTATTCTAAATTACTAAAAATCAAAGCTCTTTTACCTTACCAGCCCTGAACAGGGCCCTTTGCGGGGCATGCCCCAAGAAATACAGCTCTTTTGCCTGTAAAAAAAACCATACAATAACCAAGCCCCCCAACATTACAACCCACCACCCACATACCCCTAATCTAACCCAAACCCCCCACCTAACACTAAGCCCCTGAAGATCATCCTACCTTGTCTTCACCTCACCGGGTATCACACCGATCCGTCCAGAAGAGCTCCTCCGATGTCCTGATCCAAGCCCAAGCAGGGGGCAGAAGAGGTCTTCCATCCGATTGAAGTCTTCATCCAAGCGGCATCCATCCGGAGCGAAGCGGCAGCATCCTGAAGACCTCCACCGCGGAACATCCATCCTGGCCGACGACTGAACGACGAATGACGGTTCCTTTAAATGACGTCATCCAAGATGGCATCCCTCGAATTCCGATTGGCTGATAGGATTCTATCAGCCAATCGGAATTAAGGTAGGAATATTCTGATTGGCTGATGGAATCAGCCAATCAGAATCAAGTTCAATCCGATTGGCTGATCCGATCAGCCAATCAGATTGAGCTCGCATTCTATTGGCTGTTCCGATCAGGCAGACGCCTACGATCAGCCTGGAACTTTTGGGGCTGCATAGAATGATGAAGGCAATCCTGAATCTGCACCCATGTGGAACGGAGTTGCCGGAGATGCTCCTCCAAAGCCGGAATACCCTGAGACATGAATGAATCAGGCAACAAGGATGGTTGAAACCCATAATTCGCTATGAACGGGGATAACTTGGAGGAAGCATTAATAGCACTACAGGGAGTGCAGAATTATTAGGCAAATGAGTATTTTGACCACATCATCCTCTTTATGCATGTTGTCTTACTCCAAGCTGTATAGGCTCGAAAGCCTACTACCAATTAAGCATATTAGGTGATGTGCATCTCTGTAATGAGAAGGGGTGTGGTCTAATGACATCAACACCCTATATCAG
Organism: Bombina bombina; assembly: GCF_027579735.1. Taxonomy (NCBI): domain Eukaryota; kingdom Metazoa; phylum Chordata; class Amphibia; order Anura; family Bombinatoridae; genus Bombina; species Bombina bombina. The sequence continues at coordinate 31,193,815 of NC_069505.1, forward strand.
GTGTGCATAATTATTAGGCAACTTCCTTTCCTTTGGCAAAATGGGTCAAAAGAAGGACTTGACAGGCTCAGAAAAGTAAAAAATAGTGAGATATCTTGCAGAGGGATGCAGCACTCTTAAAATTGCAAAGCTTCTGAAGCGTGATCATCGAACAATCAAGCGTTTCATTCAAAATAGTCAACAGGGTCGCAAGAAGCGTGTGGAAAAACCAAGGCGCAAAATAACTGCCCATGAACTGAGAAAAGTCAAGCGTGCAGCTGCCAAGATGCCACTTGCCACCAGTTTGGCCATATTTCAGAGCTGCAACATCACTGGAGTGCCCAAAAGCACAAGGTGTGCAATACTCAGAGACATGGCCAAGGTAAGAAAGGCTGAAAGACGACCACCACTGAACAAGACACACAAGCTGAAACGTCAAGACTGGGCCAAGAAATATCTCAAGACTGATTTTTCTAAGGTTTTATGGACTGATGAAATGAGTGTCACGCTTGATCCGCTCATCGCCGTGTCCCTGCGGCTCACGGATCTCTTCTGTGTATCACGTCACATTGCCTAGCAACGTGACGCGGCTCTCTGTTTACTCCTCCTGACGTCGGCGTCTCTCTATCTCCCTTCAAAAGACCGGCGGGAGATCTTCTCGGGGCCCGTTTGTCTTCCTTACTCTGAAGCTGTGTGAGTACCTAATCTAATTATTCCTGGATATTTTTTGACCTTTGCCTGCCTGACCGTGTTATTCACCTTTACCCTTAAACTTCCTTCTGGTTAAATTAATCCTTATCTGCCTGATTATTCAATTGCTTCTCAAACCTGCTAAAATGATTACCTCTCTGTTTGTTTGCTAACCTGCTTAAAGGGACATTTGCTTTATCAAATCTGCTAAAAGGATTACCTCTCTGTTTGTTTGCTAACCTGCTTAAAGGGACATTTGCTTTATCAAATCTGCTAAAAGGATTACCTCTCTGTTTGTTTGCTAACCTGCTTAAAGGGACATTTGCTTTATCAAACCTGCTAAAAGGATTACCTCTCTGTTTGTTTGCTAACCTGCTTAAAGGGACATTTGCTTTATTGAATCTGCTAAAAGGATTACCTCTCTGTTTGTTTGCTAACCTGCTTAAAGGGACATTTGCTTTATCAAACCTGCTAAAAGGATTACCTTTCTGTTTGTTTGCTAACCTGCTTAAAGGGACATTTGCTTATCAAACCTGCTAAAAGGATTATCTCTCTGTTTGTTTGCTAACCTGCTTAAAGGGACAATTGCTTATCCAAACCTGCTAAAAGGAATCCTCTCTGTTTGCTTTCTAACCTGCTTAAAGGGACATTTGCTTTAATCATTTCCTGAGTGGGTTACGTCCTGGATATTTCTCAGTGTGCTAGCGTGTGTTTTACTTTCACGCTAGCAGTTGGGTTGAATCCTGGGCTGATCCTTTACGGCTGACATTACAAACGGGCCATAAAAAATGGACCCCACTGAATTATCCATGGCCGTGACCCACCAGGGACAGTTATTGGGATCTCATGCTACCCACTTGCAATCCTTGGACGCAAAGTTGGATCAGATAACTACTTTACTTCAGAATATGGCTGCTCCTATACCTCCTAATCCTATTCCTTTGGAGCCCTCTCCTCCTACGAATCCTCCCAACCAGTCACAAGGTCAACTCAGTCCTAGGATACCTCTTCCGGATAAATATGATGGGAATCCTGAGGATTGTAGAGGCTTTCTTAATCAGTGTCGCCTTCATTTTCGGAATAGTCCTCTTCTCTTTGCAACCCCCTCCTCTAGAATCACTTTCCTTATATCCTTAATGAAAGGTAGAGCCTTAGCCTGGGTATCACCTTTGCTTGAAAAGAATGATCCAATACTCCAGGATGTGGATACATTCCTCTCTGTCTTTTCAAATGTCTTCGATAAACCGGGGAGGTCCGCCGCTGCTGAAGCTTCCCTCCTAGACTTACGACAAGGTGGTCAAACTGTATCTCAATATGCCATTGAGTTTCGCACTCTAGCTTCTGAGACTACTTGGAATCAGGGAGCTCTTAGAGCAGCTTTTCTTAAAGGACTCTCTGAACGTCTCAAAGATGAGTTGGTCTATCGTGAACTTCCAGAATCTCTAGAAGCTTTGATTAATCTTTGTATTTGCCTCGATTCCAGATACCGCGAACGCCAACAAGAGAGAGAAAGAAGTCAGAAATCTTCTAATCGACCTTTTCTTCTGGTTCCTCGCCTCTCTAACACTGTAACTCCCTCTTCTCCACCTTCCGACCAGGCTGAACCAATGGAAATAGGCACCATTAGATTAACCGAAACTGAACGTCTGAGGAGACGCTCTCTTGGACTGTGGCCTTAAAGGACATTTATTAAAGGAGTGTCCTACCAGACCGGTAAAAGCCAGGGCTTAACTTCTGTCCAGGGAGCTGAGTTAAGCCAAATAGGATTTCATTCCCTCAATAATAAACTTTTTGTTCTGGTTACTCTTCAAATTGGAGGAGACAAGATTCATGCCCAAGCCCTTATTGACTCGGTTGCTGGAGGAGTCTTCATCGATTCAACATTTGCAACTTCTCACTCTATTCCCTTAAATAGAAAGGAGTATTCTATTCCTGTCTCCACCGTTAGTGGAGATCCTTTGGGTCCCGGACTTATCCAGTTTGCTACTAGACCCATTCTCTTTTCTGTAGGAATTCTTCATTCGGAGACAATATGTTTTGACGTTATCTCGACTCCTCAATTTCCCATAATTTTGGGTCTTCCCTGGCTCCAGTTACATAATCCTGTCTTCTCTTGGACTCAAGGCGAACTCACCTCCTGGGGATCTGTATGTCAAAATAGTTGTTTTCAAATACCCACTAAAGTGCCTCTCACTATTGCACTCACTACTGACACCTCCGGGTCTTTACCCGCACCTTATCAAGATTTTGTTGATGTTTTTTCCAAGAAAGAAGCAGAACGTCTTCCTCCTCACCGTCCTTTTGATTGTCCCATTGATCTACTTCCTGGTGCTACCTACCCTCGAGGCAAGAAGTATCCGCTCTCAAGGCCTGAGAATGTAGCCTTGGAGGAATATATCCAAGATAGTTTGGCTAGAGGTTTTATTCGACCTTCCTCTTCTCCTCTAGGAGCAGGTTTTTTTTTTGTGGGGAAAAAAGATGGAGGTTTGCGACCTTGTATTGATTACCGGGGTTTGAATCAAATCACAGTCAAGAATAGTTACCCCTTACCCCTTATTCCTGAACTGTTCACCTATCTTCAAGGAGCTACAATATTTACCAAACTGGATCTTCGTGGTGCGTACAATCTTATACGTATGCGCAAGGGTGATGAATGGAAGACTGCTTTTAACACTCGTTTTGGGCATTATGAGTATCTGGTCATGCCTTTTGGGCTATGTAATGCCCCCGCTGTGTTTCAACACTTTGTGAACGAGATCTTTCGGGATTTTTTGAACACTTTTGTCATCATATATCTTGACGATATTCTAATTTTTTCTCAAAATTTTCAAGATCATGTGCACCATGTCAGGAAAGTTTTGCAACGGCTAAGAGACAATCAATTGTTTGCCAAATTGGAGAAATGTTCATTTCATCAAAGATCCATACCCTTCTTGGGTTATGTGATATTTGAATCTGGATTTGAGATGGATCCAACTAAACTCTCTTCCATCTTGGATTGGCCTAGACCTGATTCTCTTAAGTCTTTACAACGTTTTCTTGGCTTCGCCAGTTATTACAGGAAATTTATCAAAGGATTTGCAACTATTACCACTCCTCTTACTTCACTCACTAAAAAGGGGCAAGACTTTAAAGAATGGCCTCCAGAGGCTATTAAAGCTTTTGAGTCTCTCAAAGAAGCCTTCTCCTCTGCGCCCATACTCCGCCATCCAAATCCGGATTTTCAATTCATCCTAGAAGTGGATGCTTCTTCTGTTGCTGCTGGGGCTGTTCTCTCTCAACGAATACCGGACACAGGAAAGATTCATCCTGTAGGTTTCTTTTCCAGGAAATTTACACCTTCTGAATTAAACTACGACGTAGGCAATAAAGAGTTACTTGCCATCAAGATGGCTCTGGACGACTGGAGGCATTGGCTGGAGGGTACTACTTTACCATTTTCCATACTCACAGATCATAAAAATCTTCTTTATCTCCAAACTGCCAAACGATTGAATTCCAGGCAAGCTCGTTGGTCTCTATTCTTCTCACGTTTTCATTATAATCTTTCTTATATACCTGGTTCTAAAAATATAAAGGCTGATGCTCTTTCCAGACAATTTCAATCTACCTCTACTCCTGAATCTGGTACCATCCTTCAACCACATAAAGTCATAGCTCAGTTATCAACTGCTTGCTTACTGGATTTACAGTCTGCTCAAAAAGACCTTCCTTCGTCCTGCAAACCTCCTGATGGTTTACTGTTTGTCCCTGAACGCCTTCGCTCCAAGATCCTACATTGGGCCCACGATAGTCCTCTCTCTGGACATCCTGGCATCAGTAACACTGCTCGGAATCTTAAACAGTATGTCTGGTGGGCTACTCTCACTCAAGATGTTAAAGACTATGTATCTGTTTGCACACAATGTGCTACCAATAAGACTCCTCGTCAACTCCCTTCTGGTTTGCTTCAGCCTTTGCCCATTCCTCACCTGCCTTGGACCCATTTATCTATGGACTTTATAACTGACCTTCCTCTTTCTGCTGGAAACAACACTATTTGGGTGGTTGTCGACAGGTTCACTAAGACAGCTCATTTCATTCCTTTGCCTGGCCTACCCTCTGCCAAAAGACTTTCTGAGCTTTTTCTTTTGCATATTGTGAGATTACATGGGTTTTCTTCTGGATATTGTCTCCGATAGAGGAGTACAATTTGTTTCTCGATTCTGGAAATGGCTTTGCAAACATTTTGGTACTATTGTCTCTTTGTCTACCTCACATCATCCGCAGTCTAATGGCCAGACTGAAAGAGTTAACCAGTGTCTGGAGACTTATCTTAGACATTATGTGGATCATCATCACTCTAATTGGACTCGTTATCTTCCTTTGGCGGAGTTGGCTCATAATGCCCAATACAATTCGTCTCTTCAATCTTCTCCCTTTTATGCAGCTTATGGATTTCAACCCAGAACATTTCCTATGCATACTACTTCAACTGAAAATCCTGCTTCTGATCAAACTGCTCAGAGATTAACTCGCCATTGGCGGTTGATACGTCGCCTTCTATCCAAGGCCTCTAATCGATATAAGCTCTTTGCAGATCGCCGACGGAAGAAGGCTCCCAAATATCGTCCTGGGGACAAGGTTTGGATTTCTATGCGTTATCTTCATCTCAAACAACCTTCTACTAAATTGGGTCCACGATATGTGGGTCCTTTCCGAATACTGGGTCAAGTTTGTTCTACTGCATACCGAGTTGCTCTTCCCAAGACTCTCAAAGCTCACCCTGCCTTCCATGTTTCTCTCCCGAAACCGGTGATATCTAATAGATATTCTAAGTCTCTGCCCAAGCCTCAACCTCTCTTGGTGCAGGGACAGCCTGAGTTTGAGGTTGCTCACATTCTGGATTCCAAGCTTCATGGCAAGAAGTTATACTATCTCATCCATTGGAAGGGCTATCCAGTCACAGAGCGGACTTGGGAACCAGCCCAACAAGTACACGCCCCTGCTTTGATTAGGGCCTTTCACAGAACTTATCCTGCTAGGCCTGGTCCTGTCCCCCGGAGGGGTCCTTGAGGGGTGCTGTCACGCTTGATCCGCTCATCGCCGTGTCCCTGCGGCTCACGGATCTCTTCTGTGTATCACGTCATGTTGCCTAGCAACGTGACGCGGCTCTCTGTTCACTCCTCCTGACGTTGGCGTCTCTCTATCTCCCTTCAAAAGACCGGCGGGAGATCTTCTCGGGGCCCGTTTGTCTTCCTTACTCTGAAGCTGTGTGAGTACCTAATCTAATTATTCCTGGATATTTTTTGACCTTTGCCTGCCTGACCGTGTTATTCACCTTTACCCTTAAACTTCCTTCTGGCTTCATTAATCTTTATCTGCCTGATTATTCAATTGCTTATCAAACCTGCTAAAAGAATTACCTCTCTGTTTGTTTGCTAACCTGCTTAAAGGGACATTTGCTTTATCAAATCTGCTAAAAGGATTACCTCTCTGTTTGTTTGCTAACCTGCTTAAAGGGACATTTGCTTTATCAAATCTGCTAAAAGGATTACCTCTCTGTTTGTTTGCTAACCTGCTTAAAGGGACATTTGCTTTATCAAACCTGCTAAAAGGATTACCTCTCTGTTTGTTTGCTAACCTGCTTAAAGGGACATTTGCTTTATCAAATCTGCTAAAAGGATTACCTCTCTGTTTGTTTGCTAACCTGCTTAAAGGGACATTTGCGTTATCAAACCTGCTAAAAGGATTACCTTTCTGTTTGTTTGCTAACCTGCTTAAAGGGACATTTGCTTATCAAACCTGCTAAAAGGATTATCTCTCTGTTTGTTTGCTAACCTGCTTAAAGGGACAATTGCTTATCCAAACCTGCTAAAAGGAATCCTCTCTGTTTGCTTTCTAACCTGCTTAAAGGGACATTTGCTTTAATCATTTCCTGAGTGGGTTACGTCCTGGATATTTCTCAGTGTGCTAGCGTGTGTTTTACTTTCACGCTAGCAGTTGGGTTGAATCCTGGGCTGATCCTTTACGGCTGACAATGAGAGTGAGTCTTGATGGGCCAGATGGATGGGCCCGTGGCTGGATTGGTAAAGGGCAGAGAGCTCCAGTCCGACTCAGACGCCAGCAAGGTGGAGGTGGAGTACTGGTTTGGGCTGGTATCATCAAAGATGAGCTTGTGGGGCCTTTTCGGGTTGAGGATGGAGTCAAGCTCAACTCCCAGTCCTACTGCCAGTTTCTGGAAGACACCTTCTTCAAGCAGTGGTACAGGAAGAAGTCTGCATCCTTCAAGAAAAACATGATTTTCATGCAGGACAATGCTCCATCACACGCGTCCAAGTACTCCACAGCGTGGCTGGCAAGAAAGGGTATAAAAGAAGAAAATCTAATGACATGGCCTCCTTGTTCACCTGATCTGAACCCCATTGAGAACCTGTGGTCCATCATCAAATGTGAGATTTACAAGGAGGGAAAACAGTACACCTCTCTGAACAGTGTCTGGGAGGCTGTGGTTGCTGCTGCACGCAATGTTGATGGTGAACAGATCAAAACACTGACAGAATCCATGGATGGCAGGCTTTTGAGTGTCCTTGCAAAGAAAGGTGGCTATATTGGTCACTGATTTGTTTTTGTTTTGTTTTTGAATGTCAGAAATGTATATTTGTGAATGTTGAGATGTTATATTGGTTTCACTGGTAAAAATAAATAATTGAAATGGGTATATATTTGTTTTTTGTTAAGTTGCCTAATAATTATGCACACTAATAGTCACCTGAACACACAGATATCCCCCTAAAATAGCTATAACTAAAAACAAACTAAAAACTACTTCCAAAACTATTCAGCTTTGATATTAATGAGTTTTTTGGGTTCATTGAGAACATGGTTGTTGTTCAATAATAAAATTAATCCTCAAAAATACAACTTGCCTAATAATTCTGCACTCCCTGTATTACAAGCAAACTCTGCCCAAGGTAACAGTTCAGACCAATTATTGTGGTGATCTGAGACATAGCAACGGAGGAAGTGTTCCGGAGCTTGATTAGACCGTTCCGCAGCCCCATTGGATTGAGGGTGATATGACAAGGAGAGCTGGATCCCCATTTGAGCACAAAAGGAACGCCAAAATCTGGAGACAAACTGGCTACCCCGGTCCGACACTATCTCCTTGGGTAACCCATGTAAACAGAAGACCTCACGGGCAAAAATTGAAGCAAGCTCCTGAGCGGTAGGCAACTTCTTCAAGGGAATGCAATGTGACATTTTAGAAAAACGGTCAACCACCATAAGGATAACAGTATTTCCATTGGAAACAGGAAGCTCGACAATGAAGTCCATGGAAAGATGTGTCCAAGGACGCTCACCATTAACAATAGGTTGAAGAAGACCCACAGAAAGACGTCGAGGAGTCTTATTCTGTGCACAAACTGAACAGGAGGCAACATACGCAGCAACATCAGAATGAAGACCTGGCCACCAGAATTGTCGAGTGACAGACCAAATCATTTGGTTCTTGCCTGGGTGACCTGCGGCTTTAGGATAGTGGTAAGTGTGCAAAAGTTTAGTTCGAAGAGTCTCAGGAGCAAAACACTTACCACTTAGTTTCTCAGGAGGTGCATTGGTTTGTGCAGCCAGGATCTCCTCCCCCAAGGGAGAAGTCAAATTAGTACGAATGGTAGCCAAAATATGGTCAGGAGATATAACTGGAGTAGGTACAGACTCCTCCTTGGATAGAGGTGAAAATTGTCGAGAGAGGGCATCAGCCCTAACATTCTTACTACCAGGCAGGTAGGAGACCACATAATTAAACCGAGACAAAAATAGCGCCCACCTGGCCTGTCGGGGCGACAAACGTTTTGCTTCAGATAGATAAGTTAAATTCTTGTGGTCCGTAAGAATGAGCACTGGCACGCTAGTACCCTCGAGAAGATGTCTCCATTCCTTGAGTGCCAAAATTATGGCCAGTAATTCCCTGTCGCCAATTTCCACTGATGCACCTAGTCCTACCGCTGGAGACAATTTCTTAGAGAAGAAACCACACGGATGCAAGGAACTGTCAGGTGTAGGACGTTGAGACAAGAGGGCACCTACTCCAGTCTCAGACGCATCAACCTCAAGAACGAAAGGCAGGACAGGGTTAGGATGAGCCAGAACTGGAGCGGCAGCAAAGGCAGTCTTAAGACTATCAAAAGCCTTAATGGCAGTAGGTGACCAATGGAATGGATCATTCTCTTTACGGGTCATGTATGTGATAGGTTTTTTTTAATAAACTTTCTATAGTAATTGGCGAACCCCAAAAAACGTTGAATAGACCGAAGACCAACTGTGCGAGGCCACTGCAGAACTGCCGATAACTTGTCAGGAATCAGGATCCATGGAGAACCCTGCAATGGAGATAACATAACCAAGGAAGGTTACTTGAGTCTGATGGAACTCACATTTCTCAAGTTTACAAAACAGGCCATTCTCACGTAGTCTCTGAAGATCCTGTGTAACATCAGAACGATGAGCCTCAAGTGTGGGTGAGTGTATGAGGATGTCGTCTAAATACACCACAACACACTGTTGCAACATATCTCGTAGGACATCATTAATAAATTCCTGGAAAACAGCAGGAGCATTACATAGGCCAAAGGGCATTACAAGATACTCATAATGCCCGCTCATGGTGTTAAATGCTGTTTTCCATTTGTGACCCTCCTTGATCCTAACGAGATTGTACGCTCCTCTCAAATCAAGTTTAGTAAAGACTGTAGCTCCCTTGAGGCGGTCAAAGAGTTCCGTAATGAGCGGAATAGGGTAAGCATTCTTAATGGTAAGACGATTAAGACCCCTATAATCGATGCATGGTCTTAACTCGCCACCCTTTTTCTTCACAAAGAAGAAGCCAGCCCCTGCAGGAGAGCAGGATTTGCGGATGATCCCCCGTGACAGAGCATCGGAAACATACTCCTCCATAGCACAATTCTCCGCAACAGACAGAGGGTAAACCCGGCCCTGAGGAGGAATGGCTCCGGGTTGCAGGTCTATGGCACAATCGTAAGACCGGTGAGGAGGCAACGTACCGGCACGCACCTTGTCAAAAACGTCTAGGAACTCTCCGTACTCCTCTGGCAATTAAAATCCTGAAGAAGTGCACAAGACTTTAACTGGTTTCTGAAGACAAGTGGAAATACATTGCAGAGACCACGACAAAATTTCGGACCTGCGCCAGTCGAGACTAGGATTGTGCTTTTGGAGCTAGGTATAACCTAGAACAACCAGAAAATGTGGAGAGTTTATCACCTGGAACTGGAGGGTTTCAAAATGGAGAACCCCAACAGCCATGGATAACGGAGCAGTTTCGAGAGTAACGAGTGTGGGCTGAAGGGGCCTGCCATCAATGGCCTCAATAGCAAGCGGAACGGACCGAGGCAAAACAGGAATGGAGTGCTTTGATACAAAAGCACTGTCAATGAAATAGCCCGCAGCACCGGAGTCAACAAGAGCCTGGGTGACTATGGAGGAGTCCACCCAGGAAAGGACAACCGTGACCAAAGGTTTCTCCTTTAGCGGTTCCGGGGACAAGGATAAAGCACCTAAGGTCTGCCCCCGACAGGACCTTAGGTGTGAGCGTTTCCCAGCTGTGTAGGACAAGACTTCAAAAGGTGGCCCTGTAACCCACAATAGAGGCAGAGCCCCTCCCTCCTCCTAAAGGCCCTCTCTCAGCCGTGGAGAGACGTGTGAATCCCAACTGCATTGGCTCAGCAGTACCTGGTGACTCGGGACCAGGAGGCATGGGAGGAGAGGGAGGCATGGGTGGGAACGAACACGTAGGAGAGAACGGTTCAGGAGGCTTCCGCAAGTGCTCCTTGAAAGAAGGCCTCTCACTTAGTCTGATGTCAATTAGGATCAAAAAAGACACCAATGCCATGGGTAATTTGAAATCACAGGTTTATTAGTCTCCCACAAGGGATTAGCCCAGGCAAGAGCTGTGTCAGAGAGTAACGAGATGAGAAATCCCACCTTAGCTCTGTCAGAGAGAAACGCCTGAGGTAACATCTCAAAGTAAATGCCCACCTGGTTCAAAAACCCTCTGCACTTATTAGGATAGCCTCCATTTCGCTGAGGTAGAGGTGCAGAACTCTGACTGTAAACAAAGTATATCAGGCAGTCAGTAAGGCACATGGACAGAATGGGCTCAAAAATGTCTGTTTTTTAAAAAGACAGCAAACAGAAATACCGGACTGTCCGGTCAAATACCAGACACCTGACAAACTGGGACAGAATGAACAATTGGGTGGGACACTGGGACAGCGCCTCCAAACAGGGACAATCCCAGTCAAACTGGGACTTATGGTAAGCCTACCTCTACACATGAGATCCAAACCCCTGAACCTGCTCTGCGGAGCGTGTTACAGTACGTATATTATTAGGTTATATACCACTGTTATAATACTGTGTAAGTTCATTTTGTATAATGTTTAATATGACTAATGTGGCTAAACATTAATCTTCCTTTTGAGCTGTTGAAATAACAGTAATTGTGAATATTGGGGCAGAGTCAAATATTTTTGGGGGTACCAGGACACATGGAGGTTTGATGCACCCGCTCCAAAAACCAGGGATCACTGTCCTAAAATGAAATGAATATATAAAACATATGTGGCTAGATTTAGAGTTTGGCATTAGCCGTCAAAAGCAGCGTTAAGGGGTCCTAACGCTGCTTTTTACCGCCCGCTTGTATTTAGAGTCAGGCAGGAAAGGGTCTAACGCTTACTTCCTTACCGCAACTCCAGGCTACCGCAGATCCCCTTATGCCAATTGCGTATCCTATCTTTTCTATGGGATCTGCCTAACGCTGGTATTTGAAGTCTTGGCTGAAGTGAGCGGTAGACCCCCTACCGACAAGACTCCTACCGACAAAAAAAGTCAGTAGTTAAGAGCTTTATGGGCTAACGCCGGAACATAAAGCTCTTAACTACTGTGCTACAAAGTACACTAACACCCATAAACTACCTATGTACCCCTAAACCGAGGCCCCCCGACATCGCCGCCACTATAATAAAAATGTTTAACCCCTAATCTGCTGACCGGACACCGCCGCCACCTACATTATACCTATGAACCCCTAATCTGCTGTCCCTAACATCGCCGACACCTATATTATATTTATTAACCCCTAATCTGCCCCCCCAACATTGCGCTACCTAACTACACTTACATACCCCTAATCTGCCGACCGGACCTCGCCGCCACTATAATAAATGTATTAACCCCTAAACTGCCGCACTCCCGCCTCGCAAACACTATAATACATTTTATTAACCCCTAATCTGCCCTCCCTAACATCGCTGCCACCTACCTACAATTATTAACCCCTAATCTCCCGCCCACACCGTCACGGCTACAATAATAAAATTATTAACCCCTAAACCTAACTCTAACCTTAACACCCCCTAACATAAATATAATTTAAATTAAACAAAATAATATTCCTATAATTAAATAAATTATTCCTATTTAAAACTAAATACTTACCTATAAAATAAACGCTAATATAGCTACAATATAAATAATAATTACATTGTATCTATTTTAGGATTTATACTTATTTTACAGGCAACTTTGTATTTATTTTAACTAGGTACAATAGCTATTAAATAGTTATTAACTATTTAATAGCTACCTAGTTAAAATAATTACAAAATTACATGTAAAATAAATCCTAACCTAAGTTACAAATACACCTAACACTACACTATCATTAAATTAATTAAATAAATTACCTACAATTAGCAAAACTAAAAAACAATGAAATAAACTAATCTATAATACAAACCCCCCCACTAAATTACAAAAAATAAAAAAATATTACAAGAATTTTAATCTAATTACACCTAATCTAAGCCCCCTAATAAAATAAAAAAGCCCCCCAAAATAAAAAAATTCCCTACCCTATTCTAAATTAAAAAAGTAATCAGCTCTATTACCAGCCCTTAAAAGGGCTTTTTGCTGGGCATTGCCCCAAAGTAATCAGCTCTTTTACCTGTAAAAGAAAATACAATACCCCCCAACATTACAACCCACCACCCACATACCCCTATTCTAACCCATCCAAACCCCCCTTAACCTCTTAAGGACATATGACGGAATTTTTCCATCATAAAACAATTGAGCAAACTGAAAGCTGCGTCCTTAAAGGGTTAAATAACCCCCTGAAGATCTCCCTACCTTGAGTCGTCTTCACTCAGCCGAGCCGAAGTCTTCATCCAATCCGGGCGATGTGGTCCTCCATCCGCTAGAAGTCTTGATCCAAGCGGCAAAGAAGAGGTCCTCCATCCGGGCGAAGTCTTGATCCAAGCGGCAAAGAAGAGGTCTTCCATCCGGGCGATGTCTTCTTCCAAGCGGCATCTTCTATCTTCTGTCTTCCGGATCCATCTTCATCCCGCCGCCGCCGGACTAACGACGAATGAAGGTTCCTTTAAGGGACGTCATCCAAGATGGCGTCCCTCGAATTCCGATTGGCTGATAGGATTCTATCAGCCAATCGGAATTAAGGTAGGAAAAATCTGATTGGCTGATTCAATCAGCCAATCAGATTGAAGTTCAATCCAATTGGCTGATACAATCAGCCAATCAGATTGAGCTCGCATTCTATTGGCTGTTCTGATCAGATTTTTCCTACCTTAATTCCGATTGGCTGATAGAATCCTATCAGCCAATCGGAATTCGAGGGACGCCATCAAAATGTTTATTTTGGGGGGGCTTTTTTATTTTATTAGGGGGCTTAGATTAGGTGTAATTCTTGTAATAATTTTTTATTTTTTGTAATTTAGTGTTTTGTTTTTTTTGTAGTATAGATTAGTTTATTTAATTGTATTTTAGATTAGCTAATTGTAGGTAATTTATTTAATTAATTTAATGATAGTGTAGTGTTAGGTTTAATTGTAACTTAGGTTAGGATTTATTTTACATGTAATTTTGTAATTATTTTAACTAGGTAGCTATTAAATAGTTAATAACTATTTAATAGCTATTGCACCTAGTTAAAATAAATACAAAGTTGCCTGTAAAATAAATATAAATCCTAAAATAGATACAATGTAACTATTAGTTATATTGTAGCTATATTAGGGTTTATTTTATAGCTAAGTATTTAGTTTTAAATAGGAATAATTTATTTAATTATAGGAATATTATTTCGTTTAATTTAAATTATATTTATGTTAGGGAGGTGTTAGGGTAAGGGTTAGAGTTAGGTTTAGGGGTTAATAATTTTATTATAGTAGCGGCGACGGTGGGGGCGGGAGATTAGGGGTTAATAATTGTAGGTAGGTGGCGGCGATGTTAGGGAGGGCAGATTAGGGGTTAATAAAATTTATTATAGTGTTTGCGAGGTGGGAGTGCGGCGGTTTAGGGGTTAATACATTTATTATAGTGGCGGCGAGGTCCGGTCGGCAGATTAGGGGTTAATACTTGTAGTTAGGTAGCGGCGACATTGGGGGGGCAGATTAGGGGGTAATAAATATAATGTAGGTGTCGGCGATGTTAGGGGCAGCAGATTAGGGGTTCATAGGTATAATGTAGGTGGCGGCGGTGTCCAGTCAGCAGATTAGGGGTTAATAATAAAATGCAGGTGTCAGCGATAGCGGGGGCGGAAGATTAGGGGTTAATAAGTGTAAGGTTAGGGGTGTTTAGACTCGGGGTTCATGTTAGGGTGTTAGGTGCAGACTTAGGCCTAGATTTGGAGTTTGGCGGTAGCCGTGAAAACCAGCGTTAGAGGCTCCTAACGCTGGTTTTAGGCTACCTCCGGTATTTGGAGTCACTCAAAAAAGGGTCTAACGCTCACTTTTCAGCCGCGACTTTTCCATACCGCAGATCCCCTTACGTAAATTGCGTATCCTATCTTTTCAATGGGATTTTTCTAACTCCGGTATTTAGAGTTGTGTCTGAAGTGAGCGTTAGAATTCTAACGACAAAACTCCAGCCGCAGAAAAAAGTCAGTAGTTAAGAGCTTTCTTGGCTAACGCCGGTTCATGAAGCTCTTAACTACTGTGCTCTAAAGTACACTAACACCCATAAACTACCTATGTACCCCTAAACCGAGGTCCCCCCACATCGCCACAACTCGATAAAAATTTTTTAACCCCTAATCTGCCGAACGCCAACTACGTTATCCTTATGTACCCCTAATCTGCTGCCCCACAACGTCGCCGCCAGCTACCTACACTTATTAACCCCTAATCTGCCGTTTGCACGCCGCCGCCAGCTACATTATAGCTATGTACCCCTAATCTGCTGCCCTAACATTGCTGACCCCTATATTATATTTATTAACCCCTAACCTGCCCCCCACAACGTCGCCGCCACCTACCTACAATAATTAACCCCTAATCTGCCGACCGCAAAGAGCCGCCAGCTACATTATAGCTATGTACCCCTAATCTGCTGCCCCTAACACCGCCGACCCCTATATTATATTTATTAACCCCTAACCTGCCCTCCCTAACATCGCCGACACCTAACTTCAATTATTAACCCCTAATCTGCCGACCGAATCTCGCCGCTATTCTAATAAATGTATTAACCCCTAAAGCTAAGTCTAACCCTAACACTAACACCCCCCTAAATTAAATATAATTTTAATCTAACGAAATTAATTAACTCTTATTAAATAAATTATTCCTATTTAAAGCTAAATACTTACCTGTAAAATAAATCCTAATATAGCTACAACATAAATTATAATTATATTATAGCTATTTTAGGATTAATATTTATTTTACAGGTAACTTTGTATTTATTTTAACCAGGTACAATAGCTATTAAATAGTTAAGAACTATTTAATAGCTAAAATAGTTAAAATAATTACAAATTTACCTGTAAAATAAATCCTAACCTAAGTTACAATTAAACCTAACACTACACTATCAATAAATTAATTAAATAAAATACCTACAATTACCTACAATTAAACCTAACACTACACTATCAATAAATAAATTAAATACAATACCTACAAATAACTACAATGAAATAAACTAACTAAAGTACAAAAAATAAAAAAGAACTAAGTTACAAAAAATAAAAAAATATTTACAAACATAAGAAAAATATTACAACAATTTTAAACTAATTACACCTACTCTAAGCCCCCGAATAAAATAACAAAGCCCCCCCAAAATAAAATAAAATGCCCTACCCTATTCTAAATTACTAAAGTTCAAAGCTCTTTTACCTTACCAGCCCTGAACAGGGCCATTTGCGGGGCATGCCCCAAGAAGTTCAGCTCTTTTGCCTGTAAAAAAAAACATACAATACCCCCCCCCCAACATTACAACCCACCACCCACATACCCCTAATCTAACCCAAACCCCCCTTAAATAAACCTAACACTAAGCCCCTGAAGATCATCCTACCTTGTCTTCACCATACCAGGTTCACTGATCCGTCCTGGCTCCAAAATCTTCATCCAACCCAAGCGGGGGCTGGCGATCCATCTTCCGGCGGATGAAGAGGTCCAGAAGAGGCTCCAAAGTCTTCATCCTATCCGGGAAGAAGAGTAGATCCGGACCGGCAACCATCATCTTCCAAGCGGCATCTTCTATCTTCATCCGATGAGGACCGGCTCCATCTTGAAGACCTCCACCGCGGACCCATCTTCATCCGGCGACGTCCAACTGAAGAATGACGGTTTCTTTAAGGGACGTCATCCAAGATGGCGTCCCTCGAATTCCGATTGGCTGATAGGATTCTATCAGCCAATCGGAATTAAGGTAGGAATATTGAAGTTCAATCCAATTGGGTGATACAATCAGCCAATCAGAATATTCCTACCTTAATTCCGATTGGCTGATAGAATCCTATCAGCCAATCGGAATTCGAGGGACGCCATCTTGGATGACGTCCCTTAAAGGAACCGTCATTCTTCAGTTGGACGTCGCCGGATGAAGATGGGTCCGCGGTGGAGGTCTTCAGGATGGAGCCGGTCCTCATCGGATGAAGATAGAAGATGCCGCTTGGAAGAAGATGGTTGCCGGTCCGGATCTTCTCTTCTTCCCGGATAGGATGAAGACTTTGGACCCTCTTCTGGACTTCATCAGTGGATGTCTAGCCCCCGCTTGGGTTGGATGAAGATATCGGAGCCAGGATGGATCGGTGTGATACCCGGTGAGGTGAAGACAAGGTAGGATGATCTTCAGGGGCTTAGTGTTAGGTTTATTTAAGGGGGGTTTGGGTTAGATTAGGGGTATGTGGGTGGTGGGTTGTAATGTTGGGGGGGGGTATTGTATGTTTTTTTTACAGGCAAAAGAGCTGAACTTCTTGGGGCATGACCCGCAAAGGGCCCTGTTCAGGGCTGGTAAGGTAAAAGAGCTTTGAACTTTAGTAATTTAGAATAGGGTAGGGTATTTTTTATTTTGGGGGGCTTTGTTATTTTATTAGGGGGCTTAGAGTAGGTGTAATTAGTTTAAAATTGTTGTAAGATTTTCCTTATGTTTGTAAATATTTTTTTATTTTTTGTAACTTAGTTAGTTTATTTCATTGTAGTTATTTGTAGATATTGTATTTAATTAATGTATTGATAGTGTAGTGTTAGGTTTAATTGTAGGTAATTGTAGATATTTTATTTAATTAATTTAATGATAGTGTAGTGTTAGGTTTAATTGTAACTTAGGTTAGGATTTATTTATAATTTATAGTGTAGCTATATTAGGATTTATTTTACAGGTAAGTATTTAACTTTAAATAGGAATAATTTATTTAATAAGAGATAATTAATTTCGTTAGATGTAAATTATATTTAACTTAGGGGGGTGTTAGTGTTAGGGTTAGACTTAGCTTTAGGGGTTAATACATTTATTAGAATAGCGGTGAGCTCCAGTCGGCAGATTAGGGGTTAATAATTGAAGTTAGGTGTCGGCGATGTTAGGGAGGGCAGATTAGGGGTTAATACTATTTATTATAGGGTTAGTGAGGCGGATTAGGGGTTAATAACTTTATTATAGTAGCGCTCAGGTCCGGTCGGCAGATTAGGGGTTAATAAGTGTAGGCAGGTGGAGGCGACGTTGTGGGGGGCAGATTAGGGGTTAATAAATATAATATAGGGGTTGGCGATGTTAGGGCAGCAGATTAGGGGTACATAGGGATAATGTAAGTAGCGGCGGTTTACGGAGCGGCAGATTAGGGGTTAATAATAATATGCAGGGGTCAGCGATAGCGGGGGGCGGCAGATTAGGGGTTAATAAGTGTAAGGTTAGGGGTGTTTAGACTCGGGGTACATGTTAGAGTGTTAGGTGCAGACGTAGGAAGTGTTTCCGCATAGCAAACAATGGGGCTGCGTTAGGAGCTGAACGCGGCTTTTTTGCAGGTGTTAGGTTTTTTTTCAGCTCAAACAGCCCCATTGTTTCCTATGGGGGAATCGTGCACGAGCACGTTTTTGAGGCTGGCCGCGTCCGTAAGCAACTCTGGTATCGAGAGTTGAAGCTGCGTTAAATATGCTCTACGCTCCTTTTTTGGAGCCTAACGCAACCTTTATGTGGACTCTCAATACCAGAGTTATTTTTATGGTGCGGCCAGAAAAAAGCCAGCGTTAGCTACGCGGGTCCTTACCGACAAAACTCTAAATCTAGCCGTTAGAGAGTGTTTCCCCATAGGAAACAATGGGGCTGTGTTAGGAGCTGAACGCTGCTTTTGTGCAGGTGTTAGATTTTTTTTCAGCCCAAACTGCCCCATTGTTTCCTATGGGGATATCGTGCACGAGCACGTTTTTCCAGCTTACCGCTACCGTAAGCAACGCTGGTATTGAGGGTTGAAGTGGAGCTAAATTAGGCTCAACGCACCCTTTTCTGAGCCTAACGCAGACACTCAGACAACTCTAAATACCAGCTTAGCTACGCGGGTCCTTACCGACAAAACTCTAAATCTAGCCGTTAGAGAGTGTTTCCCCATAGGAAACAATGGGGCTGTATTAGGAGCTGAACGCTGCTTTTGTGCAGGTGTTAGATTTTTTTTCAGCTCAAACTGCCCCATTGTTTCCTATGGGGATATCGTGCACGAGCACGTTTTTCCAGCTTACCGCTACCGTAAGCAACGCTGGTATTGAGGGTTGAAGTGGAGCTAAATTAGGCTCAACGCACCCTTTTCTGAGCCTAACGCAGACACTCAGACAACTCTAAATACCAGCTTAGCTACGCGGGTCTTTACCGACAAAACTCTAAATCTAGGCGATGGCATCCCTAGGGTGAGGCAGCATCATGCCACAGAGCTACCTCTCACAATGTTCTGTTATTTAGTATGGAGTCAAAAGAAAACTGATCTAATAAGTGCTGAAATTGCAGCCAATCAAACTGTAGCAGCCCAGAGGGAAAGTGTCAATAAATGTGTTATGAGCAGTAACTTTGCCACCCCTGATCTATGCTAAATGATTCCCCTAAATTGTCTACATTTGAAGAAAGCTTCTAGGGAGACTTTGTATCAGAGTAACTAGATACATATTGGCCACACCCACTGCTGGTTTCCATAACTCTTTCTACTCTGCTCCGACTCAGAAAGCAAATGTACATAAAACCAACAAAAAATTCTTGTTGGATTTCCTCAATGTGACCTCCATGCCAATCTCTCACCACAGGGCACATTTTCACTATGCAGAATAGACTCCCAACACAATTATTACCATTGGACATTAGAAAAAAAATACAGCCATTTTCTAAAATCAGGACAGTTGTATAAATAATCCCTACAGTAGATTGTTTTAAAAGCTGGCATTTGATGTGGGCACTACTGAGACAAGCAGAAGACAACTGAAAAGATATGTAAGATAGTGAGTAGGGTTAGTTATTAGGTTAGGGAGTAGGATGTAGGTTAGTGAGTAAGGTTAGTTATTAGGTTAGTGAGTAAGGTTAGTTATTAGGTTAGGGAGTAGGATGTAGGTTAGTGAGAAGGGTTAGTTATTAGGTTAGTGAGTAATGTTAGTTATAAAGTTAGTGAGTAGGATGTAGGTTAGTAAGTAAGGTTAGTTATTAGGTTAGGGAGTAGGATGTAGGTTAGTAAGTAAGGTTAGTTATTAGGTTAGTGAGTAATGTTAGTTATAAAGTTAGTGAGTAGGATGTAGGTTAGGGAGTAAGGTTAGTTATTAGGTTAGGGAGTAGGATGTAGGTTAGTAAGTAAGGTTAGCTATTAGGTTAGGGAGTAGGGTGTAGGTTAGGGAGTAAGGTTAGTTATTAGGTTAGTGAGTAGGGTGTAGGTTAGTAAGTAAGGTTAGTTATTAGGTTAGGGAGTAGGATGTAGGTTAGTGAGTAAGGTTAGTTATTAGGTTAGGGAGTAGGATGTAGGTTAGTAAGTAAGGTTAGCTATTAGGTTAGGGAGTAGGATGTAGGTTAGTGAGTAAGGTTAGTTATTAGGTTAGGAAATAGGATGTAGGTTAGTGAGTGAAGTTTGTTATTAGATGAGTGAGTGGGATGTAGGTTAGTAAGAAGGGTTAGTTATTAAGTTAGGGAGTAGGATGTAGGTTAGTGAGAAAGGTTAGTTATTAGGTTAGGGAGTAGGATGTAGGTTAGTGAGTAGGGTTAGTTATTAGGTTAGTGAAAAGGATGTAGGTTAGTGAGTAGGGTTAGTTATTAGGTTAGGGAGTGGGAAGTAGGTTAGTGAGTAGTGTTAGCTATTAGATTAGGGAGGGGGATGTAGGTTAGGGAGTAAGGTTAGTTATTAGGTTAGGGAGTAGGATGTAGGTTAGTGAGTAAGGTTAGTTATTAGGTTAGGGAGTAGGATGTAGGTTAGTAAGTAAGGTTAGTTATTAGGTTAGGGAGTAGGATGTAGGTTAGTGAGTAAGGTTAGTTATTAGGTTAGGAAATACGATGTAGGTTAGTGAGTAAAGTTTGTTATTAGATGAGTGAGTGGGATGTAGGTTAGTAAGAAGGGTTAGTTATTAAGTTAAGGAGTAGGATGTAGGTTAGTGAGAAAGGTTAGTTATTAGGTTAGGGAGTAGGATGTAGGTTAGTGAGTAGGGTTAGTTATTAGGTTAGTGAAAAGGATGTAGGTTAGTGAGTAGGGTTAGTTATTAGGTTAGGGAGTGGGAAGTAGGTTAGTGAGTAGTGTTAGCTATTAGATTAGGGAGGGGGATGTAGGTTAGGGAGTAAGGTTAGTTATTAGGTTAGGGAGTAGGATGTAGGTTAGTGAGTAAGGTTAGTTATTAGGTTAGGGAGTAGGATGTAGGTTAGTAAGTAAGGTTAGTTATTAGGTTAGGGAGTAGGATGTAGGTTAGTGAGTAAGGTTAGTTATTAGGTTAGGAAATACGATGTAGGTTAGTGAGTAAAGTTTGTAATTAGATCAGTGAGTGGGATGTAGGTTAGTAAGAAGGGTTAGTTATTAAGTTAGGGAGTAGGATGTAGGTTAGTGAGAAAGGTTAGTTATTAGGTTAGGGAGTAGGATGTAGGTTAGTGAGTAGGGTTAGTTATTAGGTTAGTGAAAAGGATGTAGGTTAGTGAGTAGGCTTAGTTATTAGGTTAGGGAGTGGGAAGTAGGTTAGTGAGTAGTGTTAGCTATTAGATTAGGGAGGGGGATGTAGGTTAGGGAGTAAGGTTAGTTATTAGGTTAGTGAGTAGGATGTAGTTTAGTGAGTAGGGTTAGTTATTAGGCTATAGAGTGGGCTGTAAGTTAATATGGTGGGTTAGTTATTAGGTTAGGAAGTAAGGTTAGTTATTAGGTTAGGGAGTAGGATGCAGGTTAGTGAGTAGGGTTAGTTTTAGGTTAGGAAGTATGGTTAGTTATTAGGTTAGTGAGTAGGTTCAGTTATTAGTGTTAGTGAATAGGATGTAGGTTTGTTATTAGTGTTAGGGGGAAGGATTTAGATTAGTAATAAAGGTTAGGGATTTGGATCTAGGGTAATAGATTAAGGTTAGGGGCTTGTTCTATGCAGGGTTGGGTTCTGATGTTAGGTACCTGATCTAGGGTAGGTAGGTGTTGGGATCTAGGGTTAGAGATTGGTAATAAGGACCATCGATACAATGGTGCAAATTTGGGATTGGAGATAGGGTTAGAGGTTTGATGCCGAGTTAGGGGTTAAGGATTAAGGATTAGGGTTAGGGACTTGAGTTATAGTGTATGACTGAGATATAAGGTTAGGGATTGGGGACATTGAGTTATTAGGAAATTGAGATCTGGGTGAGATAAGATTTTAGAACAGGATCTAATATTATGGACTGAGGTTGGGATTATTGTAGGGGTTGGGATCTGTGTTTAGAGATAGTGTTTAGAGACTGGAGTCAGCAGTGCAGGTTAGGAACAGGAGTTAGAGTTAAGGGTGTGATGTTGGTTAGGGAATTGGGATCTGGGATTGATACTGAAGTTATTGATCTTGAATTAAGGGCTAGGGGTCTAGGGTGAGGGGTTAAGGACTGGAGCTATGGATTAGTGAATGTCATGTGGGATTAGTGATTTGAGCTATGTTTAGGGAATTGGTATTTAGAGTTAGGGAGTGGGTTTATAGACTGGAGATAGGGATTAGGGTTAGGGATATGAGCTATAATAAGGGATTTGTGCTATGGTAAGTGGTTGGGATCTAGGGTTAGGGTTAAGGACTGGGATTTGGGATTAACGTGAAGGAATAAGGATAGGGATATGAGCTACAGTTAGAGGTTGGGATTAGGTCTAGAAATTGAGATTTGAAATTGTTTTTCAGGTTATTGATTGAGGTTAGGTCGTGGTTAGGATTAATCCATAGGGAAAGTGCT